>NC_138379.1:28824059-28848308 GCF_054177405.1 Leptonychotes weddellii | reverse complement strand
ATGTTTTATTTTTGATGTTAAAATAAGAGAATGGTGTGTGATGATAGTAACAGACCAGCTGTTCAATCCAAGAAATGCCAGTGTAATGTCTTACTGAATTTGCTGAATACATAATTTTCTGCTATTTCACTTCTACTCAAAATTTTTAAAAAAATGTCATGCATCACCTGGATGTTTTTAGACTCACTCTTTTAGCTTCTATTAAAATACGTCTACTTTTATCCTTTCATAGGTTGGAGCACAGCATAAATTCCATTTGAACAAATGGTCTCATGACAAAAAGAAAAAAGTGTTTAAAAGCCAGTAACTGGTTACTTGCTTATCTACAAATGAAGGGCAAAATAATCTGCTTAGAATATGTTATTTGTGTACATTTGTCACAGGGAACCTCAAAGAGCAGTGACCTATATTTCTACTATTCTAGATATCCTTCCACTTATAAATTTGTCAACCTTCCTCTTACTCCATCCCACCACTAAATGATATGAGTATTTATACTCATATATGTGTGTATATATTAGAGTATATACATTTTAAGATGGAACTTATAAAATTGACAAGATTTCTTCATTTTTGTGCTATAAAACAGCAACTTTCATATTGTTTAAATTAACATGTATTAATATATGTATAAGTTCTGTGGCTGAAGATCTGTACCTCACACATTGTTTGGTTGGGGTAATTGTACTGCTTGCATATTATGCAATGCATTTGATATTTTATTTCTTTACAAAAGTTACTCATTGATAAAGGGATCATTTTAGAGATGACAGAACAAGTTTACAGAGTCAACCGAAAGGGATCAAAAATCTCAGGGGAAAGTGACTGCTAATGTAAACTATATTGTGAGTAATGGTAAGTATTGGATTACAGAAAAACAAATGGAGCTTTCCAACAAAATTTGCCATCAGCTATAAACTAGGTTCATAGGAAATAACTCCAAATCCTCCAAGGTAGTATCTTACATTGAATTTATGAGGAAGTCTGTTGAGCTCATCAACTATAAAAACAAGCAAATCTAGAACTGTATGGAGTGTTTGATTTGTCAACTATTGTGCAAATGTTTCCTGAATGATCTTGACTCAGCATGGTGAGTTTAAATTTTGATCACATATCCATGGCTTATGAGAATTTAGTAAGCTAAGTATATTTGTAGGGCACTATAGTTTGTTCTAGAATTAATTTTTAGAACAAAGAGCTGTACCCTTAGGATATTCTACTTCAAATCATGAACTTTTGGGGGCACCTGGATGGCTCAGTTGGTTAAGCTCTGACTCTTGATTTCAGTTCAGGTCATGATCTCAGTGTCAGGCTCCGTGTCAAGCATGGAGCCTGCTTAAGATTCTTTCTCTCCTTCTGCTCCCCCCCCCCCGCCACTCTCACTCTCTCTCTCTAAGAAAAACAAACCAAATCATGAACTTCTGGCATGTTTATACCAAGATACTTTAAGAAGTGAATAGAAATAAGAAGAAAATAAAAACATCTACGATATTGATATCAACTATGATGAAGTAGTATTGAAAAAGTAATAGTAAATAGTAGTAAATATTTATTTTATTTGGAAGCTACTATGTGCAAAACCTGACACTTGTAGAACAGAGAAAGGTGGCACACATAGACGGGTTTTGTTCTCCAGATATTGGGTGCTGTATGGGATGCATGCATATAAAGGGAGAAAGCTAAGAGGCTCTAGAAATGAGAGATGACACAAATTATGGGATCAGTCTAGATTTAGCTAGACTCAGGCTTTCTGGTAGGAGCCATATTTAAATAGCTCAAAGGCACTGTAGTAGATGGAAAATAGGCCACAGTCTTTCTTCTCATATCCACTCTATTTTCAATGAGACATTACAGCATCTCCCATCAAGAGGTAGAATCATTAGGTTGGGGGCGCCTGGGTGGCTCAGTCGTTAAGTGTCTGCCTTCGGCTCAGGTCATGATCCCAGGGTCCTGGGATCAAGCCTCGCATTGGGCTCCCTGCTCGGCGGAGAGCCTGCTTCTCCCTCTCCCTCTGTCTGCCGCTCTGCCTACTTGTGCTCTCTCTCTATCCTGTTAAATAAATAAATTAATTAAAATCTTTTAAAAAAAAGATCTTTTTTTTTAAGATTTTAATTTATTTATTTGAGAGAGAGGGAGAGACAACGAGAGAGGGAACACAAACAGGGGGAGTGGGAAAGGGAGAAGCAGGCTTCCTGCTGAGCAGGGAGCCCTATGCGGCTCATCCCAGGACCCTGCCCGAAGGCAGACGCTTAACGAGTGAGCCACCCAGGAGCCCCTGGACTCAAAAGATCTTGCACTTGCATTCTTTGTCTTGGGATTCTGCCTGCAGCATGTAAACTAGCCTGCTTAAGGATGTGGATCAGAGCCTAGTGAGCAGTTGCCCCAATTGAAGCATAAATGAGAGAATTCAGTGGCAAAGGCCAGGAAACTCAGACCTGTAAAAGTCCAGCTGAGATCAGAACTACCCAGCTGGGCCCAGCTACCCATAGAATCATGATCTAAATAAAAACTGTTCGCTAAAGATTTGTTTCTCGGCAGTAGGAAATGGATGCAGCCATAAATGTTAAAGGATAATGTGTTGGCTGATACCAGCTGATTGTTAACATAAAGTGAATTCTTCCTCAATTACTGAGAAGATTTGAAAAATTGTCCCTGGGTTTTCCAAAACATACTCAGATTGTCCATTTCACTCTACAGAGCCCAAGTATGTTTTAAATGTCATAACCTAGATAACATGGTAGCCTATCTAAAACATTCTGACATTATCTTTAAAAAAAAAAACAACTCTATTTACAAAAGTGTTTTCTTTGTCATAACATTAAATCAGGGTAGAATTCCAAGATTACCTTCAGTTGAACTATGTGTATATAGTTAGCAATCACAAATACCCACTAAAATTGGTGAAGAACTATTTTTTAAAGGCAAATTTATTTCTTTTTTTACATTTTGACAAAAAGTCTCTGTCACACCTACATGAACAAGAAATTTCAGGAAGCAAATTTGTAATGTAAGAAAAGGAAAAGTTCTATAAATCTGTAGACTGAGACACCTGCTCTGACTACAGGCAAAGTTCTAGAATAGAGAGGCATTGTTTTTAAAACAGTTTTGGTAAGTATTGCCTTTTTCTGTCTCATTAATATCGAGAGCCTTGTGAATTACAATTAAAGAGAAGATCCTACAGCCATTCAATACACATAATAAAATAAAATTTAAAAAAAAAAGATCCTACAGCCAACTGGATGATCCTCGGAAGCAAAATCCCTCTCTCTGTCAAAGAGCCGTGCCGTACACACTAGCTGAGGTCTCTACATTGTGGGTAGTTTACGGGGAACATTATAGTTAGTTTAGGTGAGAAGGAACAAATCTGTGAAGCAGAACCATGGTTTCTGAAGTGGACATTAAAGAAGATTTAAAGAAGATTAAAGAAGAATTTCCTGCTGCTACTGTCTATCCCTCAGGATGCCGAAAACAATTGCAGGTGTTACCAATAATGAATGAGTCTGGGAATATGAGTCTATATTCCAAATTACAGTGACTTCTCCTCTTAAAGGATGCTGGGTATCAAAACACACAGGAAAAAGGTTATGGATCAGGAAAATCTTGACATGAATATTTTAGCAGTTCATTAAATTTAGATTTCAAAGCCATTCAATTTGACTGTGTCAACTGGCTTGGCAGATGATGCTCATCTTTAACTCAACTGGTAGCAGGAATAATTCTCCATTAAGGCTGGAGACACATCGTATGTTGGAGAAGGTGAGAGTGGTCTCCTGCAATATGTACCTTTCACATGGACATTGGCAACTATTTCATGGGCCTCAATGGCTCTTTGCCTTCAAATAATATACGGGGAGTGGGGGTGCCTGGGTGGCTCAGTCGTTAAGCGTCTGCCTTCAGCTCAGGTCATGATCCCAGGGTCCTGGGATCGAGCCCCACATCGGGCTCCCTGCTCGGCGGGAAGCCTGCTTCTCCCTCTCCCACTCCCCCTGCTTGTGTTCCTGCTCTCACTATCTCTCTCTCTGTCAAAAAAATAAATAAAATCTTAAAAAAAAAAAACAGTTTAAAAAAATAATAGTAATGTACAGGGATCATTAGTATTCTGAACTTGCGTATTTTTTTCCTAGCAATCGTGAGATAATGATGACTTAAACTATAAATGACTGAACTTAGCCCTATGGGACTGCCTTAATTGACAAGATTATTTATGAAGTTAAATGCTAATTATTTGTATTTATTGGGAGAGTCAGTTTCTAAGGAGAATCCTAATATTTATATAACTTTAGGACCTGAAGTAATATTTTTATTTAATAATACCATTGTGGGAAATGGTACCCTAAATATTTAATTTTCATATATATTATGGAATATACAGCAAGTTATCTTGGTCTGTTCATCTTTTTGGCCAGCACCTTAATAAATTTATTTTTTTTTGCCTCGTATAAGAAGACTTCTTTCCAGCAGCCCAAAAGATGCTTGGTCTTGTCTGCAGAGTCTTTGTCTCGCGTAGAGGAAAGCATTATCCTCCCTGCAACCAGAGGAGGCATCTCCTTTCCTTTTGCCATTTAAGTACTTACTTTGACCATCAGAAGCCTTCCCTAGTAAGTACTGGGGACTTGTGCTACACTAGCTGATTGCTGGTGTAGATTTTACAGAAGATTTAGTATAAGATTTTCTAGAAGCCTTCCACATTAACTGTAGATTGCTTAAACCTAAATGTGGTGTGTGTGTGTGGTGTGCGTCCTGATAAAGGCAGCATTTCACATCAGTGATGAAATATTGGTCTTTCAAACAGTAAAAGTCATTAAGGGGTTAAGCTATTTTTAGATGTCTGCTGAACATCTTACACCAAAATGAATTATTGAAGAGCTAAATAGTTAATAAACTCAGAATGAACCTAAATATAAAATAAGCGTTTTTTTTTCCCTAATCACAGAACAGTAAAATGACCTTTCTAAATGGTCTTTTAAAACCCACAATGAAATCGATCATGGAAGCCTTGATAGATTTGACTATTTACATACTAATCAGTGTCAAAGTTACAATAAAGTTAGAGTAAGGGATAAACTTAAGATATGATAATGAACTGACACAGTATAAATTATACAGGCCAAACAATAGTTCATATTCTTATTTTATAAAGATATAATAACATAATTGATAAATACAAGAGTGAAAAAAATTGAAAAGTGGTGCATTTTAACACATAAAACTATTAGCAGTACTAGCAATTGCAGAAATACAAATATCAGCAATGTTTTTTGAACCAAATTAGAAAAGAATTTTGAAAAAATAGTATTGACACTGTAAACTGTTACTTATTATTGCCTGCTGGTAGGTGTGTATATTGATCCTCATTTTCTGGAAAACAGTTTATCAATAAGGATTAAAAGCCTTAAAATAATCTTATCTTTTGACCCACTTCTAAGAATTTATCTGGAGAATATAATTAGATGTCAGCCCATAAAATTATGTTTAAGGATGTTTCTCACACTGTAGTTTGTGAGGGGTTGGGGGTACTAAACACTTAAATGTTTGAGAGTAAAAGGTAAAATTAAAAATAACAATGCTCTCAGATAAGACAATTGAAAGTAAACTTCCAAACTAGTTAGGAACGATGGGAAATAGTCATAATGTGTGATTATATAAAGAGGTTGTTATAAAAAGGAACATGTACAGTTTGATATCAATTATATAAAAATATCTCTTATTGAGAAAATATTCAGAATTATACACAACAAATTTTTATAGTGTTTATCACTGGGTGGTAGAATTCAAATGGCATAAAGCTCATTTCATGTATTCTTAAATTTAAGCCATAGGTATTATCATATTATCCCCATTTTAAAATTTTACACAGCTAATAAATGACTAAGGCAAAATTTGAAAAATAAGATGGTTCTGTTTCTCGAAACTATGTTTCCGCTTGCTACACTAGCAAGACAAGAACAGTTCAGGACCTCATGTTTGCAGTTTGGTAACCATAATAATTAGCATTTCAGTTTGTCCCGCTAATATGCCTTAATCACTTATACTCCAGAAGCTTTGTATGCATTATCTTTGTATGCAAACACTTTGTATGCATTATCTCATAACTTCCCATAACTCAGTGAAAGTAGTAGTCTCATTTTAGTAATGAAGAAAATAAAGGTTAAAGATGTTAAGGTTTCTTGTCCAGTCTCTGAGCTAGACAGGAACACAGCTGGATTATAGCATGTCTCTTTGATTCCAGAACCCTGTGCCTTTTCGGACTCCAGTTAACTGACTTACAGTTAACTCTAAGAAGTATACTTACCTATTAATCACACCTTTATAAAACCTTGAAATATTGCTCTGAAGTAGGCAGCTCTGCTTTTTTTTTTTTTTTAGATTTATTTATTTATTTTAGAGAGAAAGAGTGAGCAAGCTGGGGGAGGGGTGAGGGAGAGAGAATCTTGAAGCAGACTCCCCACTGAGCATGCAGCCCGATGAAGGGCTCTATCCCACAACCCTGAGATCATGACCTGAGCCAAAATCAAGAGGCTGCCCAACCGACTGAGCCACCCAGGCGCCCCTCTTCTTTTTACTGTGTGGCTAACTCACAACATCCCAGAAGTGGATTGACCTGTTTGTAATTTACTTTTGTATCAACAAATAACTAAGTAAAAAGGCAGGAGTTTGTTTCAACTTAATATTACCCAACTTCAGCAAAAGTAGCCACAAGGGAGAAGGTGTATATTCTTTGGGGTTACAGAATAATCAGTGGATGAAATATTTTCAAATGCACGTACCGTATAGAATGGGAACTCCCCTTGTCAATCAGAAAACAAAACAAAACAGTTCAACAGCTATGTCTAGAACAGTGGAACAGAGGTCTAGGAAATTAGGACATGGAGACATTTTAATTATGAGAGTAGATTTAGGTGAGGGATGAATTTCATGAGGTTGATGTCTTTAGTGCTATATAGGAAAAGATATGCCTACTTAGGAAGTCTTATTTCATAGCCAGTATAAGTAAACAAACAAGATGCACAGATATTTTCTCTCTCCTGACACTAATGTTTAGGTAATAAGATGTATAGGAGCCCTCCTGAATCATCAACTAACTGGTTTTCTCCATGAGAGATCTTTTGCCTAAGCCTCCCTGGAGTACTTAGCTCTAAAATGAGAGCTGCAATAACTTGTCTGCTGACTTTGTGCATCTGTTTATGGGATGTGAAAGTAAACTCAATAAATCAGTGTGTCAGCATACCAGTTAAATGGTTCAGATAATTGTTCTACTTGATATTTATACATTCGATCAATGATAGGCTCACATCAAACCAGTTCTCTGCTTAGACATGAAGGCTGGCAGAGAAGCCACATCAAGACATATCAGATAAAGGGCTAGTATCCAAAATCTATAAAGAACTTATCAAACTCAATACCCAAAGAACAAATAATCCAATCAAGAAATGGGCAGAAGACATGAACAGACATTTTTCCAAAGAAGACATCCAAATGGCCAACAGACACATGAAAAAGTGCTCAACATCACTCAGTATCAGGGAAATCCAAATCAAACCCTCAATGAGATACCACCTCACACCAGTCAGAATGGCTAAAATTAACAAGTCAGGAAACAACAGATGTTGGCGAGGATGCAGAGAAAGGGGAACCCTCCCACACTGTTGGTGGGAATGCAAGCTGGTGCAGCCACTCTGGAAAACAGTATGGAGGTTCCTCAAAAAGTTGAAAATAGAGCTACCATATGACCCAGCAATTACACTACTGGGTATTTACCCCAAAGATACAAATGTAGGGACCCGAAGGGCTCCATGCACCCTGATGTTTATAGCAGCAATGTCCACAATAGCCAAACTATGGAAAGAGCCTAGATGTCCATCAACAGATGAATGGATAAAGAAGAAGTGGTATATATATACAATGGAATATTATGCAGCCATCAAAAAACCCCCCAAAACTTGCCATTTGCAACGATGTAGATGGAACTAGAGGGTATTATGCTAAGTGAAATAAGTCAATCTGAGAAAGACATGTATCATATGATCTCATTCATATGAGGAATTCTTAATCTCAGGAAACAAACTGAGGGTTGCTGGAGTGGTGGGGGGTGGAAGGGATGGGGTGGCTGGGTGATAGACATTGGGGAGGGTATGTGCTATGGTGAGCGCTGTGAATTGTGTAAGACTGATGAATCACAGACCTGTACTTCTGAAACAAATAATACATTATATGTTTAAAAAAAAAAGAAGATAGTAGGAAGGGAAAAATGAAGAGGGGGAAATCGGACGGGGAGACGAACCATGAGAGACTATGGACTCTGAGAAACAAACTGAGGGCTCTAGAGGGGAGGGGGTGGGAGGATGGGTTAGCCTGGTGATGGGTATTAAGGAGGGCACCTATTGAATGGAGCACTGGGTGTTATATGCAAACAATGAATCATGGAACACTATATCAAAAACTAATGATGTAAAGTATGGTGATTAACATAACATAATAAAATAAAATAAAATAAAAATAAATGAACCATTAAAAAAAACCCTAATGTTATTTGAACACATTTAAAGTCAAATTTACTCATTAATATCCCACCTCCAGCCCCTCCCCCTGCCAGGTTATGTGTGTAGCAGAAGGAACACAGGATTGGGAATTGGAACATTAATAATAATAATGCTAATATTAAATAACTACAATGGCTCATATTTATTAAGGACTTTTCAGAGATTTTGTTGATGATCTATATTGTTTTAGCCTCACAACACTAAGAAGGTAGAGTCTGTGTTTATTCCCATTTCATAGGTGTGGAAATGGAGGCTCGGAATGACCAAGTGATTTCCCTCTTAATATATGGTTGGGGAAGAAGTGAGCAGGAACTATATAGTGTCCACCACACTGTGAAGCACTGGGCTATGTTGTACAGAGTAGAAGCATGCACAAGGGACTATAGAAGCCACGAGACAAGTGTGTCAGGTAGAGAACAGGTTCACATTACTGGGGAATGAATTATCATATGCGTTAGAGACCATGAATTTTGTGCTTTCCTCAATGTTTTATGCTTAAGAAAGAATACAATGAAACTGAGACGCCTGTGCTCAGATCCTAATAAACTATAAAATACCCGTCCTTTCTGTGCTGTTTCTAGCCCTTCGCTGTCCCAGGTCCTTTTCCTCCATTCCCACCAGCATGCAGACTTCTTAATCTCACCCAGTGAGCCCATCAGAATATGAATATTTTGAGCGGCTGTCACTCTTCTTAAAAGAAAAAACAACAACAAAAATAAAGCTCTGTTGTATTTATTGAATGATTTCTGATGCTTGTGGACTTTTTTTAATTGAGTTGTTGCTGTTGACTTCCTTGCAAGATACAAATGAGTTGGGATCAGGGTCTCAGTCATGGAAACCTGGATGATTTGATTAATCCCTTGACGCCACAGGCAGTTTAAACACAAAGATTACAATAATCTACCCTTTGTTGTTTAAAGGTTTCAAACTATTGTGTGAGGTTAAAATTTCCTATTTTGTGTCTTACCGGAAAATCAAATTTTAAGCACGTTGATTAATCCGAGGCCATATCAAGGGAGTGGCTGTTTCTTCAGTGTCTTGTCAGTCCCAAGCTGTCCTGTGGAGGCTTTCTTGACAGAAATAAATGTAATCCTCTGTTGCATCTCACCATGTGAATGTTAACCCAGAGGGGGACAAAATGTTCAATTTTATTTATTTATTTTTAGATAAAAGTTACTTCTATTGCTTTCATATTACAATCACTTCATTATATGCAGCCCAGAGCCAATATGATGCATATTGTCCAGTTTAATGGATGCAGGATTTTTCAGAAACCACAAAGGTTTCTATTGTACCTTTCTGCCATGAACTAGAAAATAGGCAAATTTCCTTGAAAGTCTGAAAAAAAAAAAAAAAAAGGAAATCCTAGTGAACACCATTCAGCTATCAAAAACATTTCCTGGCTCACCAATAAAAAAGTTAGTTTTCTTTGCCAGACCACTATTATTCAGACTGAAACATATCTCCTACCTTTTATGTTAATCTGCCCAACTCATTCAAATAACATAAGAAGGTGCAATAGATTCTTAAAAATTGACAGTAAAATTATCAAAATGTCACTGACATTATATGACTAAATGCCACTTAGGTGAATCATCCATAGAAACTATTAACCAATGACACAGGAAGGCATCCCTCGAACCCCACCTCTAGGCAACCCTCTTAAATCAATCAAAAAAAAAAAAAAAACAGAAAAGAAAGAAAAAAACTGATGAGAAGTTCTTATAAAGAGATGAGTTGTCTTTTTTTTTTTTTTTTAATCATTATGCAGACTCAGGCATTTAAAGAGTTGTCTAAAAACCCTCCAGTCAAATGCTTTGTGCAGCATTCAATATGTAACACTCTAGCTAATGGAAAAAAAGCAGGCAGTGGAAGGGAGAACTTTCTGTTGTCATGCTGAAGAGTGCTTTAAAGAAGATAGTCATTTGCAATTCTGTTGTCAGCAATGAAGGATTCCAAATGCAGCTGAACCCAGAATTCTGACCGTGGTATGTTTCAAAGTACATCCATCTAGGAATTCTATATTACTTTTCTGTTTCCTTAAAACTATGTAGAGAAGCCAATTAAGAATAATTGATATTGATTTCAGAATGGGGGATGAGTGTATCTCTTATTTCAAAATATTAGAAATGCATTTTTAAAAATAAGAAATATATGATCTAAATTGTTATATTGTGATCATCTGTGTTTATCTTGCATGTAAAACAAATGGAACCTCCCTGAAGTTCTGATTATTTTTAAATGCATTTGATTATTGGTTTCATTGAAATCGTTACAAATTCTACTGTAAAATTAATTCTTGATTCAAGAATATATAAAATACAATTATTTATAAAAGTATGTATTTTTAAAATGTTATTATGAAATTATTTTTATACAAGGTATTTTAGTAAATAATTTCAGTCAAAATAGAAAATCTGAGAAAAACAACTGAATTTAAAGAAGCATAACTCGCAGCATAACATGTTAAAGTAAACAAGTGACACAGCTGTGGAAGTCACTGTGATTTAAGCTATGGAACAAAATGTTTCAACCGGCTAGCTTTACTTTCTCATGGTTTTAAAGGTGGTAAAATTATTATTGTTTCCATTCTAGAGGCTTCATTTTAATTTCTTTGTTTAAAAATATTAACTGCTTCCCTTTGGAGATCAGAGGTTCAGTTTCTAAATCTGCATTTATGGTTAGATCACTTAAAATGGATATGGAAATAAATGTTCTTTAAGAAAAAGTAAGTACTTAAAAGAGTCCTTATATAGTATTTAAAATATAAAAACCAGTGAACAGGAAAGGTATACTCAAATATATTCTCTGTGGAAGTAAATTACTAAGATGATGTTTAAAGCTCACATATTTTAAAAATGTTTATTTCATTGAGAACCCACCAGAAATCATAATCTATGCTTCATCAGAGACTGTTCTACTTAGAAGGGCTTGGCTTTTGGTTTTCTTTAGCTGAACCAGAAAACCTTTGATTTTGAGTAAATAAAAGTGGTTGGAGAGAGAATAATAGAAGATAGCCTAAAAAGCAGCACTTAGTGCAATGCTTATCACATTATAGAAATGCAATCAGTATTTTGTTTCTCTCCTCTCTTTTTAGTTCCTTCATAACTTTTTAAAAGAATATTTACCCTTGCTTCATAATTTTGACTTTCAGTGGATACATACATCTTATCGTATGGTATTCAAAGCCACATTTTATCCACTTATGCAGGTCAGATAACTCAGGTGTTTGGAATCCAGTCTGAAGTCTTGTCTTCAATGATTAATTTTTGATCTTTTCTGTGACCCCATTGATACTGTGTTGCTCAATGAGCCAGCTCTATTTTATAGGACACTCCAAATGTGAAAACCTAATGATTCCCCTTAAATAAAGTAACTAAAATCACCATGGCAAATTTCAACTCAAAGGCAAAGTGTCAGATAAATCATCGAGATCAATTCATTGTTTGAACCATCTTGAGAGAAGTAGGAAATGCAAATGTTCCATAATTATACCTGAATTTAACTGAATTAATACTCAACCATCAGTATGAAAGTAGCTTTATATTTGAAGACTCTTTTCAGGAAAGAGTATGTGCTGCATAATTATACTTCATATTCACAAGAAATATGCATGTTTTACTATCTTAAAAGCAAATTTATAAGTAGAACTATCACTAATTATTAGATTAAAATATATAAAAAATTTCTTTTAGGGACATTTTTTTCTTTGATAAAATGAGAGACTACATTTAGTGATATGTAAGTGATATACTGTATATCACTAGACCTCACATTCTAAGAAATTTTGGCTGCAGCCACTTCTAAACAAAGTAGGTATGTTTTTTATTCTAACAAGATACCTTACAGCAGTTGTCAGACTGAGAATAGCAGAATCACTTGTAGGTCTTGTTAAAAAAACGAACAGATGACCAGCCTCTACCGCAGAGCTTCCAGTAACAATAATTCCAGTTGAAGCCTGATAATTTGCATTTCTAACAAGTTCTCAGATGACGTTGATGCTCCTGGTGCTGGCCCTACATTTGAGAATGACTGCTTCAAATTTTCTCTTAGCCTTTCCAGTGGACTCTGCATTTTGGGAGCCTACCATGTGCCAGACTCTATACTTAGACTGGATATACATTCGTGAATAAAAGAGGCAAAATCTCTATGCTGGCAAAGTTTGTAGTCTAGTGGAGGAATCAGAAAATAAATAAGTAAACCAACCCAAATATCTGTTTACAAGTTGTCGTTAAGTGGGTCTTTAGTAGAGGAAGGGGAGCTACTTGGGGCAATCTCTCAGAAGAGATTAAAGACAGGAAATGAAAGAGGGGAGGTCAGCTGAGGAGGGAAGAGTGGGAGAAAGAGGCATTCCCGGCAGAGTGCCCTCGAGGAGGGCCTTGGGGTGGGAAAGAGCTTGGTGTGTTTGAGAAACTGATATGTGGCCTGTGTGGCAGGAACACAGAGACTGAACACCAGGATGGCCGAAATGAGAGGAGAGAGAGAGGTAAGCAAGCGCAATGCTGTAAAGGCTTGTGATGGGGAGTTTGGATTTTATTCTCACTTTGAAGGGTTTTGAACAGATGTCTGTTTTCATGACATCACTGTATACATGAGGGTGGGGGAACAATGGTGGAAAGTGGGGATGATATTACAGCATTCCAGCCGGAAGAGGACTATGCTTTAGCTGGAAGTGGTTGCAGTTGAGCTGGGTGCATCAGTTTCTAATATCAAAATGTGGAAGCCACTTAGATATCTAACCACAGAGATGACAATTATTTAAAAAATCACCTTGAGGTTGATTATAATGACATGGAAACGTGTCAAGGAAATAAAAAAAGAAAGCAGTTTTGAAAGCAAAATTATAATTGTGTGTGTGTGTGAGAGACCAATTATAATAGTAAGATTACAGGTGATTTTTATTCCCTTTATTTTTTATGCAATATGAAAAGAGGCCCATTATAAAATTCCTAAATTCAAATATTTAATGAGAAAGAAAAAGCTATGACTTTGAGAAGGCAATCATAATTTGAATGATTAATTAAGTCAGTTGTGGTGTGTGTGTGTGTGCATGCACACGTACACATTCCAGACACGATGCAAAGTATAGTGGATACAAAATGAATAAAATCTAGTTCTTGTCCTCAAAAAGTTTGCAGTTTATTGGATAATAGGGAAATAAGAGCAATGGGTCTCAAACGTTAGAGTAAGAATTATCCTTTATGCTGTTCGACAGCTCTTCCAGGTACCAATTGCTCCTATCACAAACACCCTAATAGATCTTGAATATACTCTCCTTTTTCCATACCCCTTGCCTTTGCATGTAGAGTTTTATCCCCCTCTTCCCATTCATTTTTTCAGGAATCAAATCACATACTATTTTTAAATACGTTTTTAAAGAGGAGTTACAGGTTTACAACAGAATTAAGCAGGAGATGAGATTTCCTGTACCTCCTGTGCCCCCGCATGCATAGCTTCTCCCACTGTCGACATCACTCACCAAAATGTACATTTTTTACCAAGGATGAACCTGTATTGACCCATCATGATCATCAAGTCCATAGTTTACAGTTCACTCTTGGTGGTGTACAGTCTATGGGTGTGGACAAATGTTTAATGACATGTAGCCATCATTATAATATCATACAGAACTCTTACTTCCCTAAAAATCCCTTTTGCTCTGCCTATTCATCCCTCCCCACTTCCAAGCCCTTCCCCCAACCTATACAGCAACCACTGATCTTTTTATTCGTGTTTTTATTGTTTGCATAGCTGTGTCTCTTCCACAATGTCATATAGTTGGGATTATACAGAACATCGTCTTTTCAGATTGGCTTCTTTCACTTAGTAATACCCATTTAAGGATCCTCTATGTCTTTTCACAGCTTTATCACTCATTTACTTGTAGTGCTGGATAATATTCCATTGTGTGGATGTACCAGAGTTTAGTTATCCCTTCACTTACTGGAGGACGTCTTGGTTGCTTCCAAGTTTTGGCAATTATGACTAAAGCTGCTCTCAACGTCCATAGCAGGTTTTTGTGTGGACATAGGTTTTTAGCTCCTTTGAGTAAATACCAAGGAGAACAATTTCTGGATCACACAGTAAGAGTATGTTTGGTTTTGTACGAAACCCCCAAACTGCCTTCCAAAGTGGCTATTTTGCATGCCCACCAACAATGAGTGAGAGCTTCTGTTGCTCCACATCCTTGCCAGCATTTGCAGTTTTCGGTGTTTCGGGTTTTGCCATTCTAATAAGATGTGTAGTGGTAACTCGTTGTTTTGATTTTCATTTCCCTGATGACATATGATGTGGAGTATCTTTTCATATGTGTAGTTGTCATTTTTACGTCTTCCTTGGTGAGGTGTCTGTTAAATGATCACATACCATTTTTTAATTGGGTTTTTTTATCATTGAGTTTTAAGAGTTCTTTGTTTATTTTAGATAAGTCCTTTATCAGATGTGTCATTTGAGAATACTTTCTCCCAGTCTGTGGCTTGTCTTTCCTTCTTTTGATACTGTATTTCCCAGAGCAGAAACTTAATGAAGTTCTGCTTATAAATTATTTCTTTCATGGATCGTGTCTTTGGTGTTATATCTATAAAGGTATCACCATATTCAAAGTCATGTAAGGTTTCTCCTGTGTTACCGTCTAGGAGTTTTATAGTTTTATGTGCTACTTTTAGGCCTGTGATCCATTTTGAATTATTTTTGTGAAGAATGTAGGTCTATGTCTGGTGGCGGCTTCTTCTCGTCCTCCTCCTCCTGTTCCTCCTTCTTCTTCTTTTGCATTTGGGTGTTTAGTTGTTCCAGCAACATTTGTTGAAGACAACATATCCCTTCTGAATGAAGATGTGTTCTCTTTGTCTGGATAGTCCCTTTATCTTTGCTCTCATGGCACTTGTACTCACCCCTCTTATAGCACAAATCACGCCAAATTGTAATTATTTGTTCCTGCCATTTGTCTACCTGACTAAATTACTCTCTCTTGAAGGGTGAGGATCATGGATTATTTTTCTTTGTAATTACATTACACCTTGCACAGAGCCTGACTCATAACAGGAACTCACGATAAACTTGTCAAATGAGTGAATGCGAAAGAGAATATTAGAACGTTAGGTGGAATAAAGTTATTAGTGGCTTTCAAGAGTTAAGATAAAGTTTATGGAGAAGAGGAAATCAAGCGTGTCTTCAGATAAAAATTTTTGAGTATTTTTGCTTCTAGGGATTTGTATTAATAAAACACTTAGAGATATTAACAGAGATACAAGAACAAGGATATTCATTATATCATTATGAATCATAGCGAAGGATAATTTAGCAAAACAAGCCAAAATATCCTTCAGTTGAATGTAAATAAATAATGATCTAACCATAAAACTGAATAGTGTTCAGCTATTTAACGCCATTTGGCTGTTAAACAGTGCAATAAGACACAGCCAGCCTGAACCACTGGTCCTCAAGTGGGCCGATGGCACAACAAAAAACATGGGAATATAAAATTGAGGTATTTTCCAGCCTTGGTTCTGGGATTACCTGACCCAGCGGATCTAGTCCACACAAGCTGCTGAGACTACAAAGCCATGGACTCCCTGAAGAGCTAGGAAAATTTTAGGGAACCCCAGTATCATGGACCCTTAATCTCATGTGTTCTTTGCACTAAAGCAAGATGAAAATAACCCATGACTCTTACCTGGAACAGACTTTGTTTTTGGCCTAACTCAAATGAAATAAGATACAATTTTATATATTGATGTAAAGATATCCAATGGACTTTTCCTGTTGTTTACCCAAACATCACTTCCTTTGTGGTTCAAGTGGAACCGACACTCTTTCCTTACCCTAAAATTGCCAATCAGAATTCTCCATCCTCTTGATTATAAATACAGGGATATATAAGGACAAGATCCTCAAGCTGAATTCCTCTATGGGATGTTCTCCAAGAGCTATAAGGAAAGATACTCCCTCCCCAACTAGAGGAAGAAAGTTATTTTTAAAAAGGGAAGGGATGAGACAAACAGAAAAACAGAAGCAAAAACAAAAACAATTAAGAGACAGAGAAAATACGTAATAATAGAGAGAGTGAGAATTTTGACAACTGCATTTGAATCTCCAGAACCAGATGTTTTTGAAGTTAACTAGCTCTACTCCTGGACTTTTTAGAGGTAGAGAGTTGAATAATTTTTCCAGGGTGAGCAGAAAAAGCCTTTTGTAGTTAGAGGAAGTTACAGTTGTCTGATTTGTGCTGGATTTCTGTCATTTGGAACCGAAAAAGTCCTGATTGATAGTGATAGTTACGATATCCTATTGAGTAAGAACAGATTTTATAACACTATGTATAAAATTCTGTGTGCATGCCTGTGTTATATATTGCATTGTATATATCATATAAATATATGCACCCACACACGTACAGTTACATCTATATTTGGGGGGAGAAAGAGGAAAGAATGAGAAACGTTACTCTGAACTTTTACTGACAGTTATCCTTGAGCTGTTATTTCTAGCAATACTCGCTCTATTTTGTACTGATCATACATATTATTGGAAAAAAAAGGCAAAGTCAGGAAAAAAAAAGAGAATTGGAAAGAGCCATTGTTAAGAGCAGAGGGAGGATTGGAACCATTGGAAGGGCAGCATGAGACAAAGTTTGGAGTCTGGACTAGATCATGTGTATGCAGCAGGCCAGGCCAGAGACACACCTGGCTGTAGCACCTTGTGTGGGGAGAAATGGGCTATGGAAAGACTGCGCATGTGGGGGCAACACGGATGCATGTAACACATCTTATTCAGGAGCGTCTAGGGCCTCACACCCTTGAACTCAAATCTTTGTGACATCCTGCTGTCTTACATCGCCCTTACACTGCTGGATTGGAGTCAGTTGACGGAGCAGCTGCTGGGTGGACTCAGACATCATCAAAGCGAACTGGGGCTATGTTACTACTTAATGGATGGTTAAGTTTATGGAATAGACCCCTGTTTGATTCTGAAGGGTAAATACGGCATTCAAAGATCTTTTGTTGATGATATCAGGATGTTGATCTTTTATATGCCTGAGAGGAGTAGTAAGCAAAAAATAAGAATTAAAATAATAACAGAAATTATAGAAGTGATTGACGAATAATATGCACCAAAGTGTACGTAGGGCTTTGTATAATAAAAATCTGTGGATAGATATGATTCTTAGCACATTTTATAGATATATGCATTTCAATATAAGAATAGTTAAGAGGGGCGCCTGGGTGGCTCAGTTGGTTAAGCGGCTGCCTTCGGCTCAGGTCATGATCCTGGAGTCCCTGGATCGAGTCCCGCATCGAGCTCCCTGCTCAGCGAGGAGCCTGCTTCTCCCTCTGACCCTCCCCCCTCTCATGCTCTCTGTCTCTCATTCTCTCTGTCTCAAATAAATAAAATCTTTAAAAAAAAAAAAAGAATAGTTAAGAACTTGGCTCTTGGACTTAGGACACATGAGTTTGGATCTTGATGCTGCCTCTTAGAAACTGCATTGGAAAAAGTGTTAAATTCACTGCACCTCAGATTTCTTCTCTCTAAGATAAAGTGGGGGAATGATAGCAGTCAGTATACCTACCTCTTAGGGTATTTGTGAGGAATGAATGAATATTCATTTAAAAAGTTAGAATTGTGTTGGCACAAAGTAATTGCTCAATAAGAAAAAAGTATTCATGTTATTATGGATAGGGAAATTGAAGACTTGAGAGATTAAATACTGGTCCAAGGACACACAGTCATAATGAGTGCAAGGCTGGCCTTATCCCTTTGGTGGTCTGATTCCAGGCTAAGAATGAGAGGGAGATTGGGATTAGGGAAAGAAAAAATCTAGAAGGAGGAGGCAGGTGTTTAGAAGTTTTAGGAATATAGGAGAAAAAGAGAAAAGAAAAACTAAGAAAAAAAATGATCTTGGAGAAGAGATTTGTCTAATGAAGTGTGTTGTGCTGTGAAACATCTCATTTTCCTCTACACTGTAGGTGACAAGTTATGCTTTGTTTACTAATGCTCTCCACAAGTGGGATTTTGTGAGGAGGGGTGGGGAGAGAAGTAAAGAAGAGGATGAGGGAAGTTCATAAACGCTATATGTTGTATGTGTATAACCTAAGAAAATAGATCTAGCATGTTGAACCTGGAAGGCTAGTTTCTCCCTGTACCACCAAACAAA
Source organism: Leptonychotes weddellii (assembly GCF_054177405.1). Lineage (NCBI taxonomy): Eukaryota > Metazoa > Chordata > Mammalia > Carnivora > Phocidae > Leptonychotes > Leptonychotes weddellii. The sequence goes on along the minus strand of NC_138379.1, from coordinate 28,829,618 downwards.
TGGTTACGAACCTTTGAAGGGCCTTGATAATGTCTAGGTGGGGCCTTGTTGATAAAATTTATCTTCAAGTATTTGATGGAAATGGAAGGTAGAGAATGAAATAAGGCACCTGAGAAAATGGGGTATGTGAAAACGAGAAGGCAAAGAGGGGGAAGAAGACCTGTAAAGAAAACAGGAATCTGTTGTTGCTCTGAGAAACTTATAAAAGGCAAACACAACCTAAGAAATATATTTAAAAGATTAAAGTACATATATAAAAGATTAAAATGTGTTCAGTTCTCTCCTCCTGCTGAGCACCTCTTGGATCGTGGAGCTTCTGGGGATTATGCTTGTCACTTGGGATTGATTTTGTAGAATACTTATAAATCTGCTTTTTTATCTTTCATTTTCTCACTAAGAGGCAAGTTGAATACAGCTGTCTTATAGATGCATCTAAGAAAACATTCTACTCAGAAATTATCTGACTTCAGATGTTTTCATAGCTGTATATAAGGAAAATTCATGTATGCATTTAATTGGGTTCCATTTGTGTGTGTTCCATTATATTGTCTAAAATATATTTAACATTGTCTTTTTAAATTAAAAATGTGTACATCAATAAAGCCAATACTTTTTAGGAAATTTATTTTTAAAAAAGGTGGGGGGGGGTAATGCCTGGGTGGCTCAGTCGTTTAAGCATTTGCCTTTGGCTCAGGTCATGATCCCAGGGTCCTGGGATCAAGTTCTGCATTGGGCTCCTTGCTCAGTGGGGAGTCTGCTTCTCCCTCTGCCTCTGCCTGCTCTGCCTGCCATTCCCCCTGCTTGTGCTCTCTCTCTCTGACAAATAAATAAATAAAATCTTAGAAAAAAAATTCTTAAAAATCTAAAAAAAAAAAAAAATAGGCAAGGAGGATTAAATGGTTAAAAGAGAATGCTTTTAGGATTCCTAAATCAAAGTCTCTGGATTTGCCATTATCTGTAACTGCGTTTATGCTTTCCTTTATGGTGCCTCTGCATTGGAAAGCAATATTTTCAAAAATTGCAAATGCTTGACAGAGCATTTCAAATGTCAAACATTTCAAAATGTTTATGTGTTTATATATTTGTGAATTCTCGTTTTAATCCTTCTTAGGTAAGCAGTTCTTCCTTTGGTAACAAGGAGACATGCAGGAGACTGCTTTCAAGGAATTTCTTATCCTGACATGAATCTTAGAGTTTAGCAGATACGACTGGCATTTTTGACATTGGACTAAAGTGTTTTTTATTAATGGATTTAAGGCAGCCATCTGTAAAAAGAAAGAGATCCTGGGGCAGGACAGAGATTAGAGAAACTACTATTCTTGTGGAACCTGGACCTTGGAATCTGTCATCTTTGTTTGACAGGGTCTTAAAGTGGTACTGGGTCAAAATAGGCAGACAAGAGGGGAGGCTTTAAGTGGAAAAAGTTGCCTTGGCTAACATTTGTTGAACACTGTTATTAAGAATCACCTCTAATGCTGTGTGCTCCTCATTCACCATGACTTAATGTAGTTGCCACTGCCCTGCAGGCCCCAGCCTGATTTGCAAGGATTCTTTGTGACATATAATTGCTGGGCAGGCTTCCAAAGTCTCCAAGAAATGAGTCACAATAATCTTTTAGCCTGAACACCTTCATTCTTTATTTCTACACCATGGTGGTTTTGAATAGCAGGAAGCTGAAAAGCAACTTCAAAACTATAGCTCACCAAAACTCTGCTCAGAAAGCAGATTATTTATCCTGTTTAAACTTGTGTGCTGTGAGCAGCTCTGTCCCCCAGATGGGAGATGTCCTGCCTTGAAGTGGATTGAGTTCTCAGAGACTGTTATAAAAGTCATGCTTTACTCTGCCTTCCCTCGTATATATAACTTATTCCTGTGCATCTCCTCCTTATCATAAAGGAATTATGGAAATGGTAGAATAGAGACACTACGCACTTGGAGATTTTTACAAGGCTGAGTAGTTATGATTTTAAGGGTCACACATAGATTTTGAAATGAATTATTGCATGTATTTGCTAACTCTCCTATCTGATTTACCTAGCTTGTGTACACTCACCGTAGGGCAGATACTAGACTAAGCACCACATAAACAGTTGTAAACAGCAAAGACATGTTTTGTGTCTTCATGCATTAAGATAAATAAGCAATGGTGGTAAAAGCGTTCAAAAAAAAAAGCATCTGCTAATTCCCACTTTGGTTTGTTTAAGATACTAGTGTTCTAGTTCTCAAAATTGCCAAAGATTTCAAAATCGGCTCCTGTGAGCAGGTGCAGGCTGGCTCTGAAAAAGGAAAGATCTCAATGTAAAGATGGGTAATTCAGAAAGTAGAGGCAGAGAAAGCATCACAGGACTTCATTCCCAGGAGTCCCTGAGAAGTCCCAGACAATAAGGACACATAACTGTCCTTGTTCTTCCTTCACTTTTTCTTTTGGCTATGGAAACTAGAAGAAATCCTGCTTTTTGATGCATTTCATCTGTATCCTCGCCACACCTGGGTGGAAAGCAGGTGAATCTTAACCTACCCTTCATATGTAGCCCCCACCTCCATTTCCACGTCCCGCTTCTACCAAACGGCACTAGACATAGAGCAGCCCTGCTCTAAAATTTGTAATTTTCAGAAGTTTTCTTAAAAACAAGCAAAAATACAAAAATTCAAAACCAAAGCATTCAACTACCTATACATTATCTACTAAGTGGTAAGTTACACTAAGGATATTTAATTTTTTCCTAAGTATAGCTTAATACCTTTTTAAACTATTGTTTGTAAATTCTGAAGCCAAACAATGTCATCTTTAAATCAGTTGTTAAAAGAACAAGGGCTCCTCTGTTTGCTATTTCTCATTCCAGTATGGATGAGCAAATATATGTTGATTATGAGCCGTAGCATAGGAGTAGCTTGGATATCTAGAATTAAAATGGTGTTTGATAAAATTGGGTTCTCCTTGACGCATTAGATCGAGGCTAAGCATGGGTGTCTCATTAACAAGTTCGGGACCTGGGGTATATATACGTCCAGCTCTACCTCAACTCTTCTATGTCCCTTCTAGCGTGAGTGTTCATAGGTGCTTTTGCCTAAATGGTTATGACACCACATGATCTGGATTTTTTCTCTTCATTTATATAGTTTTTTTTTTAACTTTTTTTTTTCCTGCATGCACAGAATCATTTTACTTGTAATATGTTACCCGATTAGGAGAACCTATCTGTTCAGTAAGGCTACCTTCAGTTAGCCCCAGCTGGCACGGTAACTTCCTGCATTGGACTTCCACAGCAGCACTTAGTTCTATCTCCCTAAAAGCGTAATTGAAAATGCTTATCATTTTGCCAGGTAGCCACTTGGTCATTTAATACCTGCCACTTGTTACTTGTTTTTACGCACATGCATTCCTCATCCTGATGCCCATTCAGAGTTTCATCATTTAGTAATGACAACACTCAGTTCACTGCATTAACTGCTCACTAACCACTCCCCCATAAACCCACTCACTGATCCACATGGTTGGACTGTAGGCTGTGTCTGTCTTGTTCACTGGTTTTCCCACATGCCTAAAATAGTAAACAGGACAGAACACTAAATTCCTACTTATTAGACAGCACCTAATTCTATATTGTAGGGAATATTTTTCTCCTACTTTATGAATGAGGAAATCATTGAACACAAGGGTTAGTAAAATCCAAGTCCACGTAGCTAGCTAAGGGGCAGTCAGAATTCAAATCCAGATCTGTCTGCCTCCATGTGATGGAAAGAAATAGCTAAGGTAAAGAAAAAGGCACAATTTGCATCACATTATAGGTGATTAATAAACTTCTTTTGTTCAAACTGGAATATATAGGACTTCACTTTAATACTCATTTCATTCTTCTGATTGCTGTTCACCTCTCTATCCAGTCACTTGAACATGTGTCTGGGATCAAGTTGGAGCTAAAAAGAGATTTGTTGAATGATAGATGCCTCTTTGTTTCTATAGCATGTGGCTCAAAGTAGTTGCTAAGTACAGTAGATATGTGTGTGTGTGCAGGCGCTTTTTAGGTTCATGAGTCACACTTCTTGAGTTAAAAAATCTGACTTCATGAGACGTAATTTGTTTTCATCCTTGTTTATTGACATATTTGTTTATTGTCTATATAGGAACATGCTGGAAAAGGACTGCTGTGGGCAGTTCCAGGGGCAATATTGGATAAAAGATAAGCTGTGGGATTGAATGGCTTTCCAAATCCTTCAGAGAATTACAATCCTGCGTTTAGCTTCTAAACAGGGGTGTGTTAGAAAAGATTTGCATCAGTAAATCAGCAGCAGACAGCCAATTTTTCTGCCTTCCAAACTAATGTCCTGACCATTATTGCTTTATGTTCTTATTTCTGTTTTTTAAGTGATGAACTATCTATTACCTTTTTGCCAGTTTTGGAATACTGTAGCCATTGAATAGAGATGCAGCTTTTACGTGGTAGGAAAGACACAAGTTAGCCCAGCTCAGGACTTGAGATGAGTTTTTAAAATCAGATTTTAAAATTCATGGATCTCTGTCCTGGTCTCCTGTCTTCCTACTCCGTGCTCTCATCCCTCAGGGACTAGAAATCCCTGGCTGAATGTCGGATGCGCAAGGCACTGCCCCTTGGCCTCCTCGGGGCATTTCCTTCTTCCCTTTCCACCATCAAAACTCCAACCACATTGTCTCAAGTCTTGCTCTTTGCCAATAAAAATAATAAACCCAGATTAGGTCTAATTTAAGCAAAGCGTTAGCGGCTTCTTATAGCTACGTGTTTGCCAAAGGATGGTTTTCAAAATAATTTTTAAACTGCACCACAATGACTTAAGCATTTTTAATAGATATGACTTTATTTTAATGTGTTTAAAAAAAAACATAACCAGCACACTAAGCTTATTATTTTTTAAGTTAATATTATTTTGGCAAAGGCTCTTTTTTTACGAAAGAGTGCAATCTAAAGAAAACATATTAAATAAGTGGTCTGTGGCTATGACCGAAAATAGAGATATATGATTAAAGTTTGAGAAACAATGCCATATTGTATCTTGTCTAATCAGTTCTCAGATGACAGTCATCATTCATCGAGAACATAGAAAGTCTGGTACTCTTGCTAGTTATTGTACACACTTCAGCCACCATATTCACAGTTTCCAGAAAAATAAATAGGCCTTATTATTACCATTTTATAAATACAGATGCTGCATCCTTAATTAAGTTTTTGGGCACAGTGACATGAGATAAGAAGCAGAAGTGGGTCTTCATCTCTGGTGCTCCACTATAAATCATGCTGTCTTCACAAAATTAAAGAAATATGAATGTCTTCACTGACCTCAGTTTCAAACACGGACCATTACTGTGTGTTAGTTTTTCATAGTCTCCGAAAAGGAAAGATTAGTAGGGGAAAAGGAAACATTGTACACCTTCACTAATGTCCGTTTTTAAAATAAATTCAAATGACTGCCTTGTTAGTTTAGCTATGGGGTTTCATTTATTTATTTTTTTTTATTCTTATGTTAATCCCCATACATTACATCATTAGTTTTAGATGAAGTGTTCCATGATTCATTGTTTGTGCA
>NC_138379.1:28808028-28823959 GCF_054177405.1 Leptonychotes weddellii | reverse complement strand
GAACTCTCTGAAATTATATGCATGGTTGTACAAATATGTAAGTATGTGTATTTTTTTTCAGGATACTGTCTATTACCAAGAAAGGTTAAAAACCACCGGTTTTGTCTTGACCTGCCCTTCTAGAGCTTAGGAAAATAACCACCAACACTGGCGAAGCCTGAACAAGTACAAATAGCCAGGACCATAATCTTAAATGACACTCATGGGGACCTCAGAGAGTTCATCTTTCCCTCTATCTCTTTACAAATATCCAGCAAGAGTAACTCTGGAACTGGAAAGAACTAAGCTCATGGCAAAATAGGCATTAATATTCTTATGATATATTTTCAATGCCAACTTTCCAAAACTTCCAACATGACCTGATTTATTTTTGCTCAGTAGATATTTGTAGCCCATATTAAAGGTCATCATCTGCTTTATGATGTTAGCAAAGTTTGTTGTTTGATAATCTGTTTTCTGCTTGCTGGGTCTCAAGAGATTCTTGTCTTATTGGTAGAGCTTTTAAGGAGAGGGAAAGAGAAACAGTGGACTGCTGGGTCATGAAAAATAATTTTCTGCAAATATAAAGAAAACAAGTCTCATCTCTTCTGCCGGAGCCAATACACTTCTCATCAGATCAAATCCACCTTGGTGTGAAGGTTATAGGAGATTTTATCCTCTGCCTTCTTAGAGAATGTAATTAAAGATAAACACTGAATAACAGAATAGTTTGCTTTGGAGCATTATATGAGTTTTCCTAATTTCCACGTATGGTCAAGGACACTAATGATGATACTAACCATTTATTCAGTGCCAAAAAAATTTGATACCCTGATCAGTAGGTCTGCCATTTCAAGTTAAATATTCAAGTGAAACAGTAGCCTTTGACCAGGGTAATGTTCTGGGCCACTCCCGTGGTTCAGAGATATTTTTTACCCTGTTCTATATTTTGACTTGACATTTTTATTTTGCATTTGCAAAATAGCAAGTGAATTCAACCTGCCCTGTTATAATTGGACTTTTCTGTGTTGAGCTTCCCATTCTTTTTAGGCATCTGTTATACCTTTCATCTGTTACGAATCCAGAGCCAAAAGGAGGGAATATCTTAATATTTTAGGTACATTTATTACTGACATGTCCTAAAAATATCTTGGACAAACTAGGCTGATTGGTTTATCCACCTTTGTACCCCTGGCAAGCACACACAGAAAAGTGCTAATACAAAAGCCTACGTTTGCAGGATTGAGGGTAGAAGTGACCTACGTGTTCAGGTATGCAGCTTATCTCTCCGTTTCTGATTTCTACTCTGTTCTGAACTTGACCTAGCAATTCCTCACAATCTTGTGAATTCTTTGTTACTTTTTAAGGTTCTGCTTTGCATAATGTTTGCTTGTTTTCATGGGAAGGATTGATCCCAATAACTAGAAATAGTTCAGCATTTTTAAAGACTGTTTCCACTGGGCTTGTAAGATTACCAGTCTTTTAAATCACTCCTAAACACATGTTGGAAATCATCAAGTGCCCCATTATTATGAACACTCTTTTGTTTTAAGAGCTCTCTGTAAGGAGGAGTGGGGGTGCTCCTGGCTGGCTTAGTTGGAAGAGCATGCCACTCTTGATCTTGGGGTTTTGAGTTCAAGCCCCATGTTGGGTGTAGAGGTTACTAAAAAAATAATAATAAATTTAAAAAGAACTTTTAAAAAAAGAGCTCTGTAAGGGAGAATATGGAATTCATGATAGCAAGAAATGCATTGACTGATTTTTTGAAACTCTCTACAAAGTTAATTTCCTCAAACTCCCTTACAATAAAATGGTATTTGATTTATTTTGCATTTAGAATTTGATCTTTTAGTCTAAAAATCTTCGTTCTCACAGTTACAGTAAATTCTTCAGTGGTTTTTGCTTTTTTTAAAGGAAATTTAGCTTTTTTTTAAGATTTCATTTATTTCTTTGAGAGAGAGAGAGCTAGTGAGAGAGAGCACAAGCAGGGAGGAGAGGGAGAAGCAGGCTCCCTGCTGAGCAGGGAGCCCGATGTGGGGCTCCATCCCAGGACCCTGGGGCCATGACTTGAGCCGAAGGCAGACGCTTAATCAACTGAGCCACCCAGGAGCCCTGCTTCTGTTTTTTAATTTCCAACTGATCACTGCCAGAGTGCAGAAACACCTCAGGCTGGATATAAGCAGAGTTTACGTGTTAGCTTGTCGGAGGTGGTTGACATGAGACTCGACAGTGCTCGCATCTCTTCAGCATATGAGCTCTGAGGTGATCATTTGTTCCTAATGATGCCCCTGAGACCTGTTATATAACAAAAATTCAACCAAGTATATTCTAAAGTTCTTAATTGGCTTTATTAATCTGTTTATGAATCGGGTAGCATCCCCTCTAGCAAGCAGAGGGCAGCTTCAGAGGGCTACAGAAAAGGAAAGGTTTTTAAAGGTAGAGAAGGAGCAGAAAAAAGGAAATTATTAGCAAAGAATCCATTGTTTTAGGCAAGGTCACCCTCCTAAGGGGAATGAAAGGGACCTATCAGTAAATTGCCTAGTGCTGACCAAGAAATTTCCATGTTGACTGGTTAAAGGTTAATTCCTGATGGGGGGAGACGGGGGTAAAACAGCAGTTAAGTTAGGTAATAAGTCTTCGTTTACTGACTTGGGACCTTAACCTAAGTGATGCCATCTTGGGCCTGTGATTTTCTTCTTAACAGACCTCATGGAATTCTGTCTGAACCACCAATGATCAAATATGTTCAGTTTAATATCTCTGATAAGCTTATTTTAGCATATTTCATTTTTTAAAAAAATGATATTGTAGGCATAAGTGTAATTGACTGTAGGGGATATGCAGTTTAGTGACCATGATTAAAATTGAAGTTTTATTGTTTAAAGGTCTTTGACTATAATAACTATACTGTGTGCCATTTATATGTCACAGAGTGTTTCATGCATTTAATTCTTAAAATAGGCATGCAAAGTTGTTATTGTCCCCATTACACAGGTGAGGAAACAGAGGCTTAAGTTATAAGTAAGATTTTTTTTTTTAAAGATTTTATTCATTTATTTGACAGAGACAGCTAGAGAGGGAACACAAGCAGGGGAGTGGGAGAGGGAGAGGGAGAAGCAGGCTTTCCGCTGAGCAGGGAGCCCGATGCTGGGCTTGATCCCAGGACATTGGGATCATGACCAGAGCCGAAGGCAGACGCTTAACGACTGAGCCACCCAAGCGCCCCTATAAGTAAGATTTTAACTGCTAAACAAGTATATAATCCCAGATTGTTGATTGCAAAGGTCAATAGCAATGCTGATCTTTTAAATTATTATCATTAAGAATATTTCAGGCATATTGAAAACTATTATTAGACCACATTTAGCTGTAACACGCTATGTCCAACACTGAGCTTTACTGGATCTGAATTGCTTGCCATATCTGTTTCCAAGTAATTATTACAGACAAAATTGAAGACTTCCATGTAGTTCTCCCTGATCATTTTCCTCAATTTGTCTCAATGTAACCATTCTTCTGATTTTGGTGATTAGCTTTCTTATGAATATTTTTGTACTTTTACCACCTATGATCTATCTATCTATCTATCTCCTTGAACAATATTGAGTATTGTTTTTCAAGGTTTTAAACTCTGAAGAAATATATAATGTATTTAATGCTGCTTTTTGAAAGTTCAACAGCTCCTCTTTAAGAGATAGTTGAGCAGACACATCATATTCCATCCTGTGACTACACCAGAAATGGCATCTGACATCATATTCCATCCTGTGACTACACCAGAAATGGCATCTGCGTATCCCCACAGTTTATTCCCTTACTGGTTGATGAGAAGTTTTCTATGTTTCCAGTCTTCTTCTGTTCCAGATAATGCAACAATGTTTCTTCTTTTGTTAAATGTCTATTAATAGCATCACTGCTTTTCTGTTGGATCATTTGTCTATTCTTACTGATTTAAAGGAGTTATTTGTATATCCTGGAGACTAATCCTTTATTGGTTATAGTCATGGAAAATATCTTCTAATGCAAGCTTACCGTATCACATTCTTTATGATCTTTTAATGTACAAAGGTTTTATTTTAAGGTAGACCTATTAATCATAGCTTTACCTTATTACAGGTCTAGGGGCTTTTTTTCATGCAAAAAAAAACACATAAACAAAACTACTTTTCTACTAAAATAATCAAAATATTCTATAGTTTATTCTGAAAGTTTTAAAATTGTGCTTTTCACATTTGTATTTAAACTTTTTTATGTTTTTCTTTTTTGTATATGGTATTGTTCCAAGAAAATAACTTTTTTAGTGCCACTAAATGACTCATCTACCCTATCCAGGAAAGGTAAAATTCCATCTCAGTTCTCTATATGTAGGTGTTTTTCTGGGATCTCTACTTTGTTTCTTATATTGTCTATTCCAGCTTGAACACCCTGCTGCCTTAATTACTGTAGAATTGTAACAAATATTGGCATTTTAAAGACATGCCCACTTACCTAGTTGTTTTTCAAGATTTTCCTATCAAAGACACTTTGATCTTCCATATAATATAAAGATTAGCTTGTTAAGTGCATACATGTACACAAAACCATGTTGAGACCTTCAGTTAAATGAGACCAACTTTATAGTGAATGTGAGATAATGGGCATTTTCACAATACTCAGTCTTGGCTGTGATGAACAAACACTTTAACATGCAGTCTAGGCAAATTTATGCATCCTTTTTTTTTGAGTCCTGTTTAAGAAATATTCACCTACTGTGAGTTCTTATGTCAGCTTTTAGAAGATATATATATTCTTGTGCATTTTAAAATCAATAATCCATCTGTAATTGATTTTTAGAGCTTTATTGAAATAAAATTCACATACCATACATTCGTTGCCCATTTAAAGTGTACTATGATTTTAGTATACTTGTAGGTTTGTGCAACCATCACTGTAATACCATTTTAAAATATTTTTTAAAGAAGAAAACCTGTATCCCCAAAAAACCCTGTACGCATTAGCAGTTACTTTCCATTTATTCACTCCTCCAGCCCTAGGAAATTATTAATCTATATCCTGTGTTTATTTGTCTATTATAGAATTTCATATAAATGGAATCATATATGGTCTTTCATGACTAGCTTCCTTTACTTTGTATATTATCAAGGTTCATCTATGTTGTAGCATGTGTCAATATTTAATTCATTTTTAATGCCAAATTATATTCCATTATATGGATATTACACACGATCACATTTTATTTGTTTATTAGGTAGACATTGCATTGCTTTTTCTTTTTTACTATTATGAATAATGCTGCTATGAATATTTATGTACAAGTTTTTGTGTGGATGTATTCTCCTGGGTATATACCTGGGAGTAAAATTGATGATTTGGTAACTCAATGTTTAACATAATGAGTAATTGCTGAACTGTTTTCCAAAGCTTGCTCACTATTTTACATCTCTACCAGTGATGGACAAGGGTTCCCATTTCTGGTTTAATGTTGTTTTGATTATAACCATCATAATAGGTGAAAAGTGGTGTTTCACTGTGGTTTTGATTTGCATTTCCCTAATATTTTCATTAGGGAATATGCCTGTTGGCCATTTGTATGTCTTCTTTGGAGAAATCTATATCTCCTTTATCCATTTTTTGCTGGGTTATTTGTGTTTTTATCGTTACTTATATATTGTGAATGTAAGTCCCTTATCAGACATATTTTTTAAGAATATTATTCCCATTCTGTGGTTTGCCTTTTCACTTTCTTTTTTTTTTTTTAAGATGTATTTATTTATTTGAGAGAGAGCTCACGAGAGGGGTAGGGGCAGGAGGAGAGAGAGAGAGGGAGAGAAGGAGATTCCCTGCTGAGCGTGGAGCCCCACACTGGGCTCCATCTCATGATCCTGAGATCAAGACCTGAGCCCAAATCAAGAGTTGGCTGCTCAGGCAACTGAGCCACCCAGGTGCCCCCTTGCTCCCCCTGCCTTTTCATTTTCTTAATGGCATATTTTTCTGGAGCACAAAAATGTTTAATTTTGATATAGTCCTATTTCTCTGTTGGTGTTGTATTTAAGAAATCATTACCTAACTCAAGGCCTCACATATTTATTCATATGTTTTAGTCTAATAATTGCATAGTTTTCTTCATTATGTTAAGATCTAATGGTCCATTTTGAGCTAATTTTTTTGTATGGTTTAAGATAGGCATCCAACCTCTTTTGCAAATGGATATACAATTGCCCTAGCACCATTTGTTGGAAGGGCCATATTCCCCATTGAATTGCCTTGGTACTTGTTGAAAGTCAATTGAGCATAACTTTATGGGTTTATTTCTGAACTAGAATTGATGTTTGAATATAGTATAAAGTATGAATAACTTTTTCACATGGATATCTAATTCATCTGAATCAGCATTATTTACTAAAAACCTGTATCTTCACTTTCTTTCCTAGCTTTACTGAATTTTATTTCTTTAGCTTATTAGTTATTTGGAAGTTTTGTTTTTAAATTTATCAGTGTTTGTTTCCATTATTTTTTTTATTATTGATTTCTACATCTTCACCCAGAGCAGCCACACTATTAACTTGCCAACATGTGTTATGGTTTTCTACATATTTTTTTCTACCTGGAAACTAGAGTTATACATACATTCCTGCTAATTCCTCTAGAATTTCAATAAATGTATGTTTTATTTTATCTATCATTTCTAGATATTGTATGACATCAGGGTTTTGGAAATATGTTGTTTGCCGTATTACTGGAATCACAACCCTGATTTTCTATTTTTATGCCCTACTTCTGAAACTTGGTGCTAGATTTTTACTAGGAGTACTTTACATCTCTGCATTTTCCCCTTTACACTTTATTTCAATGGTCAAAAAGAGTGCCACATTCTAAAGTATGTGCTTTGTATTCTAGTCCACTTATGAAATTTGATAAGATTGAGCTAGATCTGACTGCTTTTCATTATGGAATAAGAGAAGCCCTGTCTCCTATTTTCTCCCTCATGATGTCAAAGGTGCCCGCTCAGGTCGAAGTAAAACAGATCTCAATTTTCATTTATAATTTTTTTTCTGAAAAGACCTTTGAAGCACTTTAAGGAGTGAATTCAGCTGCCCGATATTTATGTATCATTATGTACAGAAAAAAAAAAAAAAAAACCTAGCCAGAGTTAGTTGAAAAACCCTTAGAGGTCTTAGAAAACAGCTTCTTGGAGAATTATTTGGGGAAAAGAAAAGCGTCGTGGGATGTCAGAGCTACAAAGGCCCTTTATTTGTCATATCACCCACTCTGATTCGTGGTTGGGATTGAGAGAGAAAACGCCAATTCCCATGAAAGTAGGGAATAGAACTATGAGTAAACCCAGATTCTTTAATTTCCTTCTTTTTTCCTTTTTTATATCCTCTGTTGTGACAATTTCCAAACCGATACGTCATGTTCCCGTTATCCTCTGGAGGAGTTTGGTGAGTTAGATTGTAGCCTTCTTTCCCTAGTACGGTATTTCATGATTTCTTTTTAAAGTCAACTTTTAATCTTTTAAATAAGTTCTTTAATTTTGATCTAATTTATAAATCTTACTTTGATGGACAGACTCTAGGAGGGCCTAGATGATCTCTCCCTCTAGGGATTCATACTCTTGCATAATCCTCTTCCCTATGACTTGTTTCCAAACACTAGAAGCAATCAAAGGGGATGAGATATTACCTCTTTGACTATGTTACATTATATAAAACTGTCTTGCCGTCAGATTCACTCTAGAGACTCTTCTTTTTGGTTTAAGTCTCAGCCATGTTGGGAGTGTCCACATGTCAAGGAACTGTAGGAAGCTTCTAGGGGTTGCAGTTGACCTCCAGCAAACAGCCAGCAGGAAGTCAGACACTCATTCCTTAGCCACAAGGAAAGAATTCTGCCAAAAATCTGAGTTATCTTGGAAGTGCATGCTCCCTAGTCAGGCCTTAAGATAAAAGTAAAGCTCTGCTGACTACTCCTTGGTTGCAGCTTTGTGCGGCCTAAGCAAAGGACCCAGCTAAACTACGCCTGAACTCCTGACTCATGGAAATGGAAGGTGATATATCTTCATTGTTTTAAGCTCCTAAATTTGTGGTAAGTTTTTTATGCAACAATAGATAACTAATACCATAAAATATGGTATTCTGATACATTAAAATGCAACCTCATCAGTGAATGTTTGGTGTACCATTAATGAAGCAAACTGACAATTCTTTATCTAACTCAAATACACCAGCAGGTGCTTGCCAGCAGGCCAGGCAAATATAACCAACAATATGCTGTCTGACTGACTGAAACAGATTTGAAGTTTTGAGTAAATTATTTTTGCCCAACTTGTAAACATAATTGAATCAATTTAGTAAAAATTAAGTCAACAAGATGCTCTACTAGCACAATTCCAAGTATTTAGTCTAACAAAAATTACAGTGACCTAATCTCATGAGTCTCTTTAAGAAGCTATGTTTTCCTAAAAAACCTTTTTTCTTAATACACAGAGGGCTTCCTCTTTAGAATTTTCTCTCTCTCCTCTATATCCCTACTTAACAATATCACATAATAATAATAGTAATAAGAAGAAGCATGTCTGTAATATTTTACATAAATTTTACTCCTGTCATTTATTCATCATGTCATTAAACATATATTTAGAGTGTCCTATGTATACATTCAATGATAGGATTTTTTAAAGGATATCAATTTTTTAAAGATTTTATTTATTTAATTGACACAGAGAGAGAGAGCACAGGTAGGCAGAGTGGCAGGCAGAGGGAGAGGGAGAAGCAGGCTCCCTGCAGAGCAGAGAGCCCAACAGAGCAGAGAGCCCAACACAGGGCTTGATCCCAGGACTCTGGGATCCGAAGCGTCTGAGCCACCCAGGTGTCCCTCAATGATAGGATGTTAAAATGGACAAGAGACCATCTTTCTTGTGCACATTGCATACTTAATTTTCACTTCACAACAGCTATGTGAACTGTTGATATTAATAGGAAAAGAAATTTGACTCTATTTGTAACTTGAATCTTAATGCTCTAACTGAAAAACCAATTTTTACTTTTATCCACTAAAAGGAAATGGCTTGCTTCTCCTTTTAATAATCTAAAATGACCTTTATTGATGTTTCCCCAATGCACCAAACTTATTTTTGCATCTTGTTATCATCAGAATTACATCTTGTATTCATTTTTTTTTTACCATATCTGGGCCTTACAAGATACAATCTCACTTTGCCTTATTACTATATTCTCAGAGCTATAAGAGTTCTTAGCACATAGTAGATATGTAATAAATATTTTATACAAATAAATATGAATACATTGTTTTATTAGAGAAAAAGGATCACACCACTAAATGGAAAGAAATAGAGCCCTCTGGCTTTATTTTAAGAACTGTCTTTGACTTCAAGATGTCTCTCTGCTCTTCAACATGTGCATTTAACTAGTATTGCTAGGAATGTGACAATAAGAGATACAAGGTATCTGGTAAGGTATATGGCATAAACTTAGTCTTTAAAAAAACTTTTAAAAATACTTTATTTTTATTTATATTTATTTATTTATCATATATATATTTATTTATTTATATTTATTCTTTTATTTTTTAGAGCAGTTTTAGGTTCACAGAAAAATTGAGCAGGACAAGATTTCCCATATACTCCCGCCCCCACACATGCACAGCCTCTCCCATTATCGACATCCCCCACCAGAGTGGGACATTTATTACAGTTGCTGAACCTGCATTAATGCGTCACAATCACCCAAAGTCCATAGTTTACATTAGACATCACACTTGGCGTTGTATATTCTATGCATTAGAATAAGTGTATAATAACTTGTATCCATCATTATAGTATCATTTAGAGTAGTTTCACTGCTCTGAAAATCCTCTGTGCTCTGCCTCTTCATCCCTCCCTCTCTCCTATCCTCAGCAACCACTGATCTTTTTACTATCTCCAAAGTCTTGCCTTTTCCAGAATGTCATACAGTATTGTACAGTATGTGCAGTATGTAGACTTCTCAGACTGGCTTGTACAGTATTGTCAGTATGCAGACTTCTCAGACTGGCTTCTTTCACTTGGCAATGCAGTCATCTTTGAAGCTGAAAAAGAATTAATATGGTTTACAAACAAACCACAAAACTTTGGATGCTATGAAGATACCAAGCAACAGGAAGAACGGGCATCTTTAGTCCTACCCCTTCCCAAGTGTGTCTTTTCCCCTAAAAGTCTTCCTGGGAGACTGAAGTAGATCTAGGTCAAGATTGGAGTAAGGTCTGGAATGTCTGGAATATGCTTGTTTATTGTTTTGTTTCTGTGATATCTATGTATATTTCTTTATATATATACTTTATATATATAATTTCTATATATATATATATATATATATATATATATATATGCCATTTGGAAGCTACTGTTTGGAGCAAACAGCTTTGTCCCACCTGTTACATATCCTGTGAGAAGATGAGGCTGCAGAATCCATCTGCACCTGCCTCTAGGCCAGGGTAAGGGGCAGTGAGAGAGAAGAGGCTCTGCCCTGCTTCTCCAAAACCTCATTCCTTAATCTGGGAGCTGCACAGAACCACACAGCTTGCACACCCACTTGGTGTCAAGTAAAAGGAAGATAAAGGAAATTGCTATGAAAATCCCAGGTGGGATAACTTGCTCTTTGGCTACCACAAGACCTTTCCATCTATTTTAAAGTCTGTCTCAATTTCAGCATCTGTGAAATGGGAAAAAAAGCACTTATCTCTCAGTTTTTGTGAGCATGAAGAGTGCTTGGTTTCTGCTTAGCTTATGTTATTATTTCTTTAGATATTACTTTGTTAGTTATTATTTTTTTAAGATTTTTTAATTTATTCATTCGAGACACAGAGATACAGAGAGAGAGAGCATGAGTAGGGGGAGAAGCAGATTCCCCGCTGAGCAGGGAGCCCGATGCGGGGCTCGATCCCAGGACCCTGGGATCATGACCTGAGCCGAAGGCAGACGCTTAACCATCTGAGCCACCCAGGCACCCTGTTAGTTATCGTTTTCTTAAATAGCAGTTTTCTTTACCAGATGTAATAGGAGCTAGAATACAATCTACTGTCTGATAAGAGTACCAGAGTTACAGATTTAGAGAATATTTGTATTTCTAAAGACGATGTGGACTAGAGGTAGGGTTGACTTTCCGTTAAGGAAGGAATAAGCCTGGCCAGGGTCTTCTCCACAGTGAAAGCCACGCCTGGATAGTACTGAAGTCTGATTTTTTGGGATTCCTAAGACTCATGATTAAAGATGATTTGCATAGGAAAATTTGCATAATAGTTACATTTCTGATATATTTTTAGTTAAGCTAGGTGTGTTAAAATATGTATGTATTAATACATTTTTTATCCCTGAGGACACTCAGAAAATTAAAACAATCTTCTCCTGTAAGTACCATTTTAAAATAAAAAATTTCTATGACAGAAAAAACAGGATTTTTGTTAACTCAACATCACTTAGTAAATTTCTACTCATGTACAGGATTTCTCCTGAACCACAGTGCATGGTGTATTTTCTGTTAGTTTATTTGAACAAGGATTGCTTTTATTGTTGTAAATATGTGACTTTCTTGACAAAACTGTTTCTCATTTGTCTGAAATGAAAAAAAATATTAAAACCTTTTTTCCCCCCTCTATGACAGGTAGGGTCAACAACAAGAGGTAGTGTAAGGAATGGTTTTAAATATGAAATAAATTATAGTTACATACCAAGGCTGTTTGGATTTTTCTCTTATTAAGGAGCATAAAGCTAGAACTTTTGAGTAAAGCATGGCATCAGACTACCAACATCTAGACTGTCATTTCCCAATTTTCCATAAATGATTGCCAAAAAAGGACACAGAAACACAAAAACAAACACTGCTGCTAAAAACTAATGAAAAAGATTTTCATTATTTGAAGCTTTGGTAGGAAAAAATTAAGAAACACAAGCATGAAGCACAGACACTTGGCCTTAAGAACTGAAACCAGCCTAACGGCTACCCAAATTACAGTGGAGAGTTGGGCTAGCCTGGCCCATCACTGGTCCTCAACGTTGGGCTCTAGGGGCCACACAGCCAAGGAAACTAAGCATCCACTGCCCTTCTCAACAACAGCAGTCTTCTGAGCAAGGCAGAGTCATGCCTGCTCCTTCTGCCTTGCCCCACCTCTGCCTCTCTCTCTCTAAATCCAAACAGAAACAGAAATACCCAGGAAAAGGGCATGGCAATAATTGGTTGCATTTTGAATAGCAAAATTTAGATAAAAGGACTATTGCCTGGGAATAGATATTGACAGCACTTGAAACCCATGCATACTCTAGGCTTTCATGCCACATAGTATAGCAAAACAAGTCCATTTTTTTGTTTTTGGGTTTTTTTTGTGTTTTTTTGTTTGTTTGTTTGTTTTTGCAAAACAAGTCCATTTTTAAGCATAGACCAGGACTTAGTAAGCAAGAAGATTCCATCTGTACAGAGCCATGTTCCATGAAATCTTAAAAGACACCAGAAATTGCATTAGATCCTGTACAAAATGGGCTCCATTCTGAGTAAAGATTGGCATGCTGCTAAGGTTGAAAGCAAGTTTTTCCTGTGAATCAGCAATTTTTCTCCTAGGTACATACTGTTAGAAATGTATGCACGTGTGTACTGCAAGATACACACATAAATGTTTATTATAGCTTTATTTTTAATAGCCAAGACTGGAAACAGCCCAAATAACCATTGTTAGTAGAAAGCATAAATAAGTTTTGTTGTATTTATACAATAATGTAACAGTGAAAAAAACTGAACTACAAATACCTGGAAATTAGGGATGGATTTCACACCCATAATATTAACAGGAAAGAAGCCAGACACAAAAGTTTATTCATTGTATATTTGCATTTACACAAAGTTTGAAAACAGGCAGAACTAAAATATAATGTTTAAGGATATGTCCCTTGGTAATAAAACTAAGGAAAAGCAAGAAAGTAGTTCCATAAACAATAGGATTATGATTGCCTTGTGGGGAAAGGACGTGGAGGGAGGGCATCACAACTGAGAAAGATGATATAAGGGGGCTTCTGAAGGAGTTGAGGGGGTTCTGTTTCTTGACTTAGGTAGTAATTATACAGGTGTTTGTCTTATAATAATTCATTGTTATGCATTTGTTTATTGCACTTTTTATTTTTTTATAAAAAATGTTTTGCAAGTATATGTAAAGGATACCTGTTTTCCTTTGCTCTGATTCCATATCCACACCAACATCCTTTGGATTACTTATCTATGTTTCCATCTGTTTTTGTCCTGAAGAAGATAATTTTCCAAAAAAATAAAAGGAGTCATTTGGGTAATTAGAAAACAAGACAAATCCCAAAACAAATTAATATATTGCATACATATTTTACCTTATTTTTTTGTGATAATAGCTGACTTTTTTTATCTCAAAAGGTCAGACAAGATTGAGAGTAGTCTGTGTGCATTAACTCATTTAGTCATAACAATAATCTTATAATTTGGTAATACTGTTATCTTCCCTTAAAAGCTGTGGGAATTGAAGCCAAGCAGTGAAATTAAGGTACAGGTCTAAGAACACAATTAATTAAAACCCCAGTCTGTCTGATACAGATATCAGTACTTTAACCACATGTCATACTGCATTATACTAACTCAAAAGTATGGTTACCATGTAATCAGTCAGCAATCACTTGCAGATTAATGACCTGACCTAATTTCATATCTGTCTGACAGAGGACCGTGATAAATTCACCACGATAACATGACTTAGTGGCTCCTAGCACCTGTTAATCAGTCTTCCTCTCATACACCCTGACATTCTTCAACACCATGGCTCAGGCCTCTATTCCTGCACATATTCGATAGCATTGTAACTAAACATCTACATGCCTACCACTCCAGATGTACACTAAAATCCCTGAAAGTCTTCTGTGTCCTCTTATTTTTATTTCTCAAGTTTAACACAGTACCTAGCATGCATTAAGTGTTCAATAAGTGCTTGTTAGCTTGAAAAGAACAAATACTGGAAAAAATACACATCTCACAAACAGGCAGTTACTACCATAATTTTATTTGAAAAATACCCTAAAATGTGTTTTCATGCAAATAGGCAGACTTCTGTTGCTATTTGAAAATGTGCTAAAATCTTTGCAAAGGATTCTTTCTCAACATGAGCCATAACATGCACATTGTTGAGACATTCTTCAGAAAGCCCAGCTTTTCTGAAAGTGCCTGAGCTTTGTGGTTTGTAATGCGTTAAATAGGTTGTTTTCAAAACTGTTAAAAGATAAGGTCCCGGATGGATAATCAGCATCCCAGCTACTCTGAGCAAAACTAGTTTTATTCTGTCTTCTGGGAATAATAAACATGAAAATTGTTTCTAAATTAAATGCATCTATATTGTAATTGAAAAGCATTTTACTATTCCCAGGTAATTTAAGAGATGACTCTTGATTTCTTGTTCAAACAACCATTATTATATCAAACAATTAAAGAAGTTGTTTTTTTGGTGTCTAGATACAATGATATATGTAATGAATTTCCTGCCAGTTCTGCTTTTTAAGGTTTGAACATGATTAATCAATATCTTGGTTAAGGGTTGCCATATATGTATTAAAATAAAATATAATACTCGTAACCTTAAAATTATACAGAATCTATACAGTTTTTTATAAGATTTATTTATTTACTTATTTTTTAGAGTGGGGAAGAGAAGGAGCGCAGGGGGCAGGGACAGAAGGAGAGGAAGAGAGAGAAAATCTCAAACAAACGAGCCCAATGCGGGGCTTGATCTCAAGACCCTGAGATCATGACCTGAGCTGAAATGAAGAGTCAGAGGCTTAAACGACTAAGCCACCCAGGCACCCCTATACAACATGTTTTAAACATAATTCAGAAGAGATTTCCAAATTTCTCCATGCTTCTCTATTACCATTTTGATAACTATTTTTCATTTTGCCCAGTAAAACTCATCATTAATACTTTAGAATTCATAGAATAATTAGATAATAAATTAGAATTCTAGTTAATATAGTTTGATTGTGGACACATTTACTCAAATAAAAGCTGTGAAAAATGCCCAAGGTCACTTATTGTAAAAACCAAAAAATGTTGATTTTATTTGATAGGAAGGCAGTTGTTTCTATGGGAGAGTTGAACACTTGTTTTTGCTTAGACTTAGAACAATTGGTAACAGGAACTGACAGGGTTCCACTTTCAGTCCACTCTGCTCTTAAAATATGAAAAACACATAAAATCAATTAAAAACTATCTTATTTTCTTATATTTTTCCTATCAACCAATCATTTACTTCTAGGTCTTCTCACTTAAGGACTTTTGCCTTCACCTGGGATTAAATATATTATTAGTACCATAAGACTCAGATGACCCTTAATAATGGACTGGAGTGGGTGGTATACTTTAAGCAAAGGAAAACACAGAAGAAAATTTGTATATGATTTTGTTTTAGCCCAATCCTTGTTTAAATTAGTAGGGAGATGTCTGGAGGCCATGGGTCATAGGTATAAAACAAAGGACACACCATGGCTATCGCAGTTCTGCTATAATTTTGTGATTATTTATCTTAACCTGTTATAATTTTATTTCTTTTAAATATTGGAGAGGAGAGGATGAGAAATGAAAACACAATTTCTTCTTGGCCTTATATCCTTGAGGTCAGCCTTACCTAGATACACAGGATTATGGATATTGCCTTCCTTCCTTTCTTCCTCCCACAAATATTTATTGATGCCTACTATGTATCTGATTCTGGGTTAGATGTCTGGAATACTCGGAGACAAAACAATAAAAAGCCCTTACCTTACAGATGTTGGCGGGGATGCGGAGAAAGGGGAACCCTCCTACACTGTTGGTGGGAATGCAAGCTGGTGCAGCCACTCTGGAAAACTGTATGGAGGTTCCTCAAAAAGTTGAAAATAGAGCTACCATATGATCCAGCAATTGCA
>NC_138379.1:28757744-28807528 GCF_054177405.1 Leptonychotes weddellii | reverse complement strand
TGGGTTAGCCTGGTGGTGGGTATTGAGGAGGGCACATTCTGCAAGGAGCACTGGGTGTTGTGCACAAACAATGAATCATGGAACACTTCATCTAGAATTAATGATGTAATGTATGGGGATTAACATAAGAATAAAAAAAAAAAAGCCCTTACCTTGGTACAGTCTTTGTTCTAGTAGGATAAGGCAGACAGTAAACAAAAGAATAATTTTTTTTAGTATTATATAACATGGTAGAAGTTAGTAAGTGCTAAGGAAAATAGACTGGGAAAAGTGGGCTAGGAGTGGAGGGTCTCCAGGAGAGGAGTTACATGATGTCATTTATAATGTGGAGGATCACTCAGGTGTCTCAGCTGTCAGGCCAGGTAAGTCTTGCAAGGCAGGAATTTGGTGGAAAATTGGCCAGTCTATAAAAAAATAGCTTGGATGGATGGTCACAGCAAGGTGAAGGGCCTTAAAGCAATCTTGATGAGCAATTGATTAGTCTTGGTAAATAAGCTGTTTTAGTTGGCTCACAGTTTTATATCCTGTGAACAAGTATTTCTTAGAGCAAGCAGCTCAGGAATTATTGTTTGATTTAGTGTTGCTGAACATAGGTTTAGAAAATATTATCTATTCTGAGTATTATTTAATATTGGAAGCAATGTTGGCTTCAGTACTTATGTTAAGCCTTCGTGCCTTTATTTTTGAAATGGGAATTGTAAGTATTAAATAAGATCAAACATGTAAGGTACTTATGTCTGAGCCTGATGCTGAATAAATACTCAACATATGCTAGCTGATATTATTTTTATAGGGTCTTATTGAATAAAACATACACATTTTGATGCCAATATCAGAGAACCAGTTTCTGGTATCAGACTGCCTAATTTCAAATTCTGGAGCATTACTTGCTAGCTTGTCTCCTATTATAGATTGCAAACTTTCTTTAATCATCTTTCCATATCTCATAACTGGAATGTAAAACAATGCAATTTTTTTTTGCTATTGGATTGGCAGTATCCAAACCAAAGTGACTGAAACCAAAATGTATGTGCTTGTCTAACCTACACTATTAACAACCATTGCTCTATTTGCAGAATGACATGAATTACATAGCATCCAGTGGACTTCTATTCAAAGATGGCAAAAAACGGATTGATTACATCCTGGTTTACAGGAAGTCAAATATACAATATGACAAAAGAAACACATTTGAAAAGAACCTCAGAGCAGAAGGCCTGATGTTGGAAAAGGAGGTAGGTGCTTTAATAACACTAGTTATGTGGTGTAATGGGCTAGAAGGGATATAATCTCTTATGTTTTAGCATGGGAAGTGTATATAGCACACGTCTCTATAAAATGTATAGTTATTTTCTCCCAAATGTAAAAGAAATACGTACATACAGTCCCACTTAAATGTGTATTCATTTTTTACTTATACATTTCCGTAAATTTAAATATTTTTCAAAGGGCATAACTATTTTTACAATTTCACAAATTGAAGAAGAAGTGATTATACCTATATAAAGTACAAAACCTACGAAAAGAAAAATGCTGAAAGAAAAGAGTGCCAAGTCGTTAATGTCGGGTTTCAATATTGGAACTATAAATGAGTTCCTTCTCAGTCCTTTTTTTTTCTAAAGATTTTATTTTTTTTTTCTAACCTTATTTTTTAGGGCTGTTTTAGGATCATGGCAAAACTGAGAAGAAGGTAGAGAGATTTCCCATATAGCTCCTGCCCCCACATATTATCTTCCATTATCAACATCTCTGTACCAGAATGGTACCTTTGTTACAATTAATGAACCTACATGGACTCATTATTATCATCCAGAGTCCAGTAGTGTTCACTCTTGATGTTGTACATGATATGGGTTTGGGCAAATGTACAATAACACGAATAACATGTATCTACCCTATGGTATCATGCAAGTATTTTCACTGCCCTAAAAATCCTATGTGTTCTGCCTGTGCATCTCTCTGCCACCCTCAACTCCTGGCAACCACTGATCTTCTTACTGTCTCCATAGTTTTACCTTTTCCAGAATGTCGTATAGTGGAATCGTACAATTTGTAGCCTTTTCAGGCTTGACGTCTTTCACTGAGTTATATGCACTTAAGGTTGCTCCATGTCTTTTCATGGCTTTATAGATAATTTCATTTAAGTGCTGAATACTATTTCATTATCTAGATGTACCACAGTTTGTTTATTCACTTACCTACTGAAGGACATCTTTGTGGCTTCCAGGTTTTGATAGTTATGAATAAGGCTGCTTTAAACATCCTTGTGCAGGTTTTTGTGTGGACATAAGTTTTTGACTTCTTTGGGTAAATACCAAGGAGTGAATTGCTGGATCATGTGGTAAGAGTATGTTCATTTTTGTAAGAAACCTTCAAGCTGTCTTCCCAAATAGCTATACCATTTTGAAATCCCACCAGGAATGAATGAGAGTTCCCGTTGCTCCAATTCCTCACCAGCACTTGCTGTTGCCAGTATTCTGGATATTGGCCATTCTAGTAGGTGGATAGAGGTAGCTCATTTTTTAATTTGCATTTTCCTGACACATGATGTACAGCATCTTTTCATGTGCTTATTTGCCGTCTATATATTTTGTTTGGTGGGGTTTCTGTTAAGGCCCTTGAGTTGTTTGTTTTCTTATTGTTGAGTTTTAAGAATTCTTTATATATTTTGAAATAACAGTTCTTTATCAGATGTGTTTTTTGCAAATATTTCCTTTCAGTCTGTTGCTTGTTTTCTCATTTCTTTTGACACTGTCTCTCACAGATCAGAAGTTTTTAATTTTAAGCAAGTCCAGCTTATCAATTTTTTTCATGGACTGTACTCTTGGTGTTATATTTTTAAAAGCACCCTCAAGTCATATAAATTGTCTCTTATTTTATCTTTTGAGAGTTGTATAGTTTTGTGTTTTACATTTAGATCTTGATCTATTTTTAGCTAATTATCATGAAGGGTGTAAGGTCTGTGTCTAGCTTTATTTAGTTAGTTAGTTTTTACATGTGGATGTCCAGTTGTTCCAGCATCATGTGTTTAAAAAACTGTTTTTGCTCCATTGTTTGACCTTTGATCCTTTGCAAAAGATCAGTTGACTTTCATAAGTCAAGTTGATATTTATGTGGGTCTATTTCTAGGCTCACTATTCTGTTCCATTTATCTACTTGTCTATTTATTCACTAATACCACTATGCAGCTTTATAGTAAGTCTTGAAGTCGGGTAATGCCAATCCTCCAAATTTGTTCTTCTCCTTCAAAATCATATTGGCTATTTTGTGTCTTTTTCTTCTCCATAATCTTTGTCAGTATCCACAAAGTAACTTGTTGAAATTTTGATTGGCATTGCACTAAATCTATAGATCAAGTTGAGAAGAACTGACATCTTGACAATATTGAGTCTTCCTATCCATGAACATGAAATCTCTCTCCATTTATTTGGTTCTTCTTTGATCTCATTAAGTAGAATTTTGTAGTTGTCCTCATATAGATCTTGTACAGGTTTTCTTAGACTTATACCTAAGTAATTAGATCTTTGTGGTGCTAATGTAAATTGTACTATGTTCTTAATTTCAAATTCCACTGTTCATTGCTGAAAGAAAGCAATTAACTTTTGTATATTAACCTTTCATCTTAAAAAATCCTATTGTAATTATTTATTAGGTTACAGGATTTGTTTTTGTTGTTATTGTTGATTTGTTTGAAATTTTTACATTTTATGTCATCTGACCATATAATCTGAGAACAAAAGAGTTTTCTTTATTTCTCCCCAATCTGTGTACCATTTTTGTTCTTTTTATACCACACTGTATTTGCCAGTGCTTCCAGTATAATGTTGAAAAGGAGCAGTTCCTGATCTTAGTAAGAAAGCTTCTAGTTTCTTACCATTAAGTATGTTAGCTGTAGGTGTTTTAAACTATTCTGTATCAAGTTGAGGAAGTTCAACTCTATTGCTAGTTTACTTAGAGTTTTTAATCATGAATGGGTGTTGGATTTTGTCAAGTGCTTTTTATGCATCTATTAATATGATCATATGATTTTTCCTTTTCAGCCTGTTGATATGATGGATCACATCAGTTGATTTTCAAATGTTGAAACAGCCTTGCATACTTAACACAGATCCCAACTGGTTGTGGTATATAATTCTTTTTATACATTGTTAAATTCTATTTCCTAACATTTTGTTAAAATTTTTAGCATGTTTGTTCATGACAGATACTGGTCTGTAGTTTTTGTTTTTGTTTTTGTTTTTCTTGGAGTGCCTTTGTATGATTTTGGTAATAGCGTAGTTCTGGCCTCATAGATGAGTTAAGAAGTTTCCCCTCCACTTCTATGCTCTGAAAGACATTATAGAAAAGTGGCACAATTTCTTTCTTAAATGTTTGGTAGAAACCATCGGTGTACCTATCTGGGAGTGGTGTTTTTTTTTGGAAAGTTATTAATTAATGATTCAGTTTCTTTAATAGATATAGACCCATTCAGATTGTGTACTTTTTGTATGTGAGTTTTGGCAGATTGTGTCTTTAAAGAAACTGGCCCATTTCATCTAAGTTATCATATGTTAGCATAGAATTAACCATAGTATTCCTTTATTAACCTTTTAATTTCCATGGGATCTATAGTCAAGTCCCCTCTTTCATTTCTGATACTGGTAATTTGTGTCTTCTCTCTGTTTTTCTTAGTAGGCTGTCTAGAGGCTTATTGATTTATTGATCTATTCAGAGAACAGAAAGTTTCATCAATTTTTCTGTTGTCTTTTTCTTTTTTTTTTTTTTTTTTAAGACCCTATCTATTCATTTGAGAGAGAGCACATGAGAAGGGGGAGGGTCAGAGGGAGAAGCAGACTCCCTGCTGAGCAGGGAGCCCGATGCGGGACTCGATCCCGGGACTCCAGGATCATGACCCGAGCCGAAGGCAGTCGCCCAACCAAATGAGCCACCCAGGCGCCCTCTGTTGTCTTTTTCTATTTTCAATTTTACTGGTTTATGCACTAAATCTTTTTTTATTGAAGTATTGTTGACATAATGTTATAGTATGTTCTAATTCTTGTTCTTCTACTTATTTTGAATTTAATTTGCTCTTTTTTTTCTAGTTTCTTAAGGTAGAAACTGAGATTGACTTTAAATCTTTCTTCTTTTTTTAATACATGCAGTCAATGCTATAAATTTACCCCTAAGCACAGCTTTCACTGTATTTAAAGTTTAAATAGTTTAAATTTTTGTAAGTGGTGTCTTCACTTTCACATAGTACAAAAATATTTTTTTCTCTGGAGATTTCATCTTTGCCCTATGTGTCATTTGGAAGTGTGTTATTAATCTACACATATTTTGAGATTTTCCAGTTATCTTTCTGTAATTGACTTCTAGTTTAATTGCACTGTGGTCTGAGAGCAGACATTGTAATATGATTTCTATTCCTTTAAATTTGTTAAGATGTGTTTTATGGCCCAGAATATAATCTATCTTCTTGAATCATCCATGTGAATTTTTTTTTTTAAAGGGCACAGTTGTTTTTTTTTTTTTTAAGATTTTATTTATTTATTTGACAGAGAGAGACACAGCGAGAGAGGGAACACAAGCAGGGGGAGTGGGAGAGGGAGAAGCAGGCTTCCCGCCGAGCAGGGAGCCTGATGCGGGGCTCGATCCCAGGACCCTGGGATCAGGACCTGAGCCGAAGGCAGTCGCTTAACAACTGAGCCACCCAGGCGCCCCCATCCATGTGAATTTTAGAAAAATGTGTATTCTGCTGTAAATGAAGTAATTTATAGATGTCAATTATATCTACTTGATCAATGGTGTTGTTGAGTTCAACTATTTCCTTACCGGTTTTCTGTCTGTTGGGTCTGTCTATTTCTGATAGAGGAGTGTTGAAGTCTCCATCTGTGATAGTGGATTCATTTGTTTCTTCTTGCAGTTCTATCAGTTTTTGCCTCACACAGTTTGATATTCTTATTAGGTGCATACACATTAAAGATTATTATGTCTTCTTGGAGAATTGGCTCCTTTATCATTATGTGGTGCCCTTCTTTATCCCTGACAACTTTTTTTCCTTGAATGCTTTATTAAAAGTGCTCTTTTAAAGAATGTTATTTTTTCTAGTGAAACAATAAAACTATCAATGCTCATTAGAAAAATAGAGAGGAGATAAATAGAAAGGAGATAAAAGCATATCTTTCATACACCTTTTATCAAAACAAAAATAAAAACCTCTTGCTGTTTCAGTTAAACCTCTAAGGTCTTAAAAAACACACATTAGGAGGTCATGATCCTGGAGTCCCGGGATCGAGTCCCGCATTGGGTTCCCTGCTCAGCGGGGGTTCTGCTTCTCCCTCTGACCCTCTTCCCTCTCGTGCTCTCTGTCTCTCATTCTCTCTCTCAAATAAATAAATAAAATCTTTAAAAAAAAAAAACAAAACACACATTAGGCCCCCAGCATCGCCACCATGGACCTAGGACCCGTGAATATCTGTGAGGAAATGACTATTCTGCATGGGGTCTTTTTGCTCGCGGAACAGCTGTTCCACCCCAAAGCACTGACGGAATTGAAAAAGTCTGACTGGGAACGCGTTGGGCAGCCCATTGTGGAGGCCCTAAGGGAGATCTCTGCCACAGCAGCTGCCAGCCCTTTGCCTGGAAGAAGAAAGCTCTGATCATCATCTGGGCCAAGATTCTTCAGCCCTACTCCGTAACCCCTTCAGATGCTGACACTCGGTGGCAGGAAGATGTGTTCTTCTCAGTAGGCAACGTGATCCCTACCATCAATCACACGGTCCTTTTTGAGCTGCTCAAGTCGCTGGAAGCTTCTGGACTCTTTATCCAGCTCCTGATGGCCCTGCCCACCACTATCTGCCATGCAGAACTAGAGAGCTTTTTGGAGCACATGTCTGTTGACATGTCTTCAAAGGATGTGGCCTTTTTCCTCAGTGTCTCGTGGGAAATGATGAAGCACAAAGGCAATCAGCAGGCCCCCCTGCTCTCCCAGTTTAGAACAATGGTCCATAAGTATTTGTTCTCTTCAGATGAGTTCTCCCACCCTCCAAAGAGGTTTAAGTCAGACCCAGATGTATGTCCCACTATGCCCCTGTTGGCCATGCTGCTCACTGGGCTGAAGCAAATCCAAAATAGAATCCCGTGCCCAGGAATGAAGTGCGGTGCATTAGCCAACTTGGCAGACGTGCTGACGGTGTTTGCCCTGATGGAGGACGACCCTCAGGAAGTATCTGCAACCATGTATCTGGACAAACTGGCCACGGTGATCTCTGTGTGGAATTCAGACACCCAGAACCCATATCACCAACAAGCACTGGCAGAGAAGGTAAAGGAGGCCAAATGGGACATCAGCCTGACCTCCCTGGCCAAGCTTCCAAGCGAGACGATTTTCATCGGGTTTGAGTTCATGTGCAGTCTGCTGCGGGAGTGGGGGGGAGGAGCTGCAGGCCATGCTCACCAGCAGCCAAGGGACAAATTATGACAGCTACTGGCTGTGTGACAACCTGATGTCCTTCAGCCAGAACTTGAAGCTCTACCTGGATTCTACCAGCTTGTCCAAGGAGGAGAGGCAGGTGGTCTCGGAGCTGGCAGAGTGTGTTGGGGACTTCCTGAGGAAAACCACCAAGGTGCTAAAGAACAAGGGCTTTGAGAAGGACATCACCGCCTCAATTGCCGTGGCCATTATTGAGCAGAAGATGGACCGGCACATGGAAATGTGCTACATTTTTGCTTCTGAGAAGTGGGCCTTCTCGGACGAGTGGCTAGCCTGCCTGGTTAATAACTGGGCCCTCTTCTGAGAGCCAGACTTGGTGTTAAAGCTGCTGGAAACAGTGATGGAAGTTACCATGACAGACAGAGCCATCCCTGAATCTCAGATCAGACAAGTGATCAGCTTGATTCTAGACTGCTATGCAGACCTCTCGCTGCCAGATAAAAATAAAGTCCTCTCAGGCACTCTGCTCTCCTGGGGGCAGAAGGGTCTCTCTGAGAAGTTGATGGCTTACTTGAACGGGTTTCAGGAGGACCTCAATACAACTTTTAACCAGCTCACACAGAGTGCCTCTGAACAGGGCTTAGCTAAAGCTGTAGTTTCTGTGGCCCGCCTGGTAATATTGCACCTGGAGATCACTGTGAAGAAAATGTGCAGCATGGCTGTGGTCAGTCTTGGCACTCACAAGTTCCTGGCTCAGATTCTCACTGCCTTCCCCACCCTTAGGTTCATGGAAGAGCAGGGTCCAGATCCATCCACTACTTTTGTGGTGTCATGCCTCAAAGAAACCGTCTGGACAAAGTTCTCTACACCCAAGGAAGAAAAGCAATTTTTGGAGCTCCTGGGCTGCCTAATGAATCCTGTGAAGCCCCAAGGTATCCCGGTTGCTGTTCTTCTTGGGCCAGATGAGGTGCTAAAGGAGTTCGTCCTGCCTTTCTTGATGCTAGATGTCAAAGAGGTGGACCTCGGTTTGAAGATCTTCATCCAGACTCTTGAAGCAAATGCGTGTTTAAAGG
Source organism: Leptonychotes weddellii (assembly GCF_054177405.1). Classification (NCBI taxonomy): domain Eukaryota; kingdom Metazoa; phylum Chordata; class Mammalia; order Carnivora; family Phocidae; genus Leptonychotes; species Leptonychotes weddellii. The sequence continues at coordinate 28,799,044 of NC_138379.1, read as the reverse complement.
AATACTGGCTCCAGACCTGCTCTCCGTTCCCCCTCATCTTCAGCTTGTGCCAGCTCCTGGATTGCGTCAGCAAATACTGGCAGCTCCCCAGGGAGAAACGGTGCCTCTCTTTGGATGGGAAGGATCTGGTGATCCATATCCTGGAGATCCTCTGTGAGATTATATTGGCTAATGCTGAGACCTTCTCCCCAGACACCTGGATCAAGTCCCTGTCTTGGCTCCATTGGAAGCTGGAGCAGCTTGACTGGATGGTGCACCTGAGGATGAAGAACCTCTTTGAGGGCCACTTCAAGTGTGAGCTGCCAGCCATGCTTTTTGAGATCTGTAAGCTTTTTGAGGATGAGTGGACCTCCCAAGCCCACCCTGGGTACAGTCCAGGCACAAGGCTTCTTGCCTGGATGGAGTGCTGCTACATCTCCAGCAGCATCTCTGAGCAGATGCTGTCCCTCTTGGTGGTAGATGTGGGCAACCCTAAGGAGGTCAAATTGTTCAGCAAGGGCTTTCTGGTGGCCCTGGTACAAGTTATGCCTTGGTGCAGCCCCCAAGAGTGGCAGTACCTTTACCAGTTGACCAGGAGACTGTTGGAGAAACAACTCCTGCACATCCTGTATAGCCTGGAATATATTCAGTTTGTTCCTCTGCTCAACCTGAAGCCCTTTGCCCAGGAGCTCCAGCTCTCCATACTCTTCCTGAGAGCTTTCCAGTTTCTCTGCAGCCAGAGTTGTTGTAATTGGCTTTCTATGGAAGGCTGGAGACATGTAGTCAAACTTCTCTGTAATAGTCTGACCAATCTCCTGGACTCCGTTAGGTTGATACAGTCAGTTGGCCCTTGGGCTCAAGAACAGGACCTGACCCAGGAGACCCTGTTTTTTTACACCCAGGTATTCTGTCATGTTCTGCACATTATGGCCATGCTCCACCAAGAATACCCAGGTATTCTGTCATGTTCTGCACATTATGGCCATGCTCCACCACTCTATGTTTTGGCCTTGGAAATCCTCACCTGCTACGAAACCCTGAGCAAGGCCAACCCTTCTGGTAGCTCCTTGCTCCAGAAGGTAAATGAGCAGTGCTTCTTGAAGTCCATCACTGAGAACATTAGCCCTGAGGAACGGCACCAAACCCTGCTGCAGATCAGCAACTTCTGATCTTCGTACTTCAGAGAACGGCTGGGCCCCGACTTAGTGGGGTCTATAGGGGCTTGAGCTGAGAAACACAAGCTTTTCAGTTATGTGAAATTGTACACAAGCTAAAAAAGTATATGGCAATAACTGTAAATAAAATAGTTTCTTAGGTGTTTGTAACATATAAATTATAAAATTCTCATTTGAGTTTCAAAAAAAAAAACCACACACACATTAAACATGTATTTATCACATTACAGAAAGTAAAAAATCTAATGTGAAAAATTTAAAGTATAAAAATGTACAAAATAAGAAGTCAAAATTTACATCTACTGTCTCCCAAATCATGTCCTTTTCTTTATTAATAGCCCTGTTAATACCTTGATTTTATTCTGCTAGGTGTCCCTCAAGATATTTTCTAGTATATATAAATATGTACAAATTTTTTAGAAAAAAGCAGTCATTTTATACATACTATTCTACTACTCAAATCTGTCATTTAATAATATATTATGAATATCTTAAATTGTCATTATATTTTGATCCAACTCATCTTTTTTATGAGGTGTATAGTATTACAACTTGGGGATTTAATTAGCCATTCCCTTATTCAGAGAAAAATTTTAAATTAAGTATTTGAGGGGCCCCTAAATTACTACAAGTGTGATTCAGCTACTTTTCTAAAAAATGAGACAGACAAGGTGAAAAAATGTTGATGATTTCTTTGATTAAATATCTAGATAATTTGCTAGGAAATGTTATCAGTGGAATAAAGTGCTCACGGGTACTTACATATTATATTGGAGCCCCACCCCTCTTTTTTTCCACAGGAGAGCTCCTGTGATTAGTCTTCTAAGAAACACACATTAGGAAATACTGAATTATAATGAGGTGGCCCTAGCAAATTGATGTATTTATATTTATTAACACTTTTTAAATATATATAAAATAACAGTACAGTGCCTTAATTCTTTATTAGGTAAGGATTTAGTCACATACTGTGTCTAGTGTTATAGAATTGGGCAAGTTGAATTTTGGTCTCAATTTCTATTGACTCCTTTAATTGTGTTTCCCTTTTTATGTCTCTTCTGGGAATTTTAACCCAGAATACCCAGATCACTGGACTAATTCAACCAATAAGTACTTATTACCAAAGTCTTATGAACTCAGTCTTGTGATAAGATTTTATTTCCCCATGATTTCTCCTCCATACAATTAATCATTTCCTCATCTGTTCCCAGAGCAATTTATATATCCTATTATAATATTGTTAGTTATTTTGCTTACATGTCTCCAATTATTTATTAATTCAGCAAATAATCTTAACAGGTACTACTCAAGCTATTGGGGATCCAATGAGTAAAGTAGACCTCATCCCTGCCTTCACTGAATTTATACTACATAGGAGTCAGTCTTTCATAATTTCAAACTGTGATAAGTGACCTAAAAGAAAAATAAATGATGCTAGAATGATTTATATCAAGGGCAGTGATCTAGTTTGGAGGGTGAGGGAAGACTAGAGGAAGGGAAGAAGTGAAATTAAAGAAATAAACTTTGAATTAAAGTTTGAAAATGGATAGTACCTAAAATAAGTCAAATAAAAGGGCTAGATGTGGTTTTCAGTACTGACTGCACATTCTAATCACCTGGGGATCTCTTAATCTATTAATGACAAATCCCATCATAATAGGAATCAATTGAATATCATGACGGTAGTGGGAGGAAGGACACTGGTATTTTTTACTACCAGAATAAAAGGGTACTAGATGAGTATGGAAAGAATCATGAGGGCTAAATAATTATGCCTAGTAGAGTAAGACTTTTGATGATTTTCTTAAGAAAAATGAGAAACTATTGAATAATTTTAAGCAGGGCAGGATCATGACCCTATTTGTTTTCTAAGAAGATACCTTGGAATCCTCAAAAGAGGATAGATTTAAAGAGCAGGACTGGATGCACAGATATCATGGATGGCATTAGAGAGGGAGAGAAAGATATAGATTTGATAAATATTTAAGTTAAATTGTAGATACTTGGTGATTTGGTTACAATAGGAAAAGAAAGGAAGATCTCAAGGATAATTTAAGATTGTGGCTTGAGAAATTTCTTTATTCATTCAAGGAGCATTAATGAAGTACCTATTATATGCTACATTCTGGGGATAATGGGAATTAAGATAAAAATGGGCAATGTTCTCATGGGAAGAGAGAAGCCGTAAATAGACAAGAAAAAATGCATAATAAGGAATGCCATGCAATTATTAAAACAGAATAATGTATTAAAGTTTTTTTAAAGCTTTATTTTAGAGAGAGAGAACTAGCACGTGTTCACACGTGTGGGGTGAGGGGCAGAGGGAGAGGAAGGGAGAGAATCTCAGGCAGATTCCCCGCTGAGCATGCAGCCTAACAAGGGGCTTGATCTTATACCCATGGAGATCATGATCTGAGCCGAAATCAAGAGTCAGATGCTTAACCAACTGAGCCACCCAGGTGCCCCTAAAACAGAATAACTTATATGGGGAATGTGGCTAGGTAGTTATGTTAGCAAGTGTGATCTGAAAGAAAGTGATGTAAAGGAAAAGGAGTCCATCATGGGAAGATAAAGGGACAGAATACTATTGGCAGAAGGAAGAGCCGGTAGAAAACTACTTTTGACAAGAAGAGAGCTAATTTGGGGAGAAAGTGGGATGAAATTATGGGAATAAAGATCATAAGCTAGTAATTGAGGGACCTTTGAGAAATACAAGTAGAAAATGTTTGAAATTTGTGTTAGAGCCCAATGAGGAGTGTGAATTGAGAGTAAGTGCTTTAGTCTTTAGAATATAGATGGTAATATAAGCCATGTATTAGGATGAAACCACTAGAGAAAAGAAAAGAAAAGAAAATGAATCTAAGAGTGAGCTTGTAAAAGGTAGGAGAAGAGAGTAGACATTTGAAGGATTTGGAGGTAGGTGGAAGAGGCAGAGGAAGAGTCTCAGGGAAAAGTGGTTAACAGGGTAAAATACTGCTGAGCAGACCAGTAAGATAAGAAGGAGGCCTGTTCCATTGGAGGTTGTAGAAATCTTTGGTGAAAGCAATGAGAATCATCTCTCTGAAGAGATGGACATGCAAGCAAGATGGACATGGGTTGAAGAGTGACGAGGGAGTGGAAAAGCAAAAGCGACAGCAAATGTCATCAGCACCCTGTGCGTGGGAGGATGAAGAGCAATAGCCAGAGAGGGGAAAGAGCTCTCATGAGGTTTCACTTCTCTCTTTCTTTCTTCTTATATGAGATGCTTAAATGATGATGGGGAAGATCCAGGAAAGAAGGGTGAAGGGAGGGACAGAAGCGGAAGGGGAAGGAAAAGAAAGGGTTTGTGATACGAGAACAGAGAAAAGGAAATTGTGAACACGTCAGCAAGTATCCGACTTGTTAGCTGAAAAATAGGAATATCCCTTAGGGAACAAGTCCCCAGTTTTTAAATTTACATTCACCAGAGCTAAGCACTGAGTCTGGCAGAGAGCAGGTTTCAAATCCTCATTATATCACATGTTCATATGGACAATTTCTAGATGATCACATCATCAGTAGATAGTGGTTCATATTGGAAAGCCATATGAATGAATAGGTAGATGATCTGTTACTGTGTTTGTGTTCCAAGTACATTTCCAGATCATATGAGCAATTTTTCTTCTTCTTAGACTTACTCTCGTGAGCTACCACATTCTGTTTTCTTTCAGCTCTCTGCCACCAGCTCACAGAGAGTGACTTTGTAAAAACTCAATTTTTAAATTTCCTCTTCTCTCAAGAGTGAATGTTCTACTTCTTGGGAATTTGGGATGGAATAATTAAATAATAATGTGAAATGTGAAGGCGGTGGGTGTTTTGTTCCCTCCAAAAAGCCTGCCTTCATCAGAGCTAACAGAATAGCGCCAGATTGGGAGCTTTGATTCCAAGGGAGAAAGTAATCTTTTTCCCTAGCAACACCATCCCTTCACCAAACCCCTGCTCAGTAGCTGCGAGAAAATGAAACTACTTTTGTTTTGTTTTAAGTAGAGGTATAACAAAAGAGAAATTAAGTTGAGGAAGTTATAAAAGAAGACAGTTCATGGTGCTTGAAAAAGATCTATATATATTTAAAGTTAAGACATACAAAATTAGAAATGTTCTAGCTGTATGTGCTCTTAGCTTGACATTTCATTCCTTGATGGTAGAATTAATGTAGAAACATCTTTCTAAAGCATCTCTTTTATTTAAGTGCATTAGATATTTTCACATCTTAAAGGTTGACAGGATTGAATTAATAATCAGTACTATGCCAGCTATTCATGATGCTAATTTGAATTTTGACATAGCACCTCTTCCAGAATAATTCTGGTTTATTTGCATTCTTGTTTCCATCATCTCTTGGTGAGGTACAAATTACATAGAACATGTACTTAAAATAAGTTAACTCACTCATTCATCCATTCAACAAATGTTTAGTGAGTGACTACTGTGTGCCCAGCATAGAACTCGGTGCTTGGTATACAAAAATAAATAAAAGCCGTGGCTTTTTTATTCTTTCATGGCACTTACATAAATAAATAGATTCACTTATTAGAAGATAATAAATACTACAGGGAAAAGAATAGACATGGTGAGAAAGATGGGGCAAGGACAGGCAAGTCGTAGCAAGTGACCAAAGGATAAGAAGTAGAATGAGTGAGGGGTAAAGTAGTAGGAGAGGGTGGTTAGCAAGATATTGAGCTTGAGATTGCGTAGGTCACTGAAAAACACTTTGGCTTTCACTTTGAATGCAATAGGGTTCTGAGAAGTCATATGATCTGAGTTCTATTTTAAAGAATCACTCTGGCCATTATGCTATAAATAGATTATTGGGGGCAAGAATGTGAGCAAAGGCTTTGTTGGACAGCACGGTAGGAATCTAGGCCAGAGATGATGATGGCTTAGACCAGGGTGGGAGCTGTGCAGAAGTGGGGAGTGACCAACTCTGATTGTACATACTGTAAGATAAAACAAATCAGGACCCATCTGGTAGTATGAAACCCAAGCTCTCCAGCTGTGGAAGTTAAACCTTCCAAGACCTCTCCCAAAACATGTGTCACTCACACCTTCTTCATGTTACAACTGTACTCCGGAAACCAACATGCCTAAGCCTCAGTAACCATGATGCTCTGAGGGAAAATGAGATCTCTATTTACACTGGAATAAGGTCCAGCTCCTGAGAGACTGTTTTTTGTCCCAGGAGCTGTCTGTTCCACCATAGAGATCGCTGCTTTCAAACTTACATGGAACCATTGGAGGGAATGCAATGTTCAAACTTCAGTGCATTTCTCAAAGGCTTGTTATTCAGTCTTAAACCATTCTACATGTAGAATGTGTCAGTCTGGTATAGATTGGTTTTTGTCTGTGTCTAGACTCATTCATTTTCATAGAGGCCTCTCTTCCAGATTCTGAGGAAAACGAATACTAGATATGTTTTCTGTAATCCTGAGGGTATCATTTTCTCTCTCTTTATAACTGCTGAAAAAGAGCCCACCTCTCCCTAGGAGCAAGCAATAACATACAGGTATAGGACAATTTAAATACATGTAAAGGAAGAGACACCTCCCAAAGAGACTACAGTCTGTAGAAATACAGTTTTATTACAATTTATATCCAGTTTATATTACCAGAAAAATACTTAATTCTTCAGTCACTCCATTCAAGTCACTCTAGAGTTTTCCCCAAATATAGGTTGTTACTGGTTTTATACTTGTATAACTCAAAAGTCCTATTATTGAAGGCTTATACAACCAAGGAATAAAGATGAATCTGGTAGCTAATTACTGAGAAAAAAGACAAAGAGAGTGAGAGAGAAGGATTCTAGTGAAGTTTTGAAATTAGCCATTATTTAGGCTCGCGTCTGATTGAAGAAGCATGCTCTTGACAGAGAATGAACAATTCTGGATATCCTGTTATACTTGAGTAGTTTATATATCCAGTCTCTCATAACACTCCTAACAGCTCTGTGAGTTAAGATCATTGTCTCCATTTCTCAGGAGAGAGAGCAGGATCAGAGAGGTTAGGTAATTTCCCCAAGCTCACAAAACTAAGTACATGGTAAAGATGGAATTTGTACTTAAATTTTTGTGATTCCACACTTTATGTTCTGTCTACCATACCATGTGATTTCTTCTATGTAGGCAGTTAGGATTGAAGAAATTTAAATTGTGCTTGGTAAGCAAAAAGGCAAGTTAGTATAACACCAGCAGCCAACACCATAATTTCAAAAGAAGGATCTTTGTTATCAATTTGAATATAAGAACTTTTGTATGGCTAAAGCAGGAAAAACTATAATAAAACATGAAATTCTTCTTTCACTTGCCTCAGTGAAGGAGTCATTTAAATGCCTATGCTTTTTATGCTTTAGAAAGATTTTCTTGATTCTATCACTCCTACACAGAAACCTTTCTTTTCTTTCTTTTTTTTTTTTTATTAAATTCAATTTAGTTAACATATAGTGTAGTACTAGTTTCAGGGGTAGAATTTAGTAATTCATTAGTTGCATATAACACCCAGTGCTCATTACATCAAGTGCTCTCCTTAATGCCCATCATCCAATTACCCCATCCCCCCACCCACCTCCCCTCCAGCAACCCTCCCGTTTGTTCCCTATAGTTAAGAGTCTCTTTTGGTTTGCCTCCCTTTCTATTTTTATCTTATTATATTTTTCCTTCCCTTCCCCGATGTTCATCTGTTTTGTTTCTTCAATTCCACATGTGAGTGAAATCATATGGTATTTGTCTTTCTCTGACTGATTTATTTCACTTAGCATAATACCCTCCAGTTCCATCCATGTCATTGCAAATGGCAAGATTTCATTCTTTCTGATGCCTGGGTAGTATTCCATTGTGTATATATATACCACATCTTCTTTATCCATTCGTCTTTCGATGGACATCTGGGCTCTTTCCATAGTTTGGCTATTGTGGACATTGCTGCTATAAACATTGGGGTGCATGTGCCCCTTCAAATCACTATTTTTGTATCCTTTGGATAAATACCTAGTGGCTGCACAGAAACCTACAGCCAAGTCTGTAATAGTTGCTAAGAGGAAGCCAGAGATAACATTATAATTGTTCTCCTTTTCCTTTCTAGCTAGGTAAAAAACAAATAGTTGTTTAAATGAATTAATCTCATTTAAAAAAATTCTACACATTATTTTCTCAATCATAGCTGATATGTATGACCTTGGTCTAAATTCAAAGGCCTGTTGATATTTAACACATACTATGTCTTCTTCTGCCATTGTCAATTTTATTCCCACATTCTTTACCTGTAATTTAAAACAAACATATTTGAAGTAGGAAAGCTCCCTGGAAATTATACTTATGTGAAAACATCTTTTGCTATTTTTCCCATGACGACTTGCAAAATAGAGGTACCTCAATAAACTATCAGGAAGAAAATAACCCATGGTCCAAAATTTTGAAAATTTAGTTTACTTTTCTCACCTTCTTGGATATTTTTAGCAAGTATACACATATTAAAGTGTCTCCTAAGTTCTCTAGTGAGAAACTCGAAATTTTTTGACCATGGAATATCTTGCCTCTTTTTTCATAGTACTCCGTGGAATAAACTTCAGCAAATGCTGGTCTGTGGAAGTGCCTGTCCTATGGCAATGATTCCCTCTATATCTGAGTATCAGCCAGATGATTGCCCCATGGTTTTCTAATAATACTGTTCTAAAATATTGGCGATACAAATTTGAAATATCGTTCTGGCAAACTTATGAAATGAACCACACCTAAAATATAGGGCTTTATGAATGTATGGATATAAAACTGTACAGTTTAATTATAAAATGCATGTGATTTTAAATTAAAATGATAAATTTCTTCCATACTTTTGAGCTTTTAAGATGGTTATGTTTTTCGAGAAGTTCCATCTAGCTGAAATTTAAATGAACAATGCCAACCAAATGCAGTCCAGCTGTGTCTAACCTGGCAGGCCTGCCTAAGTGGAAGCAAACCAGAGTTGTTCCTTTATGTATGTTCAGCATCTCTAATCATTTGAAGGATAAGGTCTGTGGAATTCACTGCTAGAATAGTCACGAACAACCTCCTTGCTGTGTGGGCCTCAGATAGTACAGGAACTTGAGAAAATAATTGCTTAGGCTTTTGAAAAAATAGAATATGACCATGATTGATATGTAATGCCAAACTAGTCAATTATTTAGTTACCTATTTTAGACTAGTGGGCCACATCTAAGAATCCTAATAATTATCTGGTTCAAAAATGCAGCTGATTCTCTGTTAGTAATATGAACAAAATATTCAGAACAATGGAATCCAATTCTGGGAATTCTTAAGAATTAGAATTTTGTTAAAAGCCCCATTTATTTATTTATAATTATTTATAAATTATTTATAATTTTGATGCACACTTAACTCTGCTTAAAAACCTTTTGTGTGGATCAGAGACACTTAAATTCTTCTGGACTAAAAGGTTAAAGTAAGTGTGCAAATTTAACAGCTCTGTAAGGTCAAGGACCTGTATGATTTATAATCCATTTTTTCCCAGGATTTTCATAGGACCTAGCAGGTAGTAATTACTCAATAAAATATGTTAGAAGAATAAGTGAATGAATCAATGAATGACTAGTGGCAACTGTCAGTGTTTTCTGTTCCCTCTGAGCAGGATCATGATAAAGTTTCCAACAAGAATAACTTCAGATTCCTAACTGGTTCATGATTTTTCTGGTTGGGTATTCTGGATCTTGATAACAATCAATATAAGAAAAATTATTCTTATATTCAATGGCATCGTTACATTTTTATGAAGGTTTTTCTGTATTAAGAATTTTTATTTATATAAATCCCCCTTAAATCAGTGACAATGATTTACGTGGAGACAAGGTGACAGTGTTTTTTCTTTTCAAATCAAATTGTGACACAATATCATCAGCTCTGATTCTAAATAATGGTGACTGCCTTTCTATCCTTCGCAGCCAGCTGTTGCAAACCCTGATATCATGTTTATTAAAATTCATATTCCATGGGACACACTGTGCAAGTATGCGGAAAGGCTAAATATCAGGATGCCCTTCAGGTACTTTCAAATTTTACTTCATTCTATCTCAATGTATATTAAGATGAGTGTTTTTTGCAAAACTTTAGAGCAACAAATGTAACTCTTTCTATAGAGCTTTTTCTTCCAAATGTTAGAATACCTTGGACACTTTTTTTCCCTTCTAATATGTTTGTCAAATGTGATAAAACTTATGGTCCCTTGGATGTTTTATAACATTTCTAGGTGGACTGGCCTAGAGGGAGGGAAAAATGGTTGTTTTCAGAATTTAACTTATAGTTTCCAAGATCAGTCTCGGTTCTTATATCATATGGGTAGTTAAAAACTCTTACTGTTTTTGTGGAAGGCAGGAAGTGTGTGTAGCATCCATTTGTAAACAAATAGAGTGTTTCTCTTGGTATAGCAGTTAGCAAGAATCATTACTTGCAGTTCAACCGCATAATCTCTTAGTTCTGTCCTCAGTCCCAGAGGATACTTGGGAATGGGAGGCCTGCTCCATTCAAAGATTTTTCCATTCTTCCTACAGGCAAATGAAGTTTGAATAGACCTGAGCTTCCCTATATTGTGTATCTTGTGTTATATGCAGAATGTATCACTTCCTCCATGTGAAATTCAATAATGTTCCCACTATGTGCAAAGATACTATGCTTCTTTAGAGCTCAATGTACTTCATCAGCAGATAAGAGCGTTTAAAAAGAGTAACAAGATACCAAGTAAAAGAGCTTCTAGATAATGAATATGAATGAACAGTAAGAGTACAATTCAAAAATACAGAGAAACATCTCAGACCGGGTAGCATGGAAGAGGCCAATTCTAGTAAGAGTGCTGACAAGTCTTATGGTTCCATGGCTTTCAAAATAAAATATGAGATAGCTGTCCCATCTTTTTAGTCATTTGAAACACCTCAGGCTTTGAAAGATGCAAACATAGCCATTGTCCACAAAACAGAAATTGATTAAACATTGGCAACTACTGAGGAATCTTACTGACAATATTAGAATTGGGTACCTAATTGGTTCATATTCAAACTTAGCTAAGAGTTTAAAAATTCTCTTTAAAAATGATATTTAAGAGATAAGCAAATAATACCTCAAAAAGCTTGGCAAAGAATAATAATGATAACAAATTGTAAAGCAAAAGATGATAAGGGAAAGAAAAGTCTAATTTCTACAACATCTTATACAAATGATAGTTACCTAAGAGAACCTGAAGTCTGTAGGTTTCTATAAAAGTTGGTTCCTGAAAGAAACAAATAAGGGCCTATGAGATGTTATTTGTGTTATGATTAGCTAGCGTGAGGTCTGCAAAGGACTGCTTTCAGTTCAAGTCATTGTACTGAGCTAATCTGGAGAGTACAGCTTGGTAAGTATATATTTGTCCTACTCTACATTTCTTAACTTCTGACGAATTCTTCCCTTTTGACACTATGTCACTTTCTAAAAAGTCTTGAAATACTTGCCTGGGACTTATTACAAGTTGATATTGGGAGAATATTTGCCATTTGCTCTATCTGATTTCTTCTTGTTTGGTTTGTACATATTCATGCTACATAAAATCATGCAGAATTAAAACAATGTGATGTATTTTAACCTATGAAATTAGTAAAGAATTTTACAAATAGTTACATTCAAACATTGCACAGATATGGTAAATAATCAGATTTGTTTATTTATGGTTCAAGTTAAACTTCATAAAATATTCAGAAACTCAACTTGAAAATATTTTTTGTGAGCCTTAAAACTTTTTATACTCTCCATTTTTTATCTTAAGAATATAAATGAAAAATGTGTAAAAACATTCCCTGAAGTATTATTTACAATTGTGGAAAATGGAAATATCTTCTATATTTGACAGTAGAGGAGTAAATTAGAATACACTCTTGCAATGGAATATAATTCCATTTACAAAATGAATGGGATAGGATTTCTTAACAATTGTAAATTTTGGGGCGCCTGGGTGGCTCAGTTGGTTAAGCAACTGCCTTTGGCTCAGGTCATGATCCTGGAGTCCCGGGATCGAGTCCCACATCGGGCTCCCTGCTCAGCGGAGGGTCTGCTTCTCCCTCTGACCCTCTTCCCTCTCGTGCTCTCTGTCTCTCATTCTCTCTCAAATAAATAAATAAAATCTTTAAAAGAAAAATTTGTATACATTATGATTATAATTACATGGTGTAATTCCAACAATATAAAATGCATAGAAATGAAATAGAAAATATAATAAACATATTTATTATATATTAATTATATGTTAACACACATATAATGTAATAATATTATATATTAATTATATATTATATTAATAATTGACATATTAGTTAATATATTATAATTAATATATTTATTATTATATATTTATTATATATTACTATAATAAAATATACTATGCTAAAAATGACTCCTCCTGATAGGTGAGATTGTGGGTACCTGTTATTTTATTTGTTTATATTGCAAAATTATCTACTTTTAACAAATTCGAATTTGATTACAGGATGTAAACATAGGATGAAAAGTATGACACTCAAGATGATGACCTGGTTTCTGATATCAGGATGAAATTGCTAAAAAATTTCTAAATTAATCTTAACTAATCAGGTGCCCTTATCTACCCCTTGTCCTGTGATTTCAACATTGTGTCTAAAAAGAGTTGTAATTGAATTCATGCACAAAGTAATTTCCTTGTAGATCTAAAAGGAGAAAACCCTTAAGAGTCTATCACAAAGTGTCCCATTTCTGTCGGTTTCAGCATTCAGGTTGAGTTCAGACTGAGGGAACATTGCGTCAAAACATCTCATCAGAAAGGCTGCATATATCCCCCTAACCTCCTCTGGACTTTACACAAAACAGATGTTGGCCAGGAGTCCGGAAGATTTTGTTCCTTTTGTGCTGCACAAGGAAGGATTTGACACAGTTTGACCTAGATCCCAGCAAAGACTCTCGTTCTTAAGGCTGCAGTTATACTTGCACTCAGAGAAAGAATAAGTTATGAATAAAATGTCACTTAACATGTTTGCTTTACTCCAAGTATTGGACATTCAAAATTCAAAGATGTTTTTTATCAGTTCACTTTCCAAATATGTTCATTCTGCCATAGTCTACAGGGAAAAAAATCTTATGAAGACAATGGCAACACAGTTTACACTGTCATACTTTTCATATAGCTCTTTTCATCATCATGTCGGATTTTACTAGTTTTTAAAAATTGAAGGTCTGTTTGGAGAACATTGACCTCCTCTCTGTCCTTGCCCTTACTCTTACCTTTTCAGATGAATTTTGAGAAACTCAATGATAGAATAATCAGTACTCTCATAACTTTAATTTTTAAAGAATCTATACTGAATTTAATTCCTTTTGTTGTTTTCCTTAGAAGTTCCCTAAAAAACAGTTCCCTTGCCAGATTGTGAGTGTCCTCAGTTGGTGTGAATTAGAGCTTAGGTCTCCAGGCTGTGTACCATGGTGTCTTGACCTACGGTAGCTTTTGAAGAAGCTGTTCTCTTCAGAGATATTTTTTTTTTCTTTTTAAAAATGATACTCATTTTTTAAAATTTTCCTGGTACTATTGCATTTGAGAGTGCTGATACATCTAAAGAAAGAACTATGAAAACCTTGAAATGTATGCAGTTACTATCTCTTCTTGATATTGTGGCCAAAATTTCTTCTTTTTTTAAAAAAAGATTTTATTTATTCGTTTGGGAGAGAGAGAGACAAGGCAGAGAGAGAGCATGAGCAGGAGAGAGGGGCAGAGGCAGAGGGAGAAGCAGACTCCCTGCTGAGTTGGGAGCCTGATGTGGGGCTCGATCCCAGCACCCTGGGATCATGACCTGAGCCAAAGCCAGGCACTTAACCATCTGAGCCATCCAGGTGCGCCTGAAATTTCTTATTTATAAGATGTTTTTTATTTTATTTTATTTAAGATTTATTTATTTGAGAGAGAGCACGCATGAGCAGGCAAGGGACAGAGGGAGAGGGAGAAAGAATCTCAAGCAGACTCCTGGCTGAGCGCAGAGCCTGATGTAGGGCTTGATCCCAAGACCCTGAGATCATGAGCTGAGCTGAAACCAAGAGTGAGACATTTAACCAACTGCACCACTGAGGTGCCCCCTTATAACATGTTTTTTTAAAACAATGTTTACAACTGCTGCATTACTAAAACTTATGGAAAATGCCATTGAAATTCTCATGATTTAATAACATAAATATTAGAAAATAGGTAACATTTTCCAAAATGTATCAAAGGAATACTAGTTCCAGATTCTTAAGAGAAAAATATCCTGTGAGCAAATATGTTTCTGAATTTCTGAGTTAAACAGTAAGTTTATTTACTGTAGGTATTTTTAGAGAAGTGGTTCTCATTCTGCCTTTAGAGTGCATTACAATTACCTGGGACGCTTAGTAAACATGAGGTTCCCGGAGCCCTCCCCTCCGGAGATTATGGCATACTAATTCTAGAACAGAAGGTATATACATTTTTAACAAGCATCCCACAGGATTCTGATGCAGATGGTAAAGAAATATTGTCTTAGCAATTTTAATATTTTAATAATTCTGACCATTTTTATACATTTCAAGAGTTGGTTATACAAAGCACCCTTTCCATTTGATGATAGGATTTTTTTTTATATTATTATGTAGGTGTTCTTGGGAAAACAGTTTGACAAATACTGGAACACAGAGTTTTCTTGGAACATTTTCCTGATCAGTTTAAATAATAGGTGTAACATTAAATCCCTAGTAACTAACTTCTCATTTATTTATAAGGTACACATGAAATTTGGCATAGCCATTGCCTCATAAAAAGAGAATGCTATACAAGCATAAATTGAGTGGCAAAGTGTTTTTATGATGGCCGATTCAGTTTCCAATTGTCAACTGTTATCACATTTAAGAACATATATCCTGCCTTAAAATTAAAATATACAATAACAAAGAACTTAAATAGGAAAAAACACATATCTCTTTTTAGGACAAGAGTTTTTAAAAGATTTATGCATAAAAAAGCTTACACATGCTTGGCTATCCCACATATGTATTCAGCATTGAAACCTACATATTATATTTCACAAAGAAAAACTGCAAATTTATTCAGAAAAAATTATTAGTTATAACCCTGCCATACAATAAGGAGAAATCATTGTATGAACATGAATCTTGAGCATTTTATCTAAATTCTCTGCTTAAATGTATGTGTAGAACTTTATACACCTAAATTTTCTAGCTGTTTCCTTTTATGATTATTATTCCAAAGTAAATATGGCCTGCATATTAGACTTGATGTTTCAAAAACTACCCAAGAAAATTTCAGAGGATGAAAATAGTTCAGATTTTCTTATTTTTCTCCTATCAGCAAGGACTTAGCCTGTGTCTTCCACATTCCAGAAATATTAAGTTCTGCTTTCATTATTTTTCTTTTGATTCAAAGGTGTTTCCTATTCATTCTTACCCCTTTCACAATAAAAGAGTCAAACATATTTTAAGATGATTCAGTCATCCCCTAGCTTCTCAGTTTGAGTTCCTTAATGGGATTCTTAATCTTCTCCCACAAATATTTTAAACATAGCAGATTGGGGGTGGGGGGAGAGATTTTTAAACCATTAAGAACAATCTTTTTATCACAATTGGGATTAAACTTAGATCATGTTTTTATGCAAAGGACACTTCACTCAAAAATAAAATAACATAGAAACAGGCATCCCAACTTATGAAATAGGTAAGAGTGGAGCAGTTCTTCCTGACAAGGTGGGGACCCAGGGTTCCACCCATGTGACTGCCTATTTCCCTTGGCCCTGCAGGCATCTGCACTTGTGACCACATGGCTGTGTGAAACACTGGCTTGGAAACAGTGGTTCACATCATTATTTTCTTACAGTTTTGAGTGGTTGTTGTAAATAGGTGGGTAGGGAGATAAGGAGATAGATGTTGCCTTGATGCAAGGTGTAAAAATCGTACAATCTTTTAAATGAAAAATTAGGGGAAAAGTCATCACAGGCAGTTCGCTAAGATATTGCAAAGACAGAAGGAAATCTCACCCTTTAATAGAGCCAAACAGATAAGCAATAACCAGTCTTCAAGTAAGAGGACTCAACAGCACTAATTGTCACACATAGTTCATCCTAGATTTGACTGATAATTAGTGCGGGTTAATTGGGAAAAGTGAGTCTCTTCATTTTTATTTGCTTTTATAATATTAGTCTAAAAAGTATATATATTCATCCTTTATTACTTTCCTCCTTTGTTTTTCCTTACTGTTCCCAGAATATTTCAAAGATTAAAAATGTTTATGAGAAATTTCAAACTAGCAGCAATAAAGATAAATGGAGAATAGTGTCAAATCTAAATGTCCCCTTGCTTTTCTAATATTCCTTACCGTATCTATGGTTGATAATTATAACTTTTATGTCCTCTACATAACATCCCTAGATTTTTTGTGCTAAAAATTATTTTAAGCTAATTTCTACATTTGTAGCTTTAAAAAATAATACGTCATTTAGCAAATGTTTATTAAATGCAAAGTGGTCTCAGGCACTGAAGGAAATAAATGCAACTATAAATTAAACAAAGACTCATTCATTTATTCATCAGCCATCTGATCACTTACTATTTATCAAACAGTGTGCCAAGTATACAGCAGGCATACAAAGTCAAATGAAATAAAACTACTATCTTCAAGAGGCCCAATGTCCTATAGAAGATAGTCCATGATCAGTTATATAATGATGATTAAATAGTGCAAGACAGTCTGTGTAGAGGAAGTTCAGAGAGAAGATGGTTTGTATTCCAATGGGAAATGAATTATGTATGCACACAAATTTCTGTATATTTGAAAAAATGAAGGGGGAAGATATTTAAATGAGTTTAGGATAGACATGGCAAGCCTTGAAATTCTATATTTGAATTTAGTGTTGCGGTATGGCAGAGACAACTGAAAAAATATCTTTTTTAGCAATATGACTAGTGTTTGCAATGAAATATAGTAGTTCAGGTTTTCAAGTTTTCTAAGTAGTTAATAACACAGTTAGGACCAAATATCGATTATCCTGATTCAGCTCTGCTTTCTAGATGCCACAGGTGGAAGAATTTACTGATCCTCTGAAATAGGTTTTGGTGGGCAGGGATAAAAAGGCATTTTAGAAGACCTAGACCATGAGATTTCTGAGCTCCAAAATGAGGCTATGGTACGAATCTTTTAGGAGATGAATTAACCTCTGTCACGAACTTCTAGAGTCTCTAAAATCAGACATGCTTCACACCTACTTAAAACACTCAATGTTTTTCATCCATTGTTTTTCATCCAAAAACCTTAGAGTCAGTGGTAAGACCCCTCATTATCTGTGCCTTGTTCATCATCCCTGCCAGCTTTTTTATCACTATACTCAACTTGCAACTTATACTCCAGAGACTACCAAAGTAGTTGCAGTTTCCTGAATCTTTAAATATTTGGTGTTGCTCCTATAGCCATTTCATATGCTGCTACCTCTGTCAAGAATACCATGTCCTAAGTACTTTATTCAGAGGACGATTCCCACTCATGCCTCAAGATTCAACACAGATAATACATGCTCTAGGAAGTTTTTCCTGACTCCTTTCTCCTTCGTGGACAAAAACTAATTGAGATCCCTTCCTAGGTACTTCCATAGCACTCTCTGTTTTCCTGCATTATCACAATTTATTATAACCATCACTTGTCTCCTCAACTATAAAGGAAGCTCTTTGAGGGTAGATACCCTCTTTTTCTCTACATTTTTAATGGTTATACCTTAACATAGCTCGCAGAATAACTATTTATTACATATGTGTTTAGATGGATAGAAATATAAATGGGTGGGTGGATGGATGGATGGATGGATGGATGACTTCATATAAGCAAATGATCTGTTAATATGCATTGGGTAGCAGAAGACAGACTCAGAAAATGGAATTAAAAATCAACTATTCAAAAGTGATCTATTGATTTATCAAAGTTTTTTGTTATTAGTAACTTCAAGTCTGAAATTAAGACAATGTACATTCAGAATTCTTACTATTATATTGGCTTATTTCATGTCTTTCTTAGGTGTGTGGAAGTTGGAGGGTTAATATACTCAGTATGATCAAATGTTGTCACTCACTGGTTTCTCTTTTTTCACATGACTGTCTTCATCTGTTTCTATTATTTTTCAGGAAAAAATGCTATTACACTGACCGGAGGAACAAATCAATGGGCAGGTCAGTGGGTGATGTGTAATTTGTTTACAACTGATTCGTCATTTGGGAAAAAGAAATAAAAAGAAACATTCGATTACCCATATCAGCAGTTGTAAATTTTAGGAAGAAAAACTTTGTTGATTTGTTCAAAGATTTCCAAAATGACTTAAGCCAAATTTAACAATGTTTAAAATCAGATAATCTCTTTTTTTTCTATTTACCATTGCCATTCCTGCAATCTTCTTTTTTCTTTTTAAGATTTTATTTATTTATTTGTCAGGGAGAGAGAGCACAAGCAGGGGCAGAGGCAGAGACAGAGGGAGAAGCAGCTTCCCGCTGAGCAAGGAGCCCGATGCGGGGCTCAATCCCAGGACCCAGGGATCATGACCTGAGCCAAAGGCAGATGCTTTACTGACTGAGCCACTCAAGTGTCCCTGCAATCCTTTTTTGATATAATGTTGTGACAGGAGGATTTTAATTGCAAGTTAGCATCTCAGGAGATTTTAATTTAAAAAATAGTTATAAAATCAGGATTGATGGGCAAATGATGACCCACTAGAGTAATAGAAGAACAGATGTGGCAGAAACCTTCTGGATCATTCAGTCCAAATCTCTTGTTTGACAGAGGTGGTCAAAGAGAGACCAGCCTCCAGAGTGATGAAGTGGTTTACCAAAGCCACATAGCATCTTTTGAATTCCAGGCCTGCTCTCACCAGCTGAGCTGCCTGTCTTATCCTAATATTGAAAACAAACTTTTTTTCAAGAGCTTCATCTCAAAACTTCTCTTTACCTACTGTGGTAACAGTAGCTATGACAAAGGAATTTATCAAACCACAACCGTGAGACAGGAGAAGCTCTCCCACCTGAATCACCCTGGCCCTGTTTTCACTGAGGAAAATGAACTTCCATTCAATGGGTGCTAAAAACAAAAGGCTTCTTATACTTGGCTTTTTTCTGCTCATTGCAAAAGAATCAGTTAGTGAAAGCAAAATATGATAGAGTACACTCTATTGAATAATGCTGCGGGATGTTAAAGCCAGAATGACACAAAACTGGAATCATATAGTGTGAACATCAGAACATTTTAGGAAAGAATTCCATAAATCGAGTTTCTTTACCAGAGAAAGTGGCTAAATATAATTTAGAACTTTAAGAAAAATTTTCATTTTAGGAGAGGAGAATGTTCGTCTCTCTTAAACATTAAATTTAGATGTGGTGGGAACAGGTAACAAAAAAAGTAAATAATGGGGGGGACTTGAAGTTAGAATGAATATTAAAGGAATTAGTACTTAAAAGTCTCTTTAAAATACTAAAATTATTAATGATGCTTCTCAGCCAGGTCAGATTTTTCTTTTTGTTGGGTTAACATGCTCAGATTTAAAATGAACTTTTATCATTCCCCTTGTGCATATTTGGTCCTAGTCGTATAGCAAATTTCCAAAATTATTTTTATATAATAATGTAAAAGTCATTGGAAATAAAATATATGAATTTACAACTGCAGAGGGTTTTGTTTTTCTCTGCATGTGCCTGCATTATGTTTGATGTGTTGATAAAATGTCCTTGGGTTAGGTTCAGTGTGCTCTATAGAATTAGTGAGATTTTGCTACTATATAATTAGTGGGTTTTCTGATAAACAAGCATCTTTCTTTCAGAGACTAGCAGAAGGGTAAAATCCTGTATATTAAAATAGCAACAAATTTCTATGTTATATTATGTAATTTAACTTAGAGTGCGTTTGGAATGCATGATAAACGTGTATACTAAATTCTAAAGAAAACATTTTTAATAGTGGAAAAAATGTGGGTTTTTTTCTATTTTGGTCAAACTTAAAAATAAACTAGAAAAATAAATACTATATTATGTATCATAATATGTTTTATTATCTTTTGTGTTTATTATTTTCTGTTTAATTTCATGAAATGAAAATTCAGTTATATGTTCCAAATAATTATTAAAATACCTTAAACATTACACAGCCTACCTCTTTTTTTTTTTTAATTTTTTATTGGTATGTTAATCACCATACATTACATCATTAGTTTTTGATGTAGTTTTCCATGATTCATTGTTTGTGTCATGTCCATCGACAGATGAATGGATAAAGAAGATGTGGTATATATATACAGCCTAGTTCTTTACAATTTACTTATTACAAATAGTTTTCTTTGTTCCTTGACTTTTTGGATGCATATGGGAAGGATAACAAATACATAGGAAGGGCATTTATAAAAGTATATGACATATTAAACTGAGAAAAAGGATGTCATATTATTTGCTTGAGTTTAGGCTTTCACTTAGGGAAATGACTGATTTTGATTTTTTTTTTAAACTTTAACTTTGGAGAAAAAGTTTAAGTGTCCCCTGCTCCCCCCCGCCGTGTGCGTGTGTGTGTGTGTGTGTGTGGTGACCATCATTGTTACAAAATTTTAAAAACCTAATTTATAGACAATTGGCAAGAGAGAAATGAAAATCAATTATGTGCATTTAGATTTCACTTGTGCTTTTCCTTTCTTAAAGTGGGAAAGATGTTTATGCATAGGTACCTTGACCAGTAAAAGTTAGGTGATGAATAATGTACAGGCAATTATCCAGCTTTTGAAGATCGTCATTTCTCCTGGCAGGTTGATAGGGAACGGCTATAGTTTTATTAGTGCTGCTATTTATCATTTGCTTACAAAGCACTTTCACATTCAGTTATCAAAACATCTTCAAAATGACCCTTCGGGGAGGCAAACAAAGAGTAACTAGTTTTGCAGATCTGGGAGAATAAATGACCATTATCACCACTCTACTAACCCCATGCCTCCTCCCCTCTCCCAGATTTCACAGCTGGTTGGGTAGAGTTGGTGCTCCGATGAAGTTCTTTTGGCCCTTTTATCCAGAATTCTTTTCAATTTCCATAGAATTCTCTGCTTTCCATTGATTTTAGCCAAGGAACTTAAAGCTCCATTAGAAGTCCTTTTCACAATATGCTGTGAAACCTTGAGTCTGCAAGATGGCCAAGGTGACAAAGATTTGGTAGAGTGTCGACTGCATTAGATCATGTTCGTGACATGTTGGTGAGACTAGTAGTAGTAGACAGAGTAGTAATAACTCTCATTATTATCGTAAACATTACTGAGTGCTTGCTGGGTGCTTAGCACTGTGGATTCAGGCATTACATATTTAATTCTCGAAATATCCCTTCCTTTAAGAGATGGGAAAATTGAATAAGAATCAAGGAAATTGAGTAATAATCTAGAACTTTGCATCCCGTGATTCAAATCCAGGCCTGATCATGTTTCACTATCAGAATCATTTACTTCTTCATAGAAAGTGTATATGAAAAGTCTACATTATAATAGTTTATTTCTATAAAAAATGAGTGATGATCTGAAGGCCCTTTTATTTCATTAATGTTTTTAAAATTCACCTCCGCTTCTTGTATATTTGTATTTTGTCAGAGAAAACTGTAGTTCATCATCATTTCCTAAGTGCAGTCAGAATGTATCCTTTTATTTGATCCTTCTAGCACCTAGTAAGGTAAGACAGATAGAATCACTTCCTCTCTCTAGAGGTGAAGAACCTAAAGCTCAAAGATTGAAAATGTTTGCCTCAATTTCAATAACTGGAAAATTCAGTCCTGGAAGACTCCTCCTCCACCTCCTACCCTGCTGTGTTCCTCACTGTGCCAAGTTTAAGAAGCTGGAGTAATTGCTATACAATCCGTTCAATGATTTATAAATATCTATGCACTAGTCACTGAAATACGGAGATACTCTGTGATTTCAGAGGCTTTTGTTATCATGAGAAGAAGCAAAATGAACACCTCAGATATCGCCCATTTATTATTTTAGGCTAGAAAAAATACTTTGGTCCCTCTAAAACCAAAAGTGACTTGTGATCTATATGATAACCTACCTGGTAAAGGAAAGGTCCAGACTCTCCACATGCTAAAC
Organism: Leptonychotes weddellii; assembly: GCF_054177405.1. Taxonomy (NCBI): domain Eukaryota; kingdom Metazoa; phylum Chordata; class Mammalia; order Carnivora; family Phocidae; genus Leptonychotes; species Leptonychotes weddellii. The sequence goes on along the minus strand of NC_138379.1, from coordinate 28,776,748 downwards.
TTTACATCAATTGATTGTTATTTCAAATTATGCATAGTAATCTTACCATAATAGACTTGAGTGGAATAATTCCTAAGATATACTATTAGCTGCGGGCACATTGCTATACTGAATTTTTAAAAGTTTAAGCAGCGCTGGCCAAACAGATATTAAGACACATTGTGCTTGTCTAGGAAACTATCCTATTCTGCTACTTTGATTCTTACTATTGTGGAAGGGGCCAAAAATTGACAGATAGAACCTCATAAATAGTGTGTAAATATTGCAGTTTTTTTAAGTAAACACAATTATTATTACAGTTACTCAGAATTAGGTTTTCAGAATCAATCTCTGGACTCAATATCTCTTTCTTTTGCTTGTTTTTCTTTGTACAGTAAATATGGTTCCAATCAGTATATATACATAAGAACTGGGTTGTGACTGTAATCTAAAGCTGAGACCAAAGTATCATGATATAAGGTTTCCCGAAACAGTATTCCTAATGTCATATATCTGGTGTCTGTACTAAACCCATTACTCAAAGTGCAGCCCGTGGATAGCAGCATGGACATCCCCTAGGAGCTGGTTAGAAATGCAGTAGGCTCACCCTGGGTCTACTTGACCCTGGGTCAAGTTTAAAATAAGACACCAGGGGCGCCAGGGTGGCTCAGTCAGTTAAGCGTCCGACTCTTGATTTCAGCTCAGGTCATGATCTCGGGGTTGTGAGATAGAGCCCAGAGTGGAGCCTGCTTGGGATTCTCTCCCTCCCTTTCCTGCTGCCCCTCCCCGCTTTTAAAAATAAATAAATAAATATTTTAAAAAATAAAATAAGACAGCAACTTTCAAATATCCAGCTAAGTCAATTTTTTTTTTGAGTGAGGAAATGGAGGCAAGAAGTTAAATAACATCTGTCAGTTCACACAGCCACTGTGGTGCCAAGCTGCCTTCGAACTCGGTTTTGCTTGACACCAAAACCCTTGCTGTTTCCATCACAGCTGGGGCTCGCAGTGCTGTTGAATAACTGTGTTGTAGACATTTATTTCCTTTCAGTCTCCACTTGTAGAGCCACATGGCTGTCGAGTTTTCAGAGAATCAGGAAATAATCTGCAGCTACATACGTGGGTATACATACATCTGTGCACTCACAACTTAGATAAGTGTGTCATGTTCCTTGAATTGTTATGTTCTTTCCTACCACCATCTTTATGTATGATGATTCTTTAACATTTTCCCCAAGATTTTTCTCATAAGGATAACCTAGTTGAACCAAAAGACTTTAAACTGCAAGATTTGGTTGGTTTTGGAATTTATTTCTTTTGTGTGGGAACAAGAGAAATGCTTGTGTGTGGGTGTGAGTGTGGGTGTGTGTATGTCTTTCTGGAACTCTTCTTTCGGAATAGTATAGAAGAGAGGCATGGCTCTGGAATGCAACCTAATCTAGTTCATGTGACTTTGTTCCAGTGTACAAAATTATTTTAGGAGAATAAAAAAATGGATGTCCCAAAACCCAATGGTTCTTGACAAGTCAGCTTTTCCAAACCTGCAGGAGTCAGACTGCTATACTGGCCCCTTCAGCCGTGCACGGATTCACCAGTAAGTTCACATTTCTTTTTCTCCCACAACCTGACTTGATGCCTTTCATTATCTAGGAGTTATTGATAGAACAAAAATACCTTGGAACAGTTCCATTGTTTGCCAAATAAGTCAGAGAATGTATCATTTTATTAAAATGTTTTTTGCACTTAATTTATGAACAGTTCTCAGTGAGCATTATTAATTCCTTATCAGCTGATTTAGAGGCATTCAGGAAATGAATAATTAATTGTAAACTCATGTGGGCTGGTAGTCTAGGACCCAGTTCTTTCAAAATAATTGTTGGTGCATCCAAGTACAAAACTAAAAAGCACAATATCAGAATGGTGGAAGCTACTAAAATGGACATGTATACAAATACCATGAAACAAAGCAGAGTAAAGTCAGCCTGTTAGGAAAGACACAAATAGAATGCACATTTTTACAAGAGAGGGAGAAGCTACAGCCAGAGAAAAGGATCTAGGAAGCCTTTTTGAAGGAGATAGTCCTCTCCAGCAAGTAAAAGTGTGGAGGGAGGTGGAGAGAGGTGGGGCGGGGGGGTGGCTAGATATCAGAGACAGAGCAAAATCCTGAGAAAAAAGAAATGTGAGATTTCAAGGTGTGATAAATTGTACAATTTGACTATCAGATGCAAAAACCCAGGCCTATAGGAAATCAGACTGAAGGAGAGGCTGAAATGCAAAAATAGAGAACCTGGAAGGAAAATAAGGAATTTAATTATGTATGTATGCTGACACATTAATAGTAGGAGTGCTCTGAGAATCAGAGCTGTGCTTGAAAAGTCAGGTGGGAAATTGGGCAGCCGGTTAAGAGGACATTCCTCTTGTAATCTAGGCAATGAGACCCGGAACAATAGGGTAGCTCAAAGCCAGAGAGAGCAGTTCAGTTAGAAAAGTTGACTGGTTCAGCAACTGTTTGAATATGGATGGTAAAAAGAAAACAAGAATCATAGAAGACCTAAAACTTCAGTACTAAGTGCCTGGAAAAAAATGGCCGATTATTACTCACAGAGATAAAGCAACTGGAAACAGGAACTGTCAGAAGTTGAGTAAGGTCCAGGATGCTTCCATTTTTTTGAGGCTCCCACCATATTACAAAATAAATGCTGAAATAGACCTCCTTTCCTGTCAGGATCACCCTTTTGCTCTTTACTCATTGGCGCTCATTAAGGTTTCTCTTTGCGACTCTTACTACTTGGGGACGGTACAGGGCATGAAGGGGAAGGAACTGTTGCTTATTATTGAGGTTTGGAAAGCAAGAAAAGTTAGCTTGGAAGGCGTGGTATGGGGAAATGACATCAATTTTTAATGTGTTCTATTTGGAACTACATTGCTTAAGGTAGTACAAAATTTATGGGAGACAATGGACAATTTAATGCTGCTGTCCCCGTTTCATGCTAAACAAGAAATAAGAGGACATCTAGGCTTCCCTATAAACTGAAAGATTTTTAAATGAATGTTTGATAATGCTTGTATTATTTATAAATGTATTTGTCTCTGCCAATTGATTTATTTTAAGAGGATGGTTTGTCTTTTGACTTACTATACTTCTCAAGTGTTAGTTTTAATGGAAAAAACAGATGGATGACTACCTAGAAACTTGTAACTGTTGCTGGACTCTGTGCTCTGCTTTGAATATTAAAACAAATCCCCTTATCTTAACAGCTTCATAATAAACAACAAGGACACATTCTTCAGCAATGCTACTCGAAGCAGGATAGTCTATCACATGCTACAGCACACGAAATATGAAAATGGAATATCAAAAGTGGGTAAGAACACTAATTAAAAATATAAAGAAGGTAGAATTTGCTGTTACTAATTATATCTGGAAATACTTATTTTCACATCTGAAGCTTTGCCTTCATGCATGAAACATGAGGATATAATGCATTGAACACAAATTCTAAGCATCCTATTTTTCAGCCTTCCAATAAAACAAAACTAAATAAAACAACAGCAACAACAAAAACTTTTTCAAGGGCATTTAACCATATGTATCAAAACGAGAACACTTCGGAATAGAAATTTTATTTTTTGGAATGTATCTTAAAGAAATAATCAGATTTTGAATAACAATATATGTAGAAGTTTGTTCATAGTGGCTTTGTTTATAAACAAAGATTAGAATAGAATGAAATTGGAAATATTCTAACCGTCCATCACTAGGAACTAACAATAAGTTAGGCTATGTTCCATAAATGCATCCACTTAAAATTATTTGTTATTTGTTCACTCTTAAATTTATTGAACATCTGTTGTATGCTATATATCACAAAAAAGTATACGACGCAGACCCCTTACTTGTAGAAATTGGAAATTAGTGATTAGTTCTCCATTTATTGACTTTGAAAGGTAGCCACAATGCATAATCAAGTGAAAAAAAAGATCAGATTAAAAACTATAAGTCTAATGTAATTCCATTTCCTAAACACGCATTTGTAAAAAGAAAAAAATCTGGAAGAATATATATGAAACTTTCTAGAAATTGCCTCCAGAAGGTGAAATAACAGCTAATTTTTACTTTCTAGATTTCTGTGTTGTTTAAATGTATTGCAGTATGCTACTATATGTATATTGAAAAAGAAAATTGAGAAAATTTCACCTAGAAAAATTAAATAAAATTGCAAAGTTTACATAGTGCAGAGCAGAAAACAGGTAATAAACGAGCTGGTCTTTTAATTATTAGGGTGAAAAATACAAGACAGTGAAGAAATCAAATGTTAGTTATGTCCTAAAACCTTTACAAATAAAAAGTTGATAGCCACTGGAAACTTGTACTAATTTCTACTGAATTGTATTAAAAAATAGTGCCACAGAAGTAAAATGAACTATGTTTCAAGTCAGCCATTTATTAAAGAGGAAAGTTCAGACTTTGGTTCTCCTCTGATTAATAATTCATTTGTTACTGAGTAGTCAAAATAGTTAATTTGGACACTAAATCCTTACAAAAAATTTTGACACTTAGTTTTCTAAATAAGAAATAAAAATAGAGAAGTCCGGAATATAAAATAAAAATGTGTCTAAGTGATAGTGTTATGTACTTACATAGTCTTTAAAAATAAAAATATGACATTTCAAGTGATTGTAAAGATATCATGCCCTTTGTAGAACATACAATAAACACAAAAGGTATAAAAATAAAATTTAAAAATCCCCAAACTCAGTTGTCACTCTCACAAATTAATACTGAATGTATATATAGTAAACTTGCATGATTCTAATAATGATGTGTTGAATATGATGTATATATACATGATTTTTAGAATCATGCAGTGTTTACAATTTTGTCCTTTTTAAAAAGTGTGAGTATTTTCTCAAGCCCTTTGGTATGTCTGTAAACATTGTAAATAGCTGTACAAAATTCTATTATAAGCATTCATCAAATTGCAGTTATTTACCAAGTACCTAGTATAATTGATTGCACCATAATAATTAAATGATTTCCTGATTTTGGGTATACAATTATTTCTTATTCTTTACGAATATAAATAATACTGTAACAAAAATTATCCTCCAAAAGTTTCCCAATATCTAATCTTACCATGACAATATGAGAATGTCCATTTCGCTACACTCAGGCTGAGATGGAGGAGATTTTAAGAAGTGTCACATATTGCTATTTATGTCTCCTTGGCTCAGTATTACTTAAAGACTTCTCAAAACCAATATCCTTTAGAGACATTTTGTGGGTGGAGAATTCCTCTGTTTTCTTGACCAAATGTTGTTGTTTTGAGGCAGAAAAAAATATTTGCTTCAGGTTCATGTGATCCCAAATAAATAGGTATTAAAATGCCTCACATTTCATGATATGACAAAGTGCCATGTGTTGGCACCTTACAAATCTCCATTGATTCATGTTGTAAGGACACAAATAGACTCTTTAGTATCAGTCTTTTTCACAGCCCCTGCCTTCAGAGGTGATGTGGCTATGGGTGTCATTTGGGTTATTTTAAGTTTTTAAATTAATTTGTTCTCCCAAATTTATATATGTTGCTACAGAAGGAAGTCTTCATTTGAACGGACTCAAAAACTGTTCTTTTTTTTCCTCTTTCCAGGTATCTGTAAACTGATAAACAATGGCTCATACATAGCAGCTTTTCCCCCTCATGAGGTAATTTTGAAATAAAACTTCCATTGGGGGAAAAAAAGTTTCTCATGCTCATTGCTGATCCTTCTTTTATTTTATTTATTTATTTTTTAAGTCTGGCCACCCACTCTTAGGAGGATTCAATCAGTGAGTGGCCCTGGGCCTTTCTCAGACCCCATTATGATCTCTGGCTGCATACTGTCCTCAGTGCTCTAGAACCTTTGTGCAATTTTTCCCTTGTCAGGAGTCCCAGCTCCAGAGGGAACTTAGGGACATGGTTCAACCACTCTGACCACCATCCTGTGCTCCAATGCAGAGTTCCATGCTTGACCCAGCTTGGGTTCCACACCATTCCCAAACAGGGCAAGTTCTGGTTTGTGCCTACCACTTTGTGATGCCTGAAAATCTAAGACAAACCCACACCCCATTATTTACTTGATTCTCTGCCAGGTTATTACCTGTCTACCAATTTTAAGTTAGAAACACCTGCTCCGGGGCACCTGGGTGGCTCAGTCGTTAAGCGTCTGCCTTCGGCTCAGGTCATGATCCGAGAGTCCTGGGATCGAGTCCCGCATCGGGCTCCCTGCTTGGCAGGAAGCCTGCTTCTCCCTCTCCCACTCCCCCTGCTTGTGTTCCTGCTCTCACTCTCTCTCTCTGTCAAATAAATAAATAAAATCTTAAAAAAAAAAGAAACACCTGCTCCAAGCTGTGGTGAGTTCTGCCTGCTGAGTCATGAATGACATTTGAATCAGTTTTGAACATCCTCTCCCAACACACACACACACACACACACACACACTATATTCTTTTTAAGGCCACTTTGCATTTTAAAATAAGTATGGGGTCTTCAGAGGTTTGAGGTCAGCAATCTCAGAACCCATCACTTCTGTTTATAAAGGCTGAGGACTCACAAGGTGTAACCCCTTCACGGTCTAGTAGAAATCATAAAGGATAAAATGCATCGAGCACTTCCTATTTGGCACTGAGCTGTTTTATATGGATTATCTCATTTAATCCTTAGGACTACCCTTTGAGACAGACAATAATAATAGCTCCATTTTATAGCTAGATCATTGAGGCACAGAAAAATTAAGTATCAAAGGCACAGGTTTGAGCCCACAAAGCCAGACCCCAAAGCATCTATTCATTATGGTATGAATATCTTACTTACAGTAGGAATATAAATAATAATAATGGGTAATATGTTAAGTTATTTCATGTGACAGGCCCCCTTTTCCCATTAATCTGAAAATAATCCTGGAGGAGTAGATATTATTATTTTCTCATTATAGAGATACAGAAATAAGGCTCAGAGAAATTAAACATGATGTCAGATTTGACATAGTCGGTAAGTGGTACAGTGTTCAGAGTAGCAAACCTAAGGCCCTGGGAGAGCTTCTATAGCAAAGGAAGTTTTGGGTTGTTCTTTGTGTGAGTAATTTCATCTACATAACTAGTCTGTGTTCTAGCAGTTCATTTGACACTTTCTTGTGTGAAATTTGGAACCTATTTGGAGTAGTTTATAAATAATAATCCTGTTTATTCTTCCCTGTTGGTTGGAGTAGGGGACTGATCATGAGGATATAGAGGGGTGATCACTGAGTGCACATGGTCCTCTGAACAGGGATGGAAACACACAGGCGAGCAGGCATCATCACTGCAGTTTTCTCTTACAGCCAACAGGTGTCACTGTCAACCCAGAACAGTACGGTTGAGGTTCTTGAGCAGAATTAAAACAATGATCTACTAGGAATCTACCAGGAAGTGCCTATGTCTGCCCACTGAGGCTGGGAAGGAAACTCAGGTGTTTTAGAAACTTATCATTAATTACTGAAAGAAAGCTGAGACTTTGGTTCACCTTCCCTTGCTTACCCAATCTCAGGGCAGTCTATCCTAACAGATCAGTCCAATTGCACAAGCAAACAAACATTTCCCAGGTGGATGTATCCATGCTTGAAATCTTGATCTTCACTTTCATCTCCTTAGCTTCTAATCTTTAGGCTTTAAAAGTCTTGGGCTCTTAAGGAAGAAAACTTGGACTGCACTGTAGGAGAGGAAACTTTTCTCTTCTTCCCTTCAGGGTTCTTTGGCTGACCTAATAAATTGACATAAAGCAGGTTATTAATAGGAGAAAAGCAAATTTAATTATACATGTACAGATCCCCACAAAGACATGAGAGGCTCTTCAGCAGCCAGGAATTGAGGTTGATATGCTATCCTGAGTTAAGAAGAAGAGGGCAGTGGTCTAGGAGGGAGATAATTCACAGGACAATGGAAGAGCAAATATTGGGTGAACCAATGCCTGCCACATCCTGCAGCTAAGTATTCTTATGTAAAAAAGTTATCCTTGGTAATTTCTCTCCTCCCTCTCATAGGCTTCCTATCTAAATTATTTTGAGCAGGAGGGCCGCCTGGGTGGCTCAGTCAGTTAATCGACTGCCTTCAGCTTGGGTCATGATCCTGGGGTCCTGGGATCAAGCCCCATGTCAGGCTCTCTGCTCAGCAGGAAGCTTGCTTCTCCCTCTCCCTCTGCCCCTCCTCCAGCTTGTGCTCTCTCTCTCTCACTCACTCTCTGTCTCTCAAATAAATAAATTTAAAAATCTTAAAAAAAATAAATTATTTTGAGCAGGTAAGGGGGTAGGCAAAAAACTTCTTGAGTCTATTGGCCATTAATTTTTTTCAACTTAGAAATAATCTACATGCCAAAGTAGCACATTCTTGCCCTAAACCCCATCAGCACTTTAGCTGTACTTCTATCTTTACCTAATTAATTTATCCATTTCATTGGAAAGTGAGAGAGAGTGAAATCCACATGTGTCTCTCATTTCAACCTTGAGGCATCTGCGGACTGTGATTCAAGCTGCCCTCTTTCTTCATAAGAACTCACACCCCTGGTTGTCTGGGATCACTCAGATGATAGTTTTCCACTTTTTTTTAGAATGAGAATTTTTTTTATTTTTATTTCTTTATTATGTTCAATTAGTCAACATATATTACATCATTAGTTTTTTGGGGTCTTTTTTATTATATGTTCAATTAGCCGACATATAATGCATCATTAGTTTTTGATGTAGTGTTCAACAATTCATTAGTTGCATATAACACTGAGTGCCCATCACCACCACACTTGCCCTCCTTAATACCCATCACCCTGTTTCCACTTTTCAATGGCCACAATATATCAAACACCGTAAATTAACACTGATTTTGTACTTTATATGTGCCCAGCACTTTATAATGCAAGTGAGCCCTCACAAAACCCCTCAATGTGGAAATCATTAATATTTATTCTTATTCTCATCATCTACATGAGGAAACTAAGGCATAACTCCACTTGTTTTAAATTTTCATTAAGCTGTTTGTAAAAGTAGAATCACACATTGGAATGAGATGGAGTTTGTCAAATCCTGTCCTAAGTTAAGGCTTACAAAATAGAGTCACCACATCTATTGCTCTCCTTTTTGATTATAAGAGCAAAGCAGTTCCTCTATCAGGCATATATATTCTATGTGTCTAATATTACAACCCATATGACAGTTTTTGAGGAGAGATATAAAGAATTTGACAATGTTTCCATTTTTGGATTATCTTATCTAAAGTAAGGTATGAGGATTCTGGAATTGAAAAACTTGACTAGCTCTTATGACTTAGACCCCTTATACTTTTTGATTGAACATTTACTTTCTTCTCTAGCTTCTATAAATAAAATAAATATTTTCTGGGACGAAGTCACTGTTTAAAGTAGAAGAATACTCTTAATTTCTGAAGTAAAGATTACAACTATTTCTCTCAGTGATGGTGAATATAGTATTTATTAAAAAACCTTAGGTCGCAAACAATAAAACCTAAATTCTAGTTTACTTTAAGTGAAAGGGACCTCATTGTTTTAAAAAATGACTTGAAGGAAGGACTTTTAAGTAATTATCAGAATATTTTCAATGAAAGAATATAAAGAGATTTACTACATCATTCCAGTGATGGGCTTAAGTTTACAATTTCTGAAGCTTCCAGTAAGTTGTTAAATTGTTCTGTAAGGGAAAAATAGTAAAAGCAATTCCTATTTAGTTCAAATTTACTAAGGGAATGTATATCAATTTATCTTATGTGTTTCAGGGAGCCTACAAAAGTAGCCAGCCCATCAAAACGCATGGACCTCAGAACAATAGACATCTATTATATGAGCGCTGGGCACGCTGGGGAATGTGGTATAAGCATCAGCCCCTGGATTTAATCAGGTAATGTGGATGGATTAATAATGGAAGATATATTATGCTGTTCCATTGTCATTTTCCAGATTTGGAATTATTTTATTCACCCACCAAATCATCTATCTCATTCAGGAGGCAGTCAGAGAAAAAGAAGCCACTATAGGTCTTTCCAATAAAAAAGAACTTAATTTAGGGATTTGGTTATATAAGGGATGGGAAAGCTGAGAAATCAGACAGGAATAGTGAGGTAACCAGAGATTAACAACAGAAGAAGATTGCTAACAGCCTTGAGGTTGCAAGGAAAATGGGATGAAGTATATTTCAGAGCCCACTACCTGGGCCATTGGGCAGGAGCTTCACCATCCACGACTAGGACTGTCCGCAGAGAAGTGAAAGTGTTGGAAGTGGAGCCATGAAGAAGGAATGGCTACTTCTCCCTGAAGACCTTGGCCAAGAGAGAAGGAAAGCTCTTGGCTTTCCCCGCTCCTTACACCTTTGAGTTTTCCAGGAGCAATTTACAATAGAACTTGTGTAATCTACTTCCCTGTGAAAACAAACCAAAATGGGGAAAGGCAGAAAATGGATCTGAGAGCAAAGAGAAAAATGACCAACATAGCATCTACGCATATGTCTTTCAACCAAGAATTTAGTGAGTATTCCATTCCAGGAAGCACATTTATAGTGAGTAACTTCTCTCAATTTCAGTTAGTCTCCAGATACTGTTTTATTCATTATTTATTTAATTTTGATGGAGGATAATTTGTTCTTTTAAAAATATCAGGCGGGGCACCTGGGTGGCTCAGTCATTAAGCGTCTGCCTTCGGCTCAGGTCCTGATCCCAGGGTCCTGGGATCGAGCCCCGCATCGGGCTCCCTGCTCAGTGGGAGGCCTGCTTCTCCCTCTCCCACTCCCCCTGCTTGTGTTCCCTCTCTCACTGTGTCTCTCTCTGTCAAATAAATAAATAAAATCTTTAAAAAAATAAAAATATCAGGAAATATGTATTAAAAAGGACTTAATCAAGTTTGTAGCTAACTGTAAATATTCTTAGAAGGATTTAAAAAGAGCATTCATAAGTTTATATATATTGATAATTTGAACTGTTTATGAAATACAATTATCAAGAATAACTCATAACTGTCAGCGTTGTCCTAGCAGGAAACTGATAGAACTGATAGAATAGAAGGGGTATCTGAAGAAAATCTAATAAGAGAACTATATACAGAACTGTGAATAGTGTCAAGGGAACAAATGGATGATGATGATGAAGCTTCCAGGACTAGCAAAAGCTGGATGCTCTCATCAGACCTTAGCCTGGAGGAACAAGGGGAGAGAACAGTTGGTAGAACCTGTCAAAAAGAGAAGTGGAGGATGCCTGACAGAAGCTACAGTCTTAGAAGGAAAGCAGCTACGGGCAAATCATGTCCCAAGAAGGAGAAGGTAGAAGCATAATTAATACACCAATATCTCTTTGATCCCACTCTGTGATACCTTCAATTGTACCTTCAGTTAGCCAAAGAGCCCTTCTGGAAGCCCAAAGAAGGAAGGAGCGTAAGTGATACAGTCCGTGAAGGTGAGCCTCCTGGGCATATCCAAAATCAAGATGCTTTGATTCTTATTCTGTCATTCACAACAAATTATCAGATCTTTATTTATGTAGATGTTTTTTGTTTTGGTGCTTTTTTGTTGTTTTGTTTTTTTAAGAGAGAGAGTGTGAACAGTAGGGAGGGGCAGAGGGAGAGAGAGAATCTTAGGCAGGCTCCATGCTCAGCACGGAGCCCAAAGTGGGGCTCCATCCCCGAGCTGAACTCGAGTTGGACACGCGACTAACTGAACCACCCAGGTGCCCCATTGATTTTTTTTTTTTTATTTAGAGAGAGAGAGAGAGGAAAGAATTGTTATTTTAGGGATATGTGAACACAATGAGATATGCTAGCTCACAGAACCATATTTATTATTAGGAACCAAAATGAAGTTGGTGTTTTCAAGCAAGCATTTCAGCGTCAATAATTCTCTTATCTGTTGGACACATTGCTATTGCTGCTTCAGGTAATTTCAGCAAGCAACCTTTATTTTTAATAACTAAGGTTATTTGGATACTGTTACCAATTATTTGGCTATTGACATAGAAGGGAAATTTTGCTTATGAAAGTATTTTGTGTTCAAGTGGCTGAGAAGAGAGGGAGGAGATGAAGGGCCTACCCAAGATGAAGGCCATAAAAGAGTATAGATGTCACTTCAGCATGTTCCTGCTCTCTAGGAACCTGCTTGTTACCAAAATATAAAACAGATAAAAAGAGAATGGCTATGAGTGAAGTACAGTGAGGAGTGACACGGAGAGCAACCTAGCAATTCCTCCCTGCCTCGGCATGGTTTTTGAGATTCCTCTAGAGATCCTAGAATATTATGAATAACCAGTGCTCTAGGTCAAGGGGGTTTCCATCAGCTTTCTTGGCCTGGAACTAGCTTCTCCCTCTCCTGAATCAGATCTAAAATCTGCTGTAACTTAGGTGATTAAACTACTGTCAAATAATATTGTTGTTCCTCTTAACCTTCAACAGTATGTAATTGAAAATCTCAGTATAATGCTGCCTGTTTAAGGGGGGGTTGTCTGTGCAGTTCTCTGTAGTCATTATTATAAAGACATTCCATTTTGTTAGTAATATATGCGAAAACCTACTCTACTCCACAGAGGAACACTTACTTAAAGGAACAGATGCCTTTATTGCAATACCTGTTGATATGATAAGCTTTTGTCTCAACTAGAATATATCGTTGTAGGAGAAGTGAATGATCTACTGATCTATGTCTCCTAGGAGAAATCGATGAAAAAAACAAAAACTTAGATAAATGGAGGATGACTCCATTTCTATACCTGGTATTAGAATATGCAAAATTTTAACCGGCACAATACAGAGAGTGACGTAGAAAAAGAATGATTTTTTTTTTTTAAAGATTTTATTTATTTATTTGAGACAGAGAGAATGAGAGACAGAGAGCATGAGAGGGAGGAGGGTCAGAGGGAGCCTGATGCGGGACTCGATCCCGGGACTCCAGGATCATGACCCGAGCCGAAGGCAGTCGCTTAACCGACTGAGCCACCCAGGCGCCCCAAAGAATGATTTTCAGAAAGAAAAAAAATACCAAGAGAATTGTCTTGTCAAGGAAAAAAATACCAAGAAAATTTCCTTCCCAGCAAGAATCACTGCCCAGCGCAATATTCCTAAATGAACTGTAAAACACCAATTTTTAGAGCTATCCCTGGAACAAAACTGTGTTAAGTAACCGTTTTTAGAAGATGGAGACCAAACAGTCATAGAGAATTCAAGAAATTATTATTTCTTACCAGAGCTTTATAAACTGTGTGGCAGTTGATATTGTCAGTAGACTTGGTGAAGAAAGAGCAATAAGATAGTCATTAGAACTGTCTTATTCATCTGCCATTTCCATATAAACTATGTTCATCGGCTCAAGGGAAATAAAATATATTCATTTCCTTAGCTTCATTCAGTACTCCTTGTGGTGGGTGCTAGTGAAGAAGACACAGGTCCGCTTTCAGGCACTTGAAGTCTTATGGAGTGGGAGAGGAATGGAAGAGTGACAGGTGAATTGTCATAAAGTGTTTAAATTTAGGACACTGAAATGTGGGTGAGGGTAGTATGAGAACAAGATCAGGAGCATCTAAGCCAGGGTTGCAGTGGAAGTCAGGAAGGGCTTCCTGTAAGAAGTGATATAAAGTGAAGGATGTGTACAAGCCAGACAAGGGAGGAAGATGAAATGTAATATTCCAAAGTAAGGGAACAGCATTGGCCAAGGAAAGAACTGTGTGCTCCAGGAGCCGCAGAGTTAACTTTGTTGAGGAAGGTGTGACATGACTGTGTCTAGCCTAAGGGAGTCTGGCCAAGGGTGCAGATGGAGACTCAAATCAAATCTACTCTCAACATCTACCTACAGGGAAGACTTTTTTCTAATTTACACAAAAGCAATATGATTTAGCACAGCTCTGTGTGTGGAAAACAAAAAGACATTTTACTAGGAGGATGGAGAAAGTCAATAACTGGCTTTTAAAAGTTTTATGAACCTTGTTAAGAAGTTTGACACAGAAAGAATACATTTTATAAAATTACCCCTGTAATGACAATGTTTAAAGATTAACAGCATCACCATTATTGGATTCATTAACAAGTGGGAATATTAAGATACCCCAGATGGAACTTACTGAGGAACTGAGCTGGTATGTCCATCTGAAATTTTGACTAGGTGTGACATCAACATTTGCCGTGGTGCTTATGTTGCTTTAAACTAAGGGTTTGCTTTCTCATGCAGACTCTACTTCGGTGAGAAGATTGGGCTATACTTTGCTTGGCTGGGATGGTATACTGGAATGCTGATTCCTGCAGCACTTGTTGGCTTGTGTGTGTTCTTCTATGGAATATTTACAATGAATGGAAGTCAAGTAAGGTGAGCTATTAACAGCCTTATTAAAATGTGTTGGCCTTTATTCTGATTGGCAAAACTTTATGATAATGCTGACTGTGAAAAACAACTCATGGTTCTACAATTTATTTGCTGGGATTTCTGAGGGGAAGAGAAAAGCACTATTTTTAAAAGGCCATTTCCATATTTTTATATGCAAATTCTCTTGGATAAGTTCTAAGACTGTTTCTCTGTATGCAAAATTTCTCTTTCTAGTATATCCCACTTAATAATTCAACAATGCAATGGTAGTTTTATATAATTTACATTTCCATAGTATTTGGTAGTCCAGAATGCCCTCTCACTAAGGTAGTTCAAATAATCTAAATTACTACAATTCTTTAAACACTTACAATATACAAAGAGCTTCCCGATAATGTTCTTTTTTTTTTCATTTGATAGGAACTTCACTACCATCCTTTTTCCAGATGAGGGAAACTTACGTATTTAGAGATGTCTGAACAAAAATATTTGTAGAACATAAATCCTGCTCTGAGCAGTCTTCTCTCCTGAGAACATAAAATCACTTTCTATTTTCTTCTTATTCTCTATAAGAACAAATATTTGTAAGTTTTTTAGTATCAACTTAAGGTATCAAGATGGTAGTGAAATAAGGTTTGACAAAAATCAAGCATTTATCAGAATGGAGATTCTACTGTTCAAGTTGAAATCACTCAAGATTACAATACATTATTATTCAGCAGAGACAAGACTCACCCAGACATTGAAGAATCCTCATAATAAATTAATTAATATTAATTAATATTATTAATATTATTAATATTAATATTTAATATATACAAGGATATCATCAAGTTCAGGCTTGTATGATATAATTCAAAATATGAAAAGCACTTCCCTCCTTTAAAGCTCAGCACTTTGTTCTCCTTTGGTCCATCTTTTAACCATGACCTTACTACTGGGTAGTAATCATAACAGTTAATGGGATCATAAAAATAATTTCCTTGTATGGATAACAATTTGCCTAAAAACAATATACTTCCATTGTCCTAGAGTTAAATCCAGTTCCATAGCCAACTTCCTTGATTTGGTATCTTAATGTCCCCTTGCTCTCCATGAATGCTAAATGATAATTAGTTTGAAAACAAAGAAACACCTACTGTTCAAACACATTTCATCTAGTCAGAGGTTTATTTCAGAATTTTGCAAACTCACTACCACTCTGGAAGGCAGCATCTTCCTGAACAAACTTGTGCCCAGGGGAAACATCCATCCCTATTTGGGCGTTTTTCTGTATGCTGTTAAATCAGTAACCTCTGAAGCTAAGAAAACAGGTCATGATTTGAAGTTATAGTGTCTTGGAAAGAAAAGCACTTTTTTCTACTTTTTTATTCTCTCTATGAGTTTGGCTTTCTTAAAGATTTACTTTAAAGTGATACCATAAAATAATTTTTCTTCCTCTGTCTTATCTCACTTAGTATAATACCCTCAAGATCCATCCATGTTGTCACAAATGGCAGGATTTCCTTCTTTCTCATGGCTGAATATTACATTATACACACACACACACACAAACACACAACACACCACGTCTTCTTTATACATTCATCAATGGGCACTTAAGTTATTTACATATCTTGGCTATTGTAAGTAATGCTACAATGAACATAGGAATGCAGATACCTCTTCAAGATCCTGTTTTCATTTTCTTTGGATATACACTTAGAACTGGGGTTGCAGGATCATATGGTAGTTCTATTTTTAATATTTTGAGGAACCTCCATATTATTTTGCATAGTGGCTGCACCAATTTAGATTCCCATCAGCAGTGCTTTGATTATAGGCATCCTAACAGGTGTGAGGTGATATCTCACCATGGCTTGGATTTGCATTACTCTGATGATTAATGATGTTGATCACCTTTTCATTACCTGTTGACTTGTAGATCTTCTTTGAAAAAATGTCTATTCAGTTTCTCTGCCCGTTTTTTAAATCAGATTGCTTGTTTTTCTGCTATTGAATTGTATGAGTTCTTTATATATTTTGGATATTAACCCCTTATCAGATATATGTTTTGTAGATATTTTCTCCCATTCTGTAGGTTGTCTTTTTGTTTTGTTGGTGGTTTTATTTGCTGATACAGAAGTTTTTAGTTTGATGCGTCCATTCCGCTTGTTTATTTTTGCTTTGGTTGCCTTTGCTTTTGGTGCCAAATACTAAAAATCACTGGGAAGGCCAGTTTCAAAGAGTTTACCCCCTATGTTTTCTTCTAGGAGTTTTATGGTTTCAGGTCTTAAATCTAAGTCTTTAATCCATTCTGAGTTAATTTTTACATAGTATAAGATAGGAGTTTAGTTTTGTTCTTCTGCATGTGGATATCCAATTTTCCCAATACCATTTATTGAGAAGACTATCCTTTTTCCATGGTATATTTTGCCCACTTTGTCAAAAATTGACCACATATACATGGGTTTGTTTCTAGGTTCTGTATTGTGTTCCATTGATCTATGGGCCTATTTTTATGCCAATACCATACTGTTTTGATTACTATTGCTTTATAATATTATTTGAAACCAGGTGTCATGCCTTCCATTTTGTTCTTCTTTCTCAAGATTGCTCTGGCTATTTAGGGTTTGTTGTTTTCCATAAAAATTTTAGGATTGCTTTTTCTATTTCTCTGAAAATACCATCGAAATTTTGATAGAGATTGCACTGAATCTGTAGATATCTTTTGGTAGTATAGACATTTCAACAGTATTAATTCTTCCAATCCATGAGCACAAAATATCTTCCCATTTATTTGTGCCTTTTTCAATTTCTTTCATCAATGTCTTAGTTTTCAATGTTTAGATCTTTTACCTCATCAGTTGAATTTAGCCGTAATTATTTTATTCTTTTTAGGGCAATTGTAAATGGAATTGTTTTCTTTTTCTCTTTTTGGTAGTTTATTGTTAGTGTATAGAAATGTAACTGATATTTGTATATTGATTTTGTATTCTGCAGCTTTACTGAATTCATGTATTAGTTCTAACAGTGTTTTTGGTAGAGTCTTCAGGGTTTTAGAAAACCACTCTTATTTTTTAAAAATTTTTATTTATTTATTTATTTTATTTAAAGTCAATTAGCTAACATATAGTACATCAGTTTCAGATGCAGAGTTCAGTAATTCATCAGTCACATATCACAGCGCTCATCACATCACGTGCCCTACTTAATGCCCCTTACCCAATTACCCCATTCCCCCCACACACCTCCCCTCCAGCAACGCTCAATTTCTTTCCCATACTTAAGAGTCTCTCATGGTTTGTCTCTCTCTCTCTCTCTGATTTCTTCCATAGGGGAAGGGAGAGAAAACGGAATGGGAAGAAACCTGGGAAAACCACTGTTTTAAAATGAATTGATAGAGACATAAAATGATTCTTAGATGGGTAGCTACTGTTGAAGTTTGTTCTATGGAGAACATATTCACAAAAAATTTTACTATGTGGTATAGACTCCTTCCTCTACCCCTACAAAGCTGAAAATGAACAAAAGGCAATGAAAGGAATAGATTTGCCATTCCTATTGATTTATGTACTGAGAAAGTAAATTAGACTCTTTGCATATGAGTACCTTTAGTACAAGGAGTGTTTTAAAAGGCATTAGCAAACTCTTTTCTTCAGTGCTTTATGGTATTATATCACTGCTACTCTGTCACACTATAATTAACATCTTGTCAGACTTTCTATTCTAAACCAAGATAAGCATCACTGAATATCTTGACTTTCAAAATTTCAAAAAGTTTCTATTCAAGGTGTCAGACATAGTTAAGTCATGGTTAAGTTGGAGGTGTTATCATGGCAGGTCACGGGAGGACACAGGGCTTTTATTTAGTGTTGCTTTGTTTTAGTACTATTTTATTAAGCTCTTTTTTTATTACAAGGTAACAGTATGTTAAAAATCTGAAGATTAGGTTGTGTTTATTATGTTTCTATCAACTATGTTCATGAAAACTAAGGTCATATTTATTAATTGCCTTGTAGTTAATTGTAAAATTATCTAGCAATCAAGTTGTAGATTATTACTGTGTGTACATGTACATATGTATATTTACATGTGTTCATTGGTCTTACCTAACCAAATGTGGTCAGATGTTTGCCTGGCAGAGTACATATCATAGGAATATGAAAATGAACAAGAAGGCAGATAAAATGGTTTTCCAGGTCCAGGGCAAAGAGGAGAAGCCCCAACTTTCTGGTCCATCCTTTACTCTTTGCCATTAGAACTCACTGAGAAATTTAAGTGATCCTTAGCATCAGACCAGGTTTTCAAAAGCTGTTGAGTCATAAAGGACCTCTTTAACCCTCTCCTAACAACATCCTTAGCAATAGTCTATCTAGGGCCTATGATGTTCCAGGCACAGTATCAATATCCCTTATGTAATATCCCAGTTAGTTATTATCTCCATCAGAGAGGTAAGTGACTTGGTCAGAGAAATGTATGTAGTAAGTGGTCAGCTAAGTTTTAAACCTTTATTGGATTTTTTAAAATTGTGGAAAGAACACTTGACATTAGATTTACCCTCTTCACAAATTTTTTTTTTATTCTTATGTTAATCCCCATACATTACATCATTAGTTCTAGATGAAGTGTTCCATGATTCATTGTTTGTGCATAACACCCAGTGCTCCATGCAGAACGTGCCCTCCTCAATACCCACCA
>NC_138379.1:28733808-28757244 GCF_054177405.1 Leptonychotes weddellii | reverse complement strand
GACACGTCCCTAGCTTGTCTTAAGATTTTCAAACTCTTGGCTTAGTGTAACTCTTTTCAACATGATTCCTAAAATAATTCTTTGAAACTACAATATACACAGATAATCTTTCTAGGACCTCGGTTCTATCTTCAAAGTTGTCTTCTCCTCGCCTATTTCACTCATGTACTCCCACAGCATACTTTTGGTCAATGACTGCAAACTCTCTAAAATCTCCAGTTATCATCTCCATCCTTCTAGCTCATTCCCTATAAACTCCAATTCCAACAACTCCTTGACCCAGATTTTCAATCCACTGACACTTGACCAAGATTTTTCAATCTTCAACCCCATCATATTTTGACTGTCCTTTCCGCTCCTGGTGCCCTCACTTTCTTCTTTAAGATGCTAATGGTCTGCCATTATACTCACCCACTTGCATACACCCTCAGAGCTCTAGCTCTTCTCTCAGTTTGTCATAAACTCATAGTTTGAACATGACCCTAGTTAAAAACAACACTCCAGGGGTGCCTGGGTGGCTCAGTCGTTAAGCGTCTGCCTTCGGCTCAGGTCATGATCCCAGGGTCCTGGGATTGAGCCCCACATTGGGCTTCCTGCTCAGCGGGGACCCTGCTTCTCCCTCTCCCACTTCCCCTGCTTGTGTTCCCTCTCTCGCTGTCTCTCTGTCAAAATAAATAAATAAAATATTAAACAAAAAAACAAAAAAACAAAAACACAACACTCCATCTACTGTCCATCTGTCCCCATGCACACCATCACTGGAGAAAAAGACAGGTATGTTGGATGAGTTGATTTGTTTTAAATTAATAATTTGAGTGGACTTGTGCCATGCTGTCATACCTTTTCTTTTCTCTTTTAACATCCAGCACATACACTCTTATCACTCTTAAGTGCAATTTTGCTCTCTACCTCATCATTAAAAATAAAGTATTCAGAAGAAATTACCCCCCAAAACCACACCTACCCACTTACCTACACTTGTATGCAATAGTGTCTCCACTCTCACTTGCTGTAACAGATTTATGAACCCATAGTTAAATTAACTCTTCTTGTAAACTAGCCCCCATCCCTTATTACTTGCTCTAGGAAATTGCTCAATGATGTACATGTACAATCATACAAAGATGCCTAAGAGATATCTTTAAGTGGAAGAAAAAGTTGATTTCATATCTGAAAGAGCCAACAATTGGAAGAATACTCTAGGTAGAAGAAAAGTGAGCTTGCAGATGTCTTATACTTAATATTTTCACTTTTTTTGGTTATTATTATTAATTATATTTATTTGTTTATGTACCTACTCACTCATTTAATTCACTCATTTATACATTTATTGAGCATTTAGTCTGTGCAAGGAAATATTCTAGCTCTTTGGATAAAGCAATTAAGAAAGAAGACTAAAAATGTTTGCTTTCATGAGCTTTCTAGTACAGGAACAGATAATAAACAACAAAAATAAGGTAAAGGGTATGTTAAGTAACTATAAGTGCTGCTGGTAAAATAATGTGGGGAAAGGAGATTAAAATAGGTCAAGAAAGGAGGGTTGTAGTTTTTATAAGGATGATGAAGGAAAGCCTCTCTGTCAGGAAAAAAAATCAATTGAAATTGGAGAAGAATTATTTCATTTTTCTTTTCTTTCTTTTTTTTTTAAAGATTTTTAAAGATTTTATTTATTTATTTGACAGAGAGAGAAGGAGCGAGCACAAGCAGGGAGAATGGCAGAGGGAGAGGGAGAAGCAGGTTCCCTGCTTAGCAGGGAGCCTGACATGGGGCTGGATCCCAGGATCCCGGGATCATGACCTGAGCCAAAGGCAGACGCCCACCCAGGCGCTCTGAATTATTTCATTTTTCACTCAGTTACTATTTATTGAGCAACTACTATGTGCCAAGGTATAGATACAAACTCAAATTTAATATAAGTGTTTCCACGCTTTGTTGGACTCATCTCAACTTCCGTTCACATTGATGCTGAAGCTTTAATTTCTGCCATCTCTAAAAAAAATTATTATAGTTATCCTATAACTATAGTTATTGAGCCCTACCTAGTGTTTATCTACCTTACCTCATTGACTCCCCATAGGTGACCTGGAGGTAGGTGTCACTCTTGCTATTTTACAAATGAGAAAGCAGTCTTGGAAATGGGATGGTGATTAGGCAAGGTTATGAAACCAGTAAGTTGGCAAAGCCAGGATTCAACAAGAAAATTGTAATTACAAAATAATTATGTAGGCATTGTACCATGTGTCATCTCAGCTTGCCTGGCTGACTAAATTGCCAGCTAGTTGTCCCTTATCATTGAGTTCACCTGGAAAAACAAGGGCCAACATGGGATTGGTCTTACCTAGACCATGGTATATACTTGGGAATGTATCTCACTGAGACTTGCTTGTTTGGCAAGAAATTACTTCTTTTTTCTTAAAGATTTTATTTATTTATTTGACAGCACAATCAGGGGGTGCGGCAGGCAGAGGGAGAGGGAGAAGCAGGCTCTCCACTGAGCAGAGACCCTGATATGGGGCTCCATCCCAGAACCCTGGGATCATGACCCGAGCCGAAGGCAGATGTTTAACAGAGTGAGCCACCCAGGCGCCCCAAGAAATTACTTTTTAACTCCAACTCAGGTGATTTCACAAAGATTTCTGATCACAAGTAAGTGGGCTAAGTAGCCACTGAGGCATTAAATGCATGCATACTTCTTATTTTATGACTTTACTTCCAGATGTGCTCATGACAGGGAGGGTAAATAGGGTTTATCTCTAGGGTCATTTCTAACCAATTTGTTATGGTTGTCAGGAGGGCAACGATGAACAGGATTCTGGGGCCACAGGTACAGTCTCCAGAAAAGGGGTTCATGGGAGGTGAGATTCGACTCTTACACAGTGAAAGCAGAGAGTTGTAGCAAAAGTACCTTGTAATTTCCATGCCTGGCATAGGCCATAATTACCATGGTCAAGTCAGAAAGTGGTAATGATATTCATACACATATCTAGGAAAATCCCTAAGGGCATGGCACACCCAACCCTGCCAAGTCATGTTCAGATCTCTAAGTAGACAGAAAATATTTTGTCAGTGGGATTTTTTCCTAGTAACTGACTAATCTGAAAATTACCAATTGAATTCTATTAAACCATTGCTCAGTAATCAGTTGTTTGATTAAATTCAACTTGCTTTTCTTCATACCAGTGCAGATACAGCTTAAATATCCTTTGAGTAAACACTTCTTTTTAGGGGTTGGCTTAATTTCTAATCATATTCTGAAGGGGGCTTTGACTTCAGAAAATTTAAAACTATAGCATTACCTTGTTCTTTCCTGGGACCAATTAATGGGGCAGATTCTTTGCATTCAATTTGAAGGTCCTGTACTTTAGCTAAGGTTTCATTTTCTCTCCCAGCATTTGGAAACCTACCTCCTTGTACAACAGAAACTAAGCGTGAACCTCAGACGTACTGAGCTGAACGGGCCTTGGCGCCAGCCCCCAAATACTGGTGTGCAGAATATCCCAGAAAGTGCAGTTTCACTCTGCTCCCTTTCATAAGCTGTGGAAGGAAGTGAAGGAAGCATGCCAGGTTGTTATTCAACTCTAGTATTTAATCAGGCATTACCTGGGCACTTGTGAAACTCTCCAGCTTCTAAATTGAGAGTAAAAGCAAAGAGAACACAGGAAAGAGCTTAATTGACAAGGCTCTCAGGATTGCTCAGGATCATGTGGCCATTCCCACACAGGCCCCTGTGACTCCCCAAACTCCTGAAAGTCAGCAAGAAAGCCCATCTCAATTCTGGTGATTTCTAACTGAATGCTTCACAGCTTTCTCCAGGATGCCAATACACGTTAATTCACTTTGTGTTAAGAGTGACTTTCGATAAAACTGATTTCAGTGTACTGCAGACAAGGACCCTCACCACTGTATTTTCTCCATTCAGGTTTTTGGTACACAAAGAGGGCATACTACTATGGGAAAGACAGGTTTGTTTATGATATAGGAGAACAACATGGGGCTCACACGGAGTAACAGGTGCAGGGCATGAGTCATTTTGGTTTCCTCACCTGCAAAGGGCAAATCCAGCATGTGCCAGAAATTCCTGATACACCGGCGGACATTACCAAAGTCTTTGTCCTTTTTTTTTTCATTTAGGGCAGGAAATGGATGTCCCTTGTTCTGCCACTGCTCAAGAGAACTAGCCTGCCCCAAAGTCAAACGATCAACCTATGAAACCTGGAGGGTTGGGCTTTTTTTTTTTTTTTTTTAAAGGTCTGAATGAGGTGATATCTTCATGCTGACAGCTGAGAAGCAGGTCAGTCAGGTTCTTGGGTGCTCTGTTACACAAGCAAGATTTGGCCAGCTCCACCTAATTTTGTTTCTCTGACACCCTCCTGCTCAGTGGGACATTGTCATACTTAACCCATCTGCTTTCTCTGATGCTCGGCAGACTCATTCCAGCCAGGACAGCTGTCTGTGATATTTTAGTTCCTGTTTGTAAATACCTCCAGAACCTGAAGGTAAGTGTGGACTGGGTTACCTAGGATCCCATCCCCCCCCTCCCTTTTTTCTCCTCTTTCCCTTTCTCCTTCCCTCTCTGTCTCTTTTATTTATTTGCCAGAGAGAATCAAAGCAGGGTCAACTTTTGACAGAACTCTCCGGCAAGTAGCTACGGAGTCCCTTATAAAAACAGGTAGTTGTCTCATTAATTACCTTCCAAATGAGCATTTGCACTAAGTGACTTAGCTTTAGGAATTACTTCCAAATTTGCTCAGTGATGAAACCAGCTGCAGAGTTAAATAAAAACCTTACTTAAATTGTACATGACTACAAGAGAGAGTTGCCGTCAGATCTTAGTAAAAGTTTCACGATGTTTAAAGTGGAAATCGCATAAATATGAATTGATTATTTAGATTTAAATTATGCATTTGGGCTTTAAGGATCTTGCCAAAGTATTATAATATGACAGTTTTTGAAAAACAATATTTGAATACAATGAATTACAAGCCTCTATACATCTTTTCCAAAGATTTTATTAATCAAAAAATTGGCAAAATGTTATGTAACTATTTTACTTAGCATGATATGTGTGTACATCTGGTGCTCATTGGAAATCTGAGTGGCTAAGTCAGTTGCTACAGAACACATCTTATGGAATTAAGGTGTGGATCAAGTTTCTTAAAATTATTTTGTTTGTGGCTAGGTAAGTCTCCTTTAATTAAAGGGATGTTGATTTACTGCTTAGCACTTTCTATTTGATCCAAGGAGGGATTTTCTACAGTGAAATATAATAGAAGGCTGAAAACCCCATGCTTGTGAATCTGGGTCCAGAATATTCTGGAGACAGTTTTTCTTTCTAAGCTTGATACTCTTCCATCTAATTATTTCAGTACTAAAGATGATGACTAACAATGCTCAAATTAGCAGGGAGTATGACATTCTACATATTTTTTCTTGGATTTCGGCATACCCCAGTCTTTTAATTAGAATTGTGTTCACCAACTTGAAATTTTTTTTCCTGAAGGAAAGCCTTGTCTTTCTTTTCTTTTTAAGTCAAATAAAAGTGAAATGATATGTCTACGGTCCTCAGGTACAATTCTTCTTTCTGGCTACTAGATGTTCTCATCCTTTCAAAACCCTCTTATTAAAAGAGGCATTTCTAGAAGCATAGTTCATTATGCCCTCATTTATTGAAGCTCTTTCATTTAGGAAAAGCAAAATACTGTTCAAGATTGTAAAGGCCACTCAAGAGTAACAGGGTCTGCCTGGGATATTGGTTAATGTCAGACTGAATTTCCTATTACAAAGAAAAACAAAACCCATCTGTCTTAACCTGTAGCCTGGGATCTATAATAAAAAACAAGCAAAAGCAACTGAGAGAGAAGTAGCACATTCTATGTACTGTTTAGTTATTTCACTGCGGAAACATGTTTTTACAGTATCCCCTCAGTGCACTGAACTAATGTTGTAATTTAAAAGTTTGGATTGTGATTGACTTGCCAATAACTAGCATTTCTCTTTCCTTGCATGGATTGATTACCTGATACAAACCAGGGTACCACCTTATTTTTAAAGGCTTGATATGAAATGGGTATGACTCAGTTATAACAAGAAGGCTGGGCAGAATAATGACTCTATGCATTTAAGGGGAAGCAAAATTATGCAGAGAGTCTGGACTTGCTTCCCTTAATGGTCATGGTTGTTGTGTTTCTCTCACCACTTTCTGCAGCCCTCCATACAAAAGTCGTAATGTGAAACCACTTTTTAGTGCCAACACCAAAAACAGGGGAGAAAACTGTGTTCATTTGCTCTGCATAGAGTAATTATTAAAAAAAAATAGTGCAACGCACACCCTCTGAAAGTATATTTTAAAATGTGTTAAATACCAGAAACAATAAAAATAGTTTAATATATACAGAAAGGTTTAGAATCTGTTTTTAAAGTATCGCAAAATGGGTGGAAGTCCTTTTTTTCTGTTTGCTTTATAATAATTCTAATCTTAGAAGTTTTTCAAGTTTGTAATGATCTTAGCTCTGTTCCTATGCTCTACCCCCTCAAATTTCCTCTCTCACGTTTCTACCTAGGGCCAGAAAGGGCAAAAAGGACAGTAGGGAAAATGATAGCTACCGGGTTCTCCTGATTTACTCTCCTTCCTCAATTGCATTTTTCTTTGGTCCCACTTCTGTCTGCCTCCACAGTGCACCTGGCTGACAGATGAACTTGGGCACACACAAGCATGCCAACCATCATCCAGCATAACTTTACACAATGAGTATACAACATACTTTAAATATTTAAACTCTAGAGATGGAGAGAGGCCAAGAGGAAAGTGCAAAGAGAAAGAGCACAGATTTCTTTTATTGCCCTTCAGAGCTTCTGTATTACCTCCATTAGCCTTTGGGGCTTACAACGTGTTTTCTTCAATTCAGAATAGGGTTGAACTTAACCAAAATTTTCTAGTCCTTGTCCAGCAAAAGCCCAGGGCTGGGGTTCTGAATAGCTGATGGTTTCAATTCTGGGTTGGCTAATGTCAGACTGAATTTCCTATTACAAAGAAAAACAAAACCCACCTGTCTTAACCTGTAGCCTGGGATCTTCTATCCCTTTAAGATGAAGAGACCTGAGGGAGAGGTGTAACCTGTTTCTCTTGGAAGCTAAGAAGCGGAAGCAAAGTTATCCTCCACTGTCAGGCCAGGATAGCAGGAATAAACCAATTCTCACAAAAGCCTTACCCATAACTGTATTATTTTTGGAATAAACTGCAAATGGTATTCACAACACACATCATCCCTCTCTTCCATTTCCCTCTTTTCCCTGGAGATAAATTATAGGCAGTAACAGAACGCTTGGCTCATTTGGGGTATTAATACCTTTCAAGTTACAATCAAAAGCTGGGTGAAGGGTAGAGAGATCCCATTGGTGGCTCAATGTTACAAAGTGAATCCAGAACAACAAAACTCACTTTGCTGGCTCTTGATATGTGGATTCTCATTACGGGAAGGGAGTGAAAGCTCAATACCATGTTCCTCACGTAACGTGAGAAAATTGGAACAGCTAAGGGCTGTTTTTTTCCCTTCTGGTGACCACTTCATTAGGAAGAGAAAATAACCACAAAGGGAAAACAAATCAAAATGTATAATAATGATACAATGGGTGGCTAAGTACAATTCATACATTTAATGGGACCACTGGAATTAGATAATGAAAAAGGCTCTAATGTTTGCTATGAATTTGACAGTTCACAGGAGAAGGATTTTTCTGAAAAGATACATGGAAGTATTTTTAAACTAAATTGAATTGTATTTTAAATGTGCTGGGTGAGGTATCAGTTTAATAATGTGTTGGTGAACTAGAGGTCCTGGGGATGATAACGTTTGTTAATTTGTAAGCTACATGCTAAAGGTGTCCACCTAGCATCATAGAAACAATTGTTGGGATTTTCTTAAATTAGGGTAAAAGTGTATTTAGTGTGTTTGAGGGGTACTTAAGGTAGAAGGCCCTATTTTTCCAGTGTTTAAAATAGTGGTATTATTGGAGTGCCTGGGTGGCTCAGTTGTTAAGCGTCTGCCTTCAGCTCAGGTCATGATCCTGAGGTCCTGGGATCGGGCCCCGAGTCAGGCTCCCTGCTTCGTGGGGAGACTGCTTCTCCCTCTCCCACTCCCCCTGCTTGTGTTCCCTCTCTTGCTGTGTCTCTCTCAGTCAAATAAATAAATAAAAATCTTTAAAAAAAATAATGGTATTATAAACTGCTTTGAGTAAAATAATAAAATTTGGAGAAGCTGCGCTAAAAAAAATGTTGGTGGGAAGAAGTTCTAAAAAGCAGCTGAATTCTATATTCCCTTGTAATCAATTTCTATAGTCCTTTGTAACTTCTATTTCACAGATGAGTGATGACTGGCTTTAATGCCGAGGTTTGAATCCTAACCCGATGTCTGTCAGTACTCTGTGTCCTTGACACTTTTCTTTTCAATTTATTGTTTTATTTTAGAGAGAGGTGGGGGAGGGGAAGGGGGCGAGGGAGAGAGAGTCCTAAGCAGACTCTGCACTGAGTGCAGAGCCCCACATGGGTCTCCATCTCAGGACCCTGATATCACGACCTGAGCCGAAACCAAGAGTTGGAGGCTTAGCCGACTGGGCCACCCAGACACCCCACATTGTTTACATTTTTAATGCCCCATTTAATTATGCATAAAACAGGACTGATAATCCCTCCCTCGTTTGTTTGATTGTTTTTGGTAAGGATTAAATGAGAAAATGTGTGAAGCATCTGATTTAATAAAAGCAGAGTAGTAATACGTTTTCCAATGATGTTAACATTTTTTGGATCTAAATCCATTTTCTTGGCCATCACAGAAAAGTGAATGAAATATAAACAGACAATATCACAAATACAAACACCTATGTAATGCCTACCAGATCAAGAAACAGAGTAGCAGGAGTATACAGAGTCCCCTTCCAGGAGATTTATTTATTCTAGGGGGCAGGGAGGGGCAGAGGGAGAGAATCTTCAAGCAGACTCTGCACTGAGGGTGGAGCCGGGGGCAGGGCTCGATCTCATGACCATGACCTGAGCCAAAACCAAGAGTCAGACACCCAATCCATTGAGCCACCAAGGCACCCCTGCCTTGCCTTTTAAGTAGAATTTATTTAAGTGGTAAGCATAGGGCATGGAAAATATTACATTTCGAAAGTCCTAGGAATCCACAGGTATGGACGAATTACTAAAAGCTTTTGGAAAAAAATATGTATCAGGATGTATTATAAATATATTTAAGTATATCATTAAGCAGGAAGGGGGCACTTAAATCCAAAAGAAAATCAGATGGAGTATTTAGAGACTCCTCAGACCCTAATGAAAACTCAAGGCTGAACATAATTGTAAACATTTCTGGGAGAGCTTTTAAGAAATGCCACATAATACTAGACCTTAAAAATAGCAAGTGCACATTCTCCCTTTTCTTATCTTAGTCATCCTGGAAGTTTTTAGTGAAAAATAAGCTCTAAGATCCAATTCAAAGAATAGGAAATTAGTTTTCAGACTTTATTGTTTGAAGAGGAACAGTCTAACATTTTTAAAAGAATATTTTTATATTAAAGATATTTCAAATTTTATCTATTTTTTATTTTTTTATTTAAATTCAATTAGCCAATGTATACTACATCATTAGGTCAGACATTTCTAATTTTAGCATCTAACTAGGTTGAAGTCAGTAGAGTTGGATTTCAGTGCTTCTCTTCCATTCACTAGCTGTCATTACTAGCCACTCTGAACCTCAGTTTCTTCCTTCGCAAAATAAGGATATACAAGCTATTTTTTTTTTCGCAAGGGATCATGGTGAGGATCAAGCGAGATGATATTGCAAACTTTCTGAGCTGTAAGGCACTTACATAAATATTATTATATTTTCATAATAAAAAATGGAATGTCTATTAGCTGCTTACTTTAGGCCAGGTATTGATTAGAGTACTTCTACATACATCATTTCATTTAGTCTTCAGAACACTGTGATGTCAGTATGATGATGATGATGATGATAAAGTAAGTGCTTATTATGTTGATTATTTTTCACAGGTTATTCATAATAGAAGTCAAAATTTTAATATAAATCTAATTTTAAAATCTTTCCCCCATATCCTCCTATGAGTTGTGGCACTTCCACATTTCAGAGGCAGAATGATAATGCCTGGATTAAAAGTCTGGACCAGGGTTTCAACCTCAACTCTCCTACTATCTAACTATGTCATTTTTTCTACACATTCTCCCAGCCAGATGTTTCATTTATATAATAAGGGAATATAAGGAAAGAATATCCTGAAATCTGAGAGTCTTCCTGATTTTCCCTAATTTTGGATTAATAGGAAGAAGGGCATCATTAAAGTGTTGTGAAAAAAAGGGATATTGATTTAAATGTTTTCAAGTGAAGGTCCCTGCTATTTTTAAGGTCCAGTATTACGTGTTTAGAGTATAATCAGTAACATCATTTTCATAATAAACATTCCAAATTATGTCTTTATAGAAAACATATTTTCTTAAACAGGTTAAAGAAATCAGCCAGCTCTACATGCCCTATATTTACAATATTTTACTTAGCAATCCATATAAAATATCTCAAATATATATAAATATTTCAACTTGTCAAAAGCTAAATGATCTTTGAAATAGTGGAATAGTGGTATGTGGCTTGACAAAGTTTTTGCATGGCATTTCCTTAGAAGAAAGAAGAAATAAATATTATACAGAAAATAGAACTCACTCTAGGTTTAGTATATAATCCAAAGAAAACTAACTTTTGGAATAAAAAGTATGGTATTATTGATTCAGTATTATATCTCTAGATTTTTATTACTTTAAAGATGTAGATCCATTTAAAAAATCACTACTTCATGTAATAATTCAGATGCTTGTTATTTGCTTTTTTTCAGATTCTCCTTAATAACACCAATACTAAAAAAGGCTACTATGTTGACCTCAGCCAAAATTCTGTTGATTTCAAATTTGTTTAGTTTACTATTAATTGGAAGTCATGGGAAAGAAAGTCTAGAAAGAAACACAACACAAAGCATTGCAGCAGACCTAAAAACAATGGGAAATGAATCTGTTCCTTTGGAAAGTGATGCAAGTTTAAGCTCAGATAAAGAAAATAGAGAAACCTCCAATCCCGAGGCAAGTAATTCCCCTCTTTGGGACCCATTAAATAAACGCCATGGAACAACAGAAGTCTTCAGCAATTCATCAACGAACAACTTTTCTAGGAATCCAGGACCTATGCCTACGTCTCCCACAAGCTCTCCTCTGATCCATAGCTTTGTTTCTAAATTGTCTTGGAACTCATCCATAGCAGATGAAAATCCTCTTCCAGTCTCAGCACCTCCCAAAGCTACATCTGCTATATCTTCAGAAAAGTTCACTTGGTCTTCAGCCAGTGATACCATAAAAACTCCTGGCAACAGTTCCATTTCAGTTAGTGTCCTCCCTGCAGCACCAAATACCACGTCTGTGACCCCCACGATAACAAAACCAGAAGAATGGCTCACCACATCCAATGACAGCTTCATAGGGTTTACCCCCTACCAAGAAATAACAACTCTACAGCCCACTTTAAAGTTTACCAATAATTCAAAAATCTTCTCAAATACATCAGAAGAAGGTAAATATAAATGGATTTAACTTTCCTTTCGTGTGAAACTGAATCTTGAACTAAGTCATGCAGATTACAACTAAATAATGTACCATGTTGAAAAAAAAAAAGACTACAGCCGCACAGGTGGTTCTCATTTTGGGGGGCATCCAAGATATTCAGTGGAAAGAGTGAAGGGATTTCAGGCTTCAGGCAGCATACAGTACTCATTACTGTATGGGAACATGACGAGACAGCAGGACAAAATTAGAGGAAGGTTAGGTTGAGGTAGTAGTACAGTTTTGAGATATGGTGCAGTGATTTTCACTGAATCTGAGAAAACTGCCTGAAATGTCCCATGCTTTAGGAACAATATGCATCTGAACTTTAAAAACATATGTATGTGAAAATTGAATAAAATAAATGAATTTATAAATTATCTGATACCACATAGCAATCACAGGAAAACAGAACACTGATTTTTTTTAAAAATGTAAATAAACTCAACAAAAGGAAATCCTCCTGAATTTTTAGTTTAGTACCTAATGAACACCATAAAAATGGAATGTAGCTGTGAGTATCACAAGAAAAGCATATTATGGGAACATTTTTATGTTTCACTTAGGGATTATGTCAAGTTTTAAAACATAAAACAGAGAAGATCTCTAATATAATGAAAATTCATCATGTTTTGTTTTTTCAGGTCTACCCAAGTTTTTGTTTCCCTGAAATTTGTTTTTCAAGTTTTGGGTTAAATTCCAGTGAGTTAACATACAGTGTAACATTGGATTCAAGGGTAGAATTGAGTAAGATTCATCACTTACATAAACACCCAGTGTTCATCACAAGTGCCCTCCTTAATGCCCATCCCCCATCTAGCCCATCCCCCACCCACTTCCCTCCAGCAAACTTGTTTGTTCTCTATCCTTAAGAGTCTCTTATGGATTGCCTCCCTCTCTCTCTTTTTTTTTTCCCCTTCCCATATGTTCATCTGTTTTGTTTCTTAAATTCCACATATGAGTGAAATCATATGGTATTTGCCTTTCCCTGAAATTTTTTAAAAATTCTTTTTTCCCCCATGAATCCAATGACTTGCAATACAACTTACTTTCAGATTATATTAATGATGTAAACACTACATCATACATACAAATTCCTACTTGAAAGTTGTTAGTGTACAGGAAAAGTTTTAAATTTTGAAATCTAGGCTTTATAATAGCACTGCAGCTAATAGATTGTAAGTACGTATATTTTCATTTTAGCTATAATTTTAACGTATCCTTTCATTCATACATACTCTTATACTACATCAGAAAGAGGTTTTTTTTTTTTTTTTTTTTTTTTTGAGATAGTGCAAGCAGAGTGGTGGGGCGGCTAAGAAGGAAAGAAAATCTTAAAGCAGCTGCACACTCACCATGGAGCCTCACGTGGGGCTCGATCTCACAAGAGTGAGATCATGACCTGAGCCAATAACATGAGCCAGACGCTTAACTGACTGAACCACCCAGGCGCCCCTACATCAGAAAGATTTTTAATAAATATTCTCTCTCTTTTGCCTCTCTAAACGCAACATACATACTAAGAATACAGAGTACTTATGCCCACCATTGCTCTTTAATCAAAAGAAAATTAGTTGACTTTGTTTTGCTTTTATTTTAGTAGTAATTTTGCTGTTACACTTCTAGTGTGTAGGTTAATTTTTTTATAAATGGGTTTTAATATAGAATTACAGACTTTATAAGACCCCTCACCCACTTAATTAATAACATTCTCATGAAATTTTTTAAAAAACTCTGAAAATACAATACACTAAATATAAGTTCAGGGAGCAATACATAGTTTGTTAATAATGAACTTAGTCTTCAAATAAGGTACTTAGTAAAAAGGGATGATAGAGTAAAATTTTGGGCTCCCTTAAACTCAGACCTACACATCTGTTCTCAGTGTGCAAGACACTGCAAACATCTTGCTTTGGTCTATCTACTGTATCTGGAAATATCCTATATCAGGATATACTGCTTTTCCCTTAGAGTGCCTTTTCAGTTGGGGTTTTGTGGATTCATTTTCTATCACCCACTTACTCCCATTAGCTTTTTACTTTTCAGTTATTATAGAAACAAGTTCAAGGTTCATTTCATCATTAATGTTCATTAGAGATTCAGAGTTGATTAAAAACTTAATATAGCACTCAACATAGAAATTAGATCTTAATGGAGCATATACATGGTATTTCAGTACTATTGTTGTTAAAAAAGGAATGAGAGACAGTTATAATACTAAGAAGGATTTCAACGTAATTAAAAATTTGAAGTACGGTTTTATCAGGAGGTGTATTTGCCAATATATCCCAAATACTCAGCACTTGACAAAATACACACACACACATCACCATTATCTAATTAAAAAAAAAAACAATATTGTTTAAACATTCTTTGTTATAAAGAAAGTCCAATGTATATATTTCTCTTCTTTGAAAAATTATTTTATATTTCTTTATCTGTTAATTATTTTTTTCTTTGTTCTCTAGAGAATAAAAATACAGGAGTAGTATTTGGGGCCATCTTAGGTGCTATTCTGGGTGCTTCATTGCTTAGTCTTGTTGGCTACTTGCTGTGTGGAAAAAGGAAAATGGATTCATTTTCCCATCGGAGACTTTACGATGACAGAAACGAACCAGGTAAAAGCAACTTTTAGGACCTCACCTGCACACGGTGGTTTTAATTAAATGAGGATACCAATGTTCACTACATTATCTAGAAGGGAGTTGGAGATTTATATGACAGAAACAGACTAAAGATTTATTCTGATCTACTCTCTGTTTCTCAAAGAACATAACCAAAATACTTATGGACCTGTGGATGGAATTTTAAAGCCATTTGGAACTGTGGCTCATTGCATCACAATTAGTTTTAAATAAACCAAATCCCAGAACCTAAAACATGTCTATAGAACTGGAAGAGAATGCCATTGAGGAAAAAAAATGGGCAGTTTTGTTAGCAAGTAACTGCAGAGCCATATTCTCTGCCATTGTTGGATCTCTTAGCAGCAGTAACTTGAACAATGACTTATTCCAATTTGGAGTTCTTCTAAAGTTTACACAGATGCAGTAGCCCTCAATCAATTATCTTAATGAGTCTCTAAAACAGAATCTATAAAAAGCCATATATTTGGGTACATAAAGTCACAGTAACGCAGGAATTTGTCACTCATGTGATAGAAAAGACCAACCGTAATGTCTATGAATGAGAAATGTGTCTGCTAAAAATAAAGAACTGGATTTGTTCTTAATATAATACTAATTAGAACAGAAATGAAATAATTTCAAATAATTGACTCATCTTTTTTTATATACTTCAGGAAAAAAAAAATGTTTTCTGTTCTACAAAGGACTCTTGCCACCATAAAAAAGAGTTAAATGCCCCTGGTACATCCTGTTGATAAAGTCTTGTTGATTTTACTAAGTTGAGATCATGACTGACATATTGTTCATCTTAGAACCAAATCCATTAATTGTAAATTTAACTGAATTCTATTTTGGGGGTTTCTAGCAATCCATATAAAATAAAAAGTGGCACTTTTCAAAATTAAAGGATAGGATTTCAGACAACAGGGATTTCTATACTTTTTTTTTTTTAACCCCAGAATCTTTTCTTTACCTGTAATCACATGCAAAAGCTCAGTCTATCAAACTGATACAGTCTAAGATGTTGTGATTAAGGCATAATGGAATAACTCAATCACAACACCTCCTTTTCTCCTTCAAGAGAGCTTTGAGAAACCTCCCCCAAGTCCCTAAGGTTACTGGGCACCCAGTCTGTAAACAGAAGGTGTAAAGAATAGGTAGGATATGAGAATACCTAACTGAATAAATAAATCACTAATCTAACTAGTAATTAGTCACTGCCTTAATACTTAAAGATACCTAGCACATGCCAAGTTTTCTTTGAAAATAAATTCAATATCATTAAGGAAGTAAGAATTGGCTGTTCATTGAAAAAGTAAAAAATAATCTTATATCATTAATCAGAGAATGTCAAGTGCATGATAACTAGGATCTATCACAAAGAAACATAGGGTTTTACAAATAGTTTTCTTCCATCTCCATCTTCCCTGGCTCAACCATAAAGATATTGAGACACTTAGAAAAATAATGACACCGATTTAAAATTAATGCTCTTCAGTTTTTAAAAATTATTTTTTTACACCAGAAGTAAAAATTCTGAACATGTTGACAAGGCTCTGAATTCACAAGATTCAAAAGTCAATGAGACATATGTCTGTCTGTCCTTCATACAAAGTACCA
This sequence comes from Leptonychotes weddellii, assembly GCF_054177405.1. Lineage (NCBI taxonomy): Eukaryota > Metazoa > Chordata > Mammalia > Carnivora > Phocidae > Leptonychotes > Leptonychotes weddellii. The sequence goes on along the minus strand of NC_138379.1, from coordinate 28,741,347 downwards.
CTCTACTTTCGTTGTGATTTCTCCCCTAGTTCCTTTATTTTTGGTTCACCAGGAGTAAAATTATTTTAGAAGTTAAACTGTTCTCTTAGTCTTAGAAAGAAATGTGTCATGAAAAATATAGACTTATTTAAAATTTCAAAACCAATATCTGCAAAGCCTACACGAAAGATGTATCTACTTACTCATCTGGAACAATTGCTATAGTCTGGCAGATGCCTGAGCATGCATCTTCCAGACTGTCAACATAAAATAAATTTTTTTGTTACTTTTTTAGTTCTGCGATTAGACAATACACCAGAACCTTATGATGCGAGTTTTGGGAATTCTAGTTATTACAACTCAACTGTGAATGATTCATCTATGCCAGCAGGCCAAGAAAATGCACGGGACGGCATTCCTATGGATGACATACCTCAACTTCGTACCTCAGTATAGAACTAAAGGGAAAAAGGCTTCTGACGGCAAATGATCGCCTACATCCTAGTCTTTTCACAAACCCATCTTCCAAAAGCTAAAACAAGATCACTGTCATGTGGCTGTGCCAAGGAGAACTATAAAAGTATGAGACTAGTAGCAGAAACGTAGAGGATAAATCATCTAAAAGGTTTCATTTCTTACCATGTTTGGCTGTGCTGAATCATCTATTGAGTAACCTTAATTTGTACTTTGGTTTATTTTATTCTTAGTGGGAAATGGTTTATGAGAGTCAGGTAAAACTAAAAGGTTTCACGATGCTTTCCCTGCCTGTAATTTAACTAACTCTATTGTCCTAATTTCATGCATCAAGTTGGGCATTCCCTTGAAGGAAAACTGGAACAGTAATTTTTTTTTTTAATTTTGACTTAAGAAAGAGAGTATAAGGAGTTTCTGTTCCTGGAAAATTAAGGTAATGGGAGTGAGAGACTTCTCTCTAGTACATTTTACTTTCCTGTCTCAGCACATACATGGTCCGTCCCTTGAATTGCCAGACTGACAATGACTTTGCATTCAACGGGGCCACGGTAGGGAACCTGACTCTACCCGGGAAAGGGATAGGTTCTCTTCAAAGGCTGGGGAATCCTAACCTGTCAGATTTCTTTTACGACTCAATTAATTGGGTGCTTTAAAGAGTCAATGAGAAACACGGTGAAAAAAGTCAGCCAAAGCATATACCTGTACATAATTTTTACAGTCTTAAGATGTTAAATAAGAACAAGATTTACTATGTATTAGATATTATTCCTTAATCATATATGGAATAGATTCTGTATCTGTAAGTGTATAAAGTGTAATGTTAAAAAAATAGACAAATAGAAATATAATGCAAACGAAACATTTTCTGAGCATCACTTTTACACGCAGTACACGCAGCATCATTTGGATTCTAATATGTTTCAGTTTGTTTTTAATCACCATCTGCATTCGGCAGGAAAAATACACTCCTTAGTATAGGAAGGTCAAGGCTTTAGGGACTAGAGGATTAGAGCAGGGGTTAAATTCCCAAAGAAGCAGTGAATGTGTGAAGAGGGCAAACAAAGCAAGAGATTTCATTGTTGAGTTGATACACAGGGTGTGTGTGTTTGTGTGTGTGTGTGCATGTATGTGAAGAAACAACAACAGCCTCAGAAAATGGGGACAAGCAATTAACAGAAGAACATACTTACCCCATATTGCCATAAAAATAGCAAAGAAGACCGTCCCTCCGTTATCAAACAAATATGTCACCTTAATGGAAAATGAAGCAAAAATATTAGCCACAAACTGATTATAATAATCTAGTGATTACAGTGTACATTTAGGTTCTATGGTCTTTTTTCCAAATGGAATCCCATTATTTTATGGTTTATAAATATAAGATATGAGATCCTTTCATGCGTCCTGCAGCTGTTTCATATGATGTTTTCATGGGGAGAGGTGAGGAATCAACATTTTCCCCCTTTTCTTCTCTTCCCTCTTATTCCCTGTGGACTTCACCTTCATTTCTGCTAGAAAGGGGTTCTAGCACCCTGAGGAAGTATTGTGGGCCACCGATCAGCAGCTAGGGTTAGCTTTTCAGTTGAGGCACACCTAGTGGCACTTCCTGTCAGCCAGCCTTCTAGGACTGGGAAGTTCCAGAGTGCAGGATTCCACCAGTGGGGCGGCACCTTCAATGGAAAGGTATCACAGTGCTCGCCCTACTTTCTGACATCTTTCAGAGTGTGCCATGGGTCCACTAGTGGCTACGATTTTTTAAGAGGTTCGATATATCATGAAACATTTAGGATATAGTCCAAGTGTCTTTTTGAATCAGACATTATCTGAATTTTTATAAAGAACAGTGTACAGTGGTATGATGTTACTGAATACAATATTCAGGCTTGCAAGGATTGTTTGATTTTAATAAATTATAAATTCAGCTTACCTTGCTTCTTTTCATTTGCATAATGCCTTCCCTATAGTTATATTTTATATTTATAGTGAGGGCTATTAAACCAATACAGCTGAAGTAATATATGTTTCACGGTCATCTACGTAGGTACCATAGAAACTACAGGGAAAACAGGGACGCTATCCTCACAGGAGAGAAAGGCCAATTAGGGGCTCAAGAACATTATTTTAAGGGAAGTGGGAATACAATGGTGTCCTCTTTGTGCAGTCTACAGTCCAGAGGCTGGTCAATGAGTGCATTAATACTAATGTGTATTTTAATTGCAACATCTGAGACACACTGCAAAACAATAGGTAAAACAGATAAAGGCAGGGTGTGTTTTCCTGTAAAATAAAACATTACTGAAAGTATCATTATACAAAACGTGCTCCTTTCAAAAGCTTGTGGATAGGTGCAAGATGTCCTAGTTAGCTCTAAAACTTCTATGGTTGTTAAGGCTTGGATTTCTAAAAATGTTATAAGAATTGGTTTTCACCACAATCATCACTATATATTACATACAAGCGGGAAAATGGCCATAAAGAAATTCCCTACAGAGCTCATAAAATTACACCCAGTGGGGGAATCCAGCATTTTTGTTTCCAAGGGCATCCCACAGAGACACCTGCTATTGCCAAACAGGTAAATGGCTGTCTGATTTCCTTCAGAACAGACCCAGTGAAGGAAACATCCTCTTCAAGTGTTAGGACAGAGACTTTACACAGGGACTTAAAGGTCATCAAGAAAACATGGCTCTCCCCCTGCTCCAGAAACAGCAGTGCTTTTAGAAAAGGGACAAATACAAAGCCATGCTTACCAATAATTGGGTTGCAGGGCTATGATTTGTCATAGCGTAAGCCATATTTTCCTTAAAAAAGCTTTTCATTTTTTTTCTTCTAAGTTTGTTCACACATCTTTCAGGCATTTTTTCTTTACTCAATAAATAAAACATTCATTTTTTTAGAAACACATCCATGAGACACGGTAAGGTATACATGTAATAGTCATGTAATGTGAGATTACATATATGTAATTCGAGATAAAGCTAAAGTAGGAGTTACGGAAAATGTCAGAACTTGCCCTAAGGATGGGTATAAAAGCATAAAATCATTGTGTTAGAGCCACTAAGATATGACAGGTGGGATGGGCTATGATATGTGGGAGGCCACAGACCTAAGAAGAATAATCTGAAGCCTGCAGTTATAGCTGGAGTTGCTAAGGGTTGCATTTAGAGTGCTGATACATGAGCTGTTGAATGAAAATGGGGGACAGAGAGAAGGAAGAGTCAAGCAGAGCATGGATGGCTCAAGCTTCGACTGTGGGTATTTGGCAAGAGAATAAAAGGGGAAGAGGCTTTCTGCCTATTAGGAAAGAGACCCTTGCCCTATAAAAGAAAGCTCCAGGTGAAATCTCAAGAAAATCCCCAAAGCAACGTAACAGGCTTTTCCAAAAGCAAAAAGGAAGCGCATCCTATCTACAAGTATATATTTGCAATGAATTATTTTATTAGAAAAATAGCTTGCCTTTATGCATAGGGAGACCTATGGACAAGCATTTTATTCAACATTGTCAATGTGAGTAGGAATAATATATAAAGACAAAAGCAAACTAAGCCTCAAACAAAACTATGTTTAAGCACAAATTCTCCATTATGTTTGACATCTGATTTCTCTTGGAGAGCTGAGTGTGGCTAGAAATCAATAAATGTGGTTATTGTTTAAAGAGGTAAATTATTTATTAAGTTGGAAGCTTATAGTCTTGGTCTCTTCTACTGTAGTTGCTAGGTCTGTCTCTAAAATTGTGTGATGGGTTCAGGGTTGCATTAGCCTCTGGAAACTGCCACTTACATTCCATTAAAACCCCTCTGGGCCAAGGAGAACAAAGCACTTCTTAGATTCGACCCTGCAGGCCAGGCTACTATGTGGGAAGGAGAGCAAGGAGTTGGAATTTAGGCTGGAGTTCAGGCCTCTCTCACTTCCTCAGTCCTTAAGAATTCTAAGCCTTACCCTTGACCAGTGGATTCTGAATTGTAGGACACGGGGCCCAGGAATCTATTTCTTAACAAATGTCTTACATGATTATTATACTGACTTTTCCATGAAGTTTCTTAAAGAAAAAAATAGCCTCTGTCTTATTTCTGTTGTAGCCTCAATATCGGTATATGGTCTGAGGCTCATACTTGGTATTGCATAAATGTTTATTGAACAAGTAAAAAAAAAACAAACCCAGAAACTGATAACTATTATAAACAAGGCTAACCTCAAGGGGAGAGTCACTTTTAAAATGATATGAAAAAAGAATGCAGAACCCTTCTCATGATTTCACCTAAAATAAGAAAGCTTAGCATAATGCAAATTGACATTATGGTGTCAGATGCTTTTAAATGAATGTGCAAATATCACTGAATTACTTAGTTGCAAAAATAATTTTAATCCCCATACTTGTAAATATTAAAAATGATGTTAATGTACTTAAATGTTAAACTAACCTATGTTAAAAATATGTTAATGTACTTAAATATAACTTTTATCACATGATGGGACCAATTTTGTTCCATGGAACACATCCTTTAAATTATTAAGAAAATAATTATGTGTACACACACATACTTTTCAATAACATGACATTTAATTTTGTTTCTTGTCCAAAGTGGTGATGGATTCCATAAGGAGTTAACAAGTTTCTAGATGATGTGGCTAGATGATCCTAGATTGATTGGCCTGTTTCTTTGGTAATAACCTGTCCCTTTATTTCTGACACTGTCCATCAAGTAACTTCTAGATGTTTAAGTATACAAACTGATATTAAAAAAGAATGTCATTTCTATCAATAAAGGAAGAGTAATTCTGATTTTTAAGGTATAAAACAAGTAGCTACAGTTTATCTTAGCCAGAAAAAAATACAATAGATATTAAATGTTTCATCCTGGTGGGATTTATTTTTTGCATTGTTCCAGAAGTTAATAATCTCCTCTGTAAGGTAACTTTCCACCTTCCTTATAATAGTTATTAAATGAATTCTTTCTTAGTCAGACATGTCTCTATACACACCTTTTTTCTAAGAAAAGGAAGGATGTAGATATTACATAATGACAAAAGCCCCTTATATTTAGTGTTTCCTTGGACAATTTCTTTACTTTATCACTCTGCCATTGTGGATGTTTCTTATTTCTAGTATTCAGATAATGCCAGCATGTTTTATTAAATCTGTCCAAGTAAGGGGCGCCTGGGTGGCTTAGTTGTTAAGCGTCTGCCTTCAGCTCAGGTCATGATCCCAGGGTGCTGGCAACGAGCCCCACATCAGGCTCTCTGCTCAGCGGGAAGCCTGCTTCTCCCTCTCCCACTCCCTCTGCTTGTGTTCCTGCTCTCTCTCTCTTTCTGTCAAATAAATAAAATCTTAAAAAAAAAAATCTGTCCAAGTAAAAGTAGAAATAACATATATATGGATTTGCTGGTATCTCTAAGGCTGTCATATGTCCTTGAAATGCATGTGTTAGGAGAAAGACATGTATATATATATATATACACCCCTAATGACTTTAATACGCTTGGCTTTTGCAAAAAGTATTCAGAAAATGCTTCCCCAAATAAGATATATTTATGGAAATATTTAAAAATAATTCAAAACTAAGCATACTATTAGAAATTAAACTGTAAATAAAACAAATTTTCCTCATGGCTTGCATGCAAAATAATTCAGGAGCTAATTTTACTAAGTTTTAGTTTCATAGTAGGATATTGAGTGATTTCTGATTTTATACCCTGCCTTGTCAAAATTAATTGTATGGAGACCTCTACTTCTGAACAAGATGGGGTAACAGAGATTGATTTTACCCCATTCTGGAAACATCCAAAGAATGAACAAAATACAGAAGCAAAAGATTTCAAGACAGTGGATTTTGGGCAAGAAGGGCAATGATCCCTGGGAGGTGGGAAACGAATGAGGTGAGCATTAGGATTGCCTCACATTATCATGCTGAAAGAGTTGGCAGGATGCAGATAGTACCCAGTGAGCATGTCTGTGAGGAGACTACCCGAGGAAAGGACCACCTTAAATGAGTACCAGCACACCCATTCCCACCAGCCAGACTGGAAATCCTTCATTTGCAGTGCATCGGGTACTGTACACAGACAGATATTACTTTCATTGTGGGGAAAAATTCATGCTGCTTACACTACTGCCATGAACCCAGCTCATAAGCCTTAAAAGCAAGACCCAAAAGGTCCATATTATTTCCAAGTAACTAAATCACAATAACTCTATACGTCCATGCAATAGTTAGAATTAAAGACTGGCCATCCTGAGGATTAGTGACTATATGGAAAACTGGAATTCTCATATACTGTGGATGGGAAAGTCGAATGGTATAAATGCTTTGGAAAGCATTTTGGCAATCTCTTAGAAGATTAAACATCCACCTATCATATAATCTAGTCATTTTACTCTTAGGTGTTTACCCAAGAGAAATAATAGTGCCTGTCTATATGCAGGCTTATAGATGAATGTTCAGAGCAGCTTTATGTAAAATGGTAACTCAAAACAACCCACAGGTCCATTAATAGAGAAGCGGATAGACAAATTCTGGTATAGCTGTGTAATGCAATACTATTCAGCAATAAAGAGAAATGATCTACTGATAAGTGTTACAACATGGATGAATCTCAAAATAATTATGCTGAGTGAAAGAAGCCAGGAAAAACCCAACACCACACACTGTAGGATTCCATTTACATAAGAGTCTAGAAAATACAAACTTATCTATAAAGAAAGAAAGAAAGTAGTTGGTTGCCTCAACACAGGATTGGAATTGGGGAGGGGTGGGAGTTAGGATTACAAGAGGCAATGAGGATTCCACATTCATTATCCTGATTGTAGTGATGGTTTCAAAGGTGCATATATAATGTCAAAATGTATCAATTAATACATTTTAAATGTGTGCATTCCAAAGAAGACATCCAAATGGCCAACAGACACATGAAAAAGTGCCCAACATCACTCGGCATCAGGGAAATCCAAATCAAAACCTCAATGAGATACCACCTCACACCAGTCAGAATGGTTAAAATTAACAAGTCAGGAAACGACAGATGTTGGTGAGGATGCAGAGAAAGGGGAACCCTCCTACACTGCTGGTGGGAATGCAAGCTTGTGCA
>NC_138379.1:28713039-28733308 GCF_054177405.1 Leptonychotes weddellii | reverse complement strand
CAATATACTTACTCTATGTTCCACTTATTTTTTAAGTTCTAGATCTCCCTGTTGGCAGCAATGATTATGGCCAACTATTTTTTATAGCAGATCCAGTATTTGGAAAACCTCATTTATCTTCCTGTCAGTGGAGCTTGGCTATCTCGATTCTTTTAGCCTTATCTACTTTCTTAAAACTTTATAGAAAATCAGTAGATAGCACGTATAGTAGGCCTGGGGGGAAAAATTAAAAATATGAAGACTGTATGGACAATAACTAGCAAGAGTTTCAGTCCTGACTGCCATTTATTGGCTATATGATCTCGGACAGAGTAAGTTTATACCTTTGTTTCAAAAATCTGATGATAGTAATACCTGCCATTATCTACTTGTGTTATGAAAGTAACAAAATTAAATCATATGTGAGAAATCACTTTGTACATTTTGAAGTGTAATAAAAATGTAAGTTAATGTAATTATGAACATTGTATTTTCTAACCAGTACCAGGGCTGATTTCTAATTATAAATAAAAAAAGACAACAAAACCTCAGAATCATCTTCCCCTGGCATTCTTTTGCATTGAAAGCAGGAAGAGAATAAACGCAGACTGAGAAGAACACCTCACTCCTTTGCTCCATACTGCTTGTGATGGTGGTGGTGTTTTTCCAAAAGCATGTGTTTCTATGTTTGCACTATAATTTTTCCTTCGTTATAACTCTTACTACAATGTAAGTTAACTTTATTTAGATGACTGTCTCTCTCTACTAGATAAGGAGATCCCTGAGGTTAGAGTGCCTTGCCCAAAATAAGAGAACAGCAAATGGATGGATGGATGGATGGATGGATGGATGGTTAGATGGATGAATGATACCACAGTTTTTAAGAATGCACCTGTGAGGTCTTAATGATGTTTGTAAAGTCTTGAATTCTGTAAGGTGAAGCCCACTTACTAGAAAGAAAATGATCTTTCTCTTAACTGTTTACACAGAAAATCCAGTTAATGGTTCAGGCATTTCTTTAATTTTTCCATTGAGTCCTCTCTAGTCCATGCTGAGTTCACCTAGAATATTCATCCAGGAGTGTCTTCTCTGGTCTTTTTCTTTTCTACCATGGTAACCTTGTGTTTTTCCTCTCTCTCTCTCTCACCCCATTGCTCTCTCGATCCTGGAGGAGTAGCATCTAGTCTTTATTGTCATTCCTGACTGGAGAAGTCTTTCTTTAGGTCTTTTATATGATTTTAAAGAGTCATATATACGTCAAAAGGGACAATATATATTTACCTCACCAATATTGACCTTCTCTTACAGCATCACTTTGATGGGCCAGGCTAGCAAAGGCCTATGCTTATTTAATCCATTGAAAAAAAATTACTCTCTAGGAGTTCATGCTGACAGCAGTGTACAGAGACAGGGAGGATAGGATGAGGGAAAAACAAAAGTCTAATTATATAAATTTAATACAAATTTAATTTATTTTAATAATTTAATAATATGGTAGAAATGCATTAATCCAAAAAAGAAAAGCAATGATGAAAGAATGTGATGCGGTTGGGCAAATAATAATAATGATAATAATAATAATATTATTATTATTATCTATAGCCACAGTCTTCTTGGAGTTTTGGAAAAGGAGAAGAAGTACACTGACCTATACTTGGGACCTTATTGAATGGGAAGAAGAGGAGGTAAGATGTTAAGAAACCAGGAGACAGGGAAACTGGGATAACATATGATGCAGAAAATTATTCACTGTCCTTAACATCCAAGCTGGAAGCAACTAAACACCATTAGGTTTTCCTCTGATGTTTTTTTACTAACAGGATTTCTTATTTCATGAAGTTAAGACAGATCATTGATGAAGTAATGTAATTTTTTTCAAAGCACTGCCATGATATTTCTTAAAATTACATTAGTGGAAAATTGTGTTAATTAAAATATAGTTTAGGGTTTATTTGGAAAATAATTTGCATTTTATTTTTTAAAAGTTACTTCTTTTCCAAGACTTGCTATAAAAGTAGGCCAAAATCCAGGAATTTTGTTCCAACTATTGCATGATTTTTTTTTTTATTTATGACTTTGATAGGTAGGTAACTTTAGTTTCTCTTACAGGAAACACTTCGTCCCCAATTTGAAGCCAAGTATTACAAGATGGAGAGAGTGAATCCCATCAGTGGAAAACCTGAGCCACATCAGCCTTCCTCAGACAAAATCACTCGTCTTCTTGTTTCTATCTCAGGAATATTCTTCATGGTAAAGTACAACCATCAATATCAGAATGTTGTGGAATTCCACATTTAGAAGGACACTCTAAGATACCAACTCATTTTGTGACCCTCAGGGTCAAAGCATATCCAATTCAGTACATTTAATACATACTATTAAACAAAATTAAAATCACGGCAAGTCATTGAGTGATTACAAAGAGAGTTTGGGCATATTTTTAAATAAATACTCTTTGGAAGAAACAAAGACCATCTAAGATAAAATGGAAATTATATGAGTTGCCCTGATGAATTAAAACTAAGCATTCCACTTGAAAGTGAAAATTTGAACAGTTTAAATCTTATAGCATGTATTTTGACTCTAATGTAACTCAATTCCTTAAAGGAAAAAAATTGAATTTATGTATCCTTTCTTGGAAAAGCAAATTCCTTTAGCTCTGAGGCGGGGGTGGGGGGGAGGGGGGCAGTATCTTGGTCTATGGTATTGCTTTTGTTTTGTCAATTATGCAAAATACAGATGTCTTCTCTGGTCTCCCATATTGTAGATTTCTTTGGTGATCACTGCAGTGTTCGCTGTTGTGGTGTATCGCCTGGTTGTCATGGAACAGTTTGCATCATTCAAGTGGAATTTCATCAAACAACACTGGCAGTTTGCAACATCAGCTGCTGCTGTCTGTATCAATTTTGTAATCATTATGGCCCTGAATCTTGTAAGTGTTTACAGTTTTCAAAAGGTTAAAAGGCATGGGTAGAGGAGAGGTCTGTGTTTCCTTCATGCTTGGATTGTATTTACAGGAAGCCAAAATGAGCCCAACCCACATTTTCATCAATGGCAACTCAGTTTAGTGGAAAAAAATTCATCTATTTGGTTTGGATGATGGGGTTTTCTTAATTAAAATCAATAACAGTTGTACTGTCTTCCTTGTCCTTTGAGTTTATTGTCTTGATAAGTGAAAATTTCCATTCATTGAGTGTCTGGTGTGTGCTAGAAAAGGTGCTATGCTCTTTTCATTCAAATAAGGGATTTTTTGGTTCAAAAAACTTAACCTCAGTGGATAATCTGTTACAAAAGTATAGGAAAATCTGTTTGAAATAGAAGGCTTGTTACTTCCAAGGCCTCATGTGAAATAGAAAATAGACAGCTACTCCATTTTTCTTTCTCTGGGTCTAAGCATTTTTCTCCTTCCTTCCTCCCTCCCTCCCTTCCTCTCTCCTTCCCTTCCTTCCTTCCTTCTTTCCTTCCTTCCTTCTTTTTTCAGCACCTTCCGTTTTCTATCAGGAAATGTCTGTCTTTGCTTAACCATGACCCATCTTTCTTTCATGCTGTGGTATTGTAATGATTTTGTTATCTTCTTTGGTTCTAACTATGCAACCATGTTGGTTTCTATAGCCTATTTAACTGAGATCATCCAGTATTTCAATGTACTAATTTTTCAGAGAGAGCTTCTGATCACATACACTGATTGACTCATGAACTCTAGGGCTGAGAGGGCATTATTGTGTCTACATAGGCCCACATCTTCAGCAAGGTCTATGGGTGGGGTCCTATTTTCTCTGAAGACAGGAGGCATTGATTGGCACATTAGGGTAATAATCTCTTTCCTTTAATTCTTCCAACAATGCCACAAGGCCAGTATTCTCTCGATTATGTAAGTAAGGAAATGGATCTGGAGAGCTTAAATAACTTGCCCCAAATCATACATATACTAAGTGTTAATGCTGGTATATTTACATCATGCAATAATGTCTGAAGATAGCTAAGCAATACACAAATAATGATGTTTATATTATGTACAAGTAATGTGCATTTGGGTCTATATGTGGATTGACACTGCTGTTACACGTTTAGCCTGGAGAGGGCTAGGACCATTTAAAATAATCAGAAAAGTGAAAAGTCACTGTGGTAAATGTTTTAATGCAAGGATGATAGTTAATATCTCCTACTGGAGTCTGCTTTCTTCAGATTTGTTTTGCTTTGTAGAAGGAAACTACCGTTTGCAGTATCTCCAAATAAACCACACAGTATTTTAAATTTATGTCCTTGACTCATAGATTACAGTAAATAAGAAACATTGAAAAAACATAATACAAGGATGGGCTGGCATGGCTGGTAGTGTGTGTAAGGTTGCACATTACACAAAGTCACCACATTGACGGGGGAGCCATTCACAGAATAGATATTGTAGATTTTTATATTTTATGGTTATACTCTTCTGGTAGATTGTGAAAGATCTTGTTTCTAACAAAATCAATTGTTTATGACAATTTTCCAGTAAACAGCGGTTATTGAAGTTAGCTTCATTATCTGAGGAAAGGAGGCTAAATAGTTGATGTGTTTATTTCTAGGTAACAATAGCAATCAACCAGTCTGATCTTAAATGGACTCAATTTCTTATCCATAGTCAGCTGGTTGACATAAAAATGACTGGTCATAGTCCTGCTATCTAGGATCTTATAGTCTAGTGGAGACATAGGACACAATGAGGAATGAATGCATCATAGTTGAAGCACAAAATGCTCTGAGTAAAATGGGAAAGAAGCTATCAATTGTATGTGAAATGGGGAGGGGGAGTTGTGATGATGTATCGGAAGACTCAAAGCAAAGAGGAGAGGGTACTTACTCTGATGAGCCAAGAAAGAGCAGAAAGTGGACTGTCATTTGAGGAACTTTAACCCGAAAATGTACAGAACCACAGAAGTGCATGTTCTTTGTCCTAAGGAAATGGTGAGGAGTGTCTATAAAACATAAATTTATGGGAGAATGAGGAAAAAGAGATTAGAAAAGTAAATTAGTGCCTCACTGTGGAGATCTGGGATACCATGTAAAGAATTTGGACATCATTTTTTTTTCTTATAGGCAGTGGGGAGCCAATATAATATTATTATTATTAATATAATATATTAATATAAAGTATATAATATAAAGTATATATTTTTAAATATATTTTATTTAATTTTATTTTATTTAAAAAATATATCTGATAAAGATAGTATCAAGAATCAAACTAAAGAGCAATTATAGCTACACAGGTAAAAATCCCAAGTACATAGAAAAATGTTATCAGGAGCTCTACACTCAGCGTGGAGTCTCCTTGTCCCTCTCCCTCTGCTCCTCCCCTGTCCCCTGCTTGCGTGTTCTGTCTCTCAAATAAATAAATACATAAAATCTTTTTTAAAAAATTTAAAAAATGTTATCAGGAGTTATCTCTGCAAAGTATAGGTGATTTCTTTTCTTTACATATTAAACATGTAGTTTGCATTTTCAAATTTTTTACAATAAGCCCATATACCATTTAAAACTAGTAAAAGGTAAACATTTGATATTAATTTCTGATATTTTAAAGAAATCAGGGATGGCAGTCCAAGATTTGTGTAGGAGGATAGGATTTTTATTGTATTATTACTTAGAGTAGTAAAAATTGGTGAGAGACCCCCTAAATGAACAAATATAAGAGAATATTAATTCAAATTCTATATAATGGAGCATCATGTACCCAATTAAAATGCTATTCTAATATTATTTAAGGACATGACATGCAGTTACATAAAAAAGATATATAACTACACTTGATTCCCATTGCAACACATCTGCGTTTTGAAACTATAAGGAGGAACAATAAAATGTTAACAGTGGTTATCTCTCAGTAGAGGAATACTATTTGATTTAATGTAACTTTTTTGGGTTCTCTCAAATATTTATCTCTATATGCAGACTTCGATTTATAATCAGAAAAAAATAAATTATTTGGAATAAATTAGAAATGGAATGTACTTTATTTTTACTTTATATATGAGTCAGCCATATAACCACAGTCACCAAGGTGGCAATTTTGGCTCACTTTTTAAATTTGGTCTTTCACCAAGTAGAGAAAAGGTTTATCAGTGGGCAAGCGGCATTCCCGAACTCGTGCAGGCGCGCACGCACACAGACACGCGCGCGCGCACACACACACTATTCCTATGTGAGCCCCCTCCCTTCCCCTGCCCTCTTAATACTGCCCAGGCTCTCATCACTTTGTGGTGCCAGTTGCTCAACTTAATGTCCTGATAAAAAGCAGTGGACAGGGCGTCTGGGTGGCTCAGTCGTTAAGCATCTGCCTTTGGCTCAGGTCATGATCCCAGGGTCCTCGGATCGAGTCCCACATCGGGCTCCCTGCTCTGCAGGAAGCCTGCTTCTCCCTCTCTCCCTCTGCTTGTGTTCCGGCTCTCGCTATCTCTCTCTCTCTGTCAAATAAATAAATAAATAAATAAAATCTAAAAAAAAAAAAAAAAGCAGTGGACATTGGACGCAGGCAAAGATTTGCTCTTGATCTGTGTGATCCTGGCAATACCATGTAATATCTTTGAGTTTTAATTTTTTTTATCTTTCACATGAGGGTGATAAAACTAATGCATAGGGGTATTGAAAGATTAAATGAGGTCCTCTAACAAATAAATGGTGCTTAATAAGTGTTAACCTTTTTCCTATTTGCTTCTCTTCAGTTTTTAAAAATTATTTCTCTTTAAAAGCCTCCTATTCTCTTTCTTGCAAAATACCAACATCTTCTTTATTTTTTTCCCTTTCTCTTCATCTTTAAATCATAGAATTTATTTATTAACCTTCAGTCCCAGTTATCAAAATGCCAATGATCTTTTCTTTGGTCTGTCTGAATTCTTCAGACCACATCTGCATTTATTTATAATTTCTTCATTGTTTTTTCTTTAACTGTTACCTATTGCCCATTCATAAATTTTTAAATACTCAGAGTTGTCTGTAGAAAGAGAATCACATCTAAGATGTTGTTTATGTCTTGATCAAATTTATGTCTAAAATATAAGAAAATTTGAAATATTTAATTAGTTCTTGCAAAAATCATACCATCGTGCTAATTTTCAGTAGTCTTACTTGTTTTTTTAATGTATTTTCTTCTTTCTGAAATTTACTATTTTTATCTTTTTTAGTTTTGCATTAAATCAATACATTGTTATTATATAAAGCACCGACAGTATGAAAACATTAAAAATATTAAGAAAAGTCACTATTTTCTACCCAAAATGCCACTCATGTCCCTTCCTATCATAAACTAATTGTACCCATTGGAGGTAATCAATGTTAATGGTTTCATGTCTATTTTTTCCCCTCGCTATCAATTATTAGTGTCTTCAAAAGAGTACCCTGTGTCCCTGGGTTTGACAATTTGTTCCAAAGAACTCCTGATCTTCAAAAACATCTTAAGTGAATTATGAACTAGCCTAATATTTTTGAAGATGGGAAGTATTTCATAGGGAAAATGAAGAAATTAATTGTGTTTTAATTAAGTTTGCTTGGGAAGGCAAGCATGACAACTCTGGGAACAGAACCTCCAGGTCCAGGATTCAATCCTTGGTTCCTACCCAGGGAAATAGCTGTCTTTTCACTTAAGCTGAAGAACATGTCATGATCAGAACCTGTAACTAAATAAAACAGGAGCTTTCACCTTCATACATTTTCCTTACCAAAGGATTCTTTTTATTTTCACTGATAATGCAAAAAATTGAAATTTGGCTGAAGTTTCCCTTGGTGTACCAGATTCCAATTTCATATTATTCCAGTTGCTTCTTAATCACCAGTCCCTTAAACTCAGACTCTGCCTCATTTCCAACCCCCATCCTCAGTTACCACCCCTTCCCTAGAATCACAGTGAACCCACATTCGTACAGTCTTCTCTCTCATAAGCTTCAGATACAGCTTCCTCTCACTAAGTCTGTATATTTAATGAGGATCAATATATTCCTTCTTCCAAAGTATTGCTTTTTACAGAAAACAAAGGCTGAACTAGATGGAGTGAATCTCCCAATTGTAGAAATAAGACCTCTGGAAGCAGATGAGGATAG
The DNA here is from genome assembly GCF_054177405.1 of Leptonychotes weddellii. NCBI lineage: Eukaryota > Metazoa > Chordata > Mammalia > Carnivora > Phocidae > Leptonychotes > Leptonychotes weddellii. The sequence goes on along the minus strand of NC_138379.1, from coordinate 28,725,254 downwards.
TATTATTTTTGTCATAAAAACAATCTTTTGAGGTCCTCAAAATCCCACTACCTCTACTTAATTAAATAAAAGAGCCCATGTAACTGCCTAGTGCTATAACTCATCTGTTGTTCCTGATAGAAGATAAGACTGACTTTCTTTTCTCTAAATGTTTATTTCTACTTGTTGGGAATTTTGACATAAAGATTTAGAGATTGTTGAAAGTAGAATCAGCCACAAAACTTCTCTGCCCTTGCAACTAATTTAGGAAAAGAATCTTAAATGGATTTTAGCATAAATGAAGTGAACTACACAGCCAACTCAACAAATGTGAAAGGAATGTTATATTCCTCAGATTTAATCAGTGTAAAACCTTAATGCCCTTCTGAATTTATATATTCCCTTACTACTCAGGATGTTAAAGCATGTCACAGATTATTAAACAGCCCGTCTGGTTTACCTGAACCCACAGGATTAATTTAAGGTCTTAAGCAGATAAACATAGATTAAAACTATTAATATCAATATGCCAAGTCTTTAAAAAAATTATACCACCAAAATGATTGACCTAGAATACCAAATGCTACCTCTCATTATTTTCAGCACATAAAAATGTGCTTTTTGTTTCTTAATAGCAGACTTTGTGATCCTTGTGCTACCATATTCTCCAAATGAGGGTTTGGCCTCAGTCAAATTATTCTATTAATCTAATAGGCTTTTCAGCTGTAATCCATATGCATGAAATTATGACATTTAGGCATGGCAAAATAGTTTCAATTAGTCAAACGCTTTTTTAAATCAGGAACTTTAAATATTTAAAGTACACAGCCAGAAATTTTACATCATTCATTCATTTCTTTTGTCTCTTTCATCACATCAGTGATTGTTGTGAATTTTGCTTCTATAACATCTCTCTTATCTATTCCCTACTCATCATTTCACTTCTACTTCTTTAGTTCAGCTACTTAACATTTCTAGGTTGGACCATTGCAATAGCCTTCTAACTGGTGAGTCTTCCTGTCTTTTTCAACTCTTCTCATCTCCCTTGCACACTGCTCTTAGAAGGATCTTTCTGGGGCACCTGGGTGGCTCAGTGGGTTAAGCATCCGACTTTTGATCTGGGCTCAGGTCATGATCTCAGGGTCATGGGATCAAGCCCCCAGTTGGGCTCCATGCTCAGTGGGGAGTCTGCTTGAGATTCTCTCCGTCTCCCTCTGCCCCTCCTGCTTGTGCTCTCTTTCTCTATGATAAATAAATAAATCTTTTTTTAAAAAAGAAGGATCTTTCTAAATCACAGATTTGATCATTTTATTTTGTACTTGAAAGTGCTTAACGGGTTCCAGTTGCCTCTGGTATAAATTCTAAATTCATTAGCAAGGCACGGAGGCCTCCTGTTATTTAAAGCCAGATTTCCTTTCTTGTCTTGTTTAAAGTTGGATCTCCCTCCCTCCCTCTCACACACCGTACTCCAGCCTATAAAGTCCCTTTCGCTTGCTCCCTGGCATCCTGCTTTTTCACAGCTCTGTCTTGGTCCATAGTGCTTTCTCTGTTTGACTTTTTTCCTTTTATCTCCTTGGAGGCTATTTCTTTATCTTCGAAAATTCCAGTAAAGGATCACTTGCTCCATGAAGTTTTTTCTCGATCCCATATGTAGAATCGAATAATCTCTTCTTTGTGTCTATTCTTCTCACAAGGTGCTTGGACATGCCTAGTCTTCCTTCTTATCGCACTCCCCTGATGGAATTAAATGCTCCATCTTGTGAATGTTCTTTGTTACAGTGCTTGGGGCATGCCTTGTCTCCCATTCCCAGGGTGTAAGCTCCTGACAGCAGGGCCTCCTCACTTTTGTGTCCCCCGGTCTTTGCCTATGCCTAAAAGACATTTCGAATATATTCTTCAAATAAATTTTAAGTATTTTATTCTCCAAGTTTCCTAGCATCTTGAATATTATTCACGTTGCAAAGATCTTAGCCTCTTGAATAATTGTTCAGAATTATTTTTGTTGATGGAATTTTATTTTCAGTGTCTTTCACATTTGCAGCACTTGTGATATTTAAACTAATACTTAAAGAATATGCATCCTCTAAGCTTTCAAAACAAATGGACCATGGTATCCCTAAATAAATATTCAACTTGGGATAAAAAATATGGGTGAAAATAATGAAAATTTGATTACAAGTCTATTTTACAGATCATGAAAGTAACTGAAAGATTGTTTCCTGTACTTAATATGCTTCAAATCACCTGGAACACTTGAAAAACTAGAGACCCCTGAGTCCCATTCAGAATCTCCTTTGTGGAGCTGGGAAATCTGTATATAAAACAAAACATTCAAAAATATCCTCCAAGTGATTCTGATCCAGTCAGTCCCTAAAATAGCATTAGGAAATTACTGATTTAAGAGATCTGAGGTAAATTTGATACACAGACAAGATCAGAAATTACATTTTCAAAGATAAATCGTAAGAAATTTAACAATGATTAAAACTTCACTTTGTTTAACACCTCTTGCTAGACATATAGCTGAAATTCTACAGAATTTGAAAGCAGGAATTACTCTTCACTAATCCCATACTTTTTTTCCTTTATGTTGCTGCCCCTGAAAATGCTATACTACTTAAAGGTGCCATAAGCAGCATGGTTAATGTCAGGTGATATTTCCAAGATTTTAATGAAATTTAAAAATATACAATTATTCCAAAATGTATATTCCTGTTGCTTGACAATCAAACCTTAATAATTAAAGAATAGGTTACAAAAGCATGACAGCTGTCTGGTCTCATGATTACCATGTAATTTTAAAGAAAAAAATAGAAACATCACAGAAGTACATTTGTAGTTTGCAATATCTGGGATTAAGCCAATTAAACCACTTCAACATTGTCAACAAAAAAATGAACTCATGGGGCACCTGGCTGGCTCAGTTGGTTAAGCATCTGACTCTTGGTTTCAGCTCAGGTCTTGATCTCATGGGTAGTGAGCTCCAGCTGGCATTGGGCTCCGTGCTCAGCTGGGAGTCTGCTTGATAATTCTCTCCCTCTGCCTCTCACCCCCTCTCTAAAATGAATTAAAAAAAAAAAAGAATGAACTCCTTTTGGTATTCTGCTTTCATTTTTTTCAAAGATTTTATTTATTTGAGTGAGAGAGCACTGGGGGCGGGGGCAGAGGGAGAAGCAGACTCCTCACTGAGCGGGGAGCTTCCTGTGGTGCTCGATCCCAGGACCGTGAGATCATGACCTGAGCCGAAGGCAAACGCTTAACCAGCTCAGCCACCCAGGCTCCCCTCCTCTTCCTGCTTCTCATTTTTAAACCCCCTGTACCATGTGTACCCTATAGCCAAAAAAATAAAAGCAGCTCTAACTACATTTGAATGAAGTACTCCATGCTGGTTCTGAACTTTTTCACATTAGTGATTTATTTCCATCTCTATGCTCAAATGCTACCCTCTCAGAGAGGCTTTTCTGACCACACTATAAAATAAATGCTCTGTGCCCCCCACCCTTCTCTATGCACAACAGCCTGCTGTATTTTCCCTTTTCTGACCAATTATGTAATTGTCATTTGTTTCTAACCACTGGAATTTAAGTTCCATTAAAGTAGAGACTATTTCTGTCTGTTCACTATGTGGCCCATTAGAAAGTCCAAATGAATATTTTTACATAATTAGTACATATGCCTAAGAATTTCAGCTTACTGAGTGCACTAGTGAGTGATGTTTAGAAGTATAGATTCTGGGCGCCTGGGTGGCTCAGGAGGTTGAGCGTCTGCCTTCGGTTCAGGTCATGATCCCAGGGTCCTGGGATCGAGTCCCTTCTCCCTCCGCCTCTGCCTCTCTCTCTTTCTGTCTCTCATGAATAAATAAATAAAAAGCTTTAAAAAAAAAAGCATAGGTTCCCCAACATGATATATATAGAGAGAGATATATAGATAGTTATATAATGCACATAGTGTAGTGACCACAACTGTCCCTGAACTGCCCCCCCTTATTCTCTCCTCCCCCAAATACATATCCATTTCCCACCTTACACACACACACACACACACACACACACAGCCCATGATTGCTGTCATACACCATACAGTGGATATATCTAAATTACGGTTTCTTGCTGCATTTTGTGGTTTGGGAGTTAACAAGTCAATCTGCATGGGTTGATTTTGTAGCTCATCATCATCGTGGTGGTGCCAGTTAGCTAGTATCTGAGCTTTAGATGATGCAGATTCTCAAGTGCCCCAGAAAGTTTCCCAAGAACAATATTTCCAGGGGTGATACAGCATTTTTTTGTGTGATTTATAACATCGTTCCAAAGGATATTGTAATCCATTGGAGCATCAGCTGTAGATATTTCCATCACAGGTATGCAGACAGGTTCTATGTGCTAAGAATTAGGACAAAAAGCTGAAATGGTTTCTGTGACAATAGCATAAATGGTATAAGAGAGCCATGATAGCAAATCCTGACTTTGCTACTAGTTTAGTAGTGTTACCTTTGGCAAGGTACCTGACGTTCTAAACAATGGTTTCCTGTTCTGTAAAATGGGGATAATTATACCGACGTGATAAAATCGTTGTAAGGACTAAATTAAATAATGGTATCTATAAAGCAACCGCTTGCCACCAGCTGAATAGTTGAAATGGCAGTTATTTAAGTAAAACTTTTTTTTCATTCCCCATGAGGGCACTCAATTTGGTGCTAGAAGTACAGTACTACTCAAGTACTATTTGTTGATTTGTTAACCTATCCTATTATACTCCTTGGAGACCCTTCTGTAATCATCTTACTAAACAAACAGGGCATGGAAAAGAACATGTTACAATCAAGACAGTTTTGGTGCTCATGAATTCAAGGTAATCTTGTTCTAAAATTAGAAAATGGCAGTTTGTGTGTATCATTAAAAATAAAAACAATAGCAACAACAAAATGCGTAAGAGGTAGAATGAGACTTTATATTCAATATAATCTTTCTGTCTCAAGATAACTCTTTAGAGGAAGAGGTAGGTTTAAATCATGGCTAAGATGAATAATCATAATAGTTCTACTGAAAGAAGGTGAACAACTTTTAGAGTGTCCAGATACCCACTTTTAATTTTGCATGCCAACAGGCAGAGTTACTGGAATTTGTAATATAAAGAATAACTTGTTGAATTGTGGGGTTAGTTATATTTACATGCACACATATATACCCACAAACACATACTATCCTTCCGTCTGTAACAAATTTGTTTTCCCAACTAGGTTTACTTGGAATTTTGTGAAATATGTTTCTTTTTCTTAAGTCTGTATGAGTGGTGGGTTGAGTACTAGGGGCAGGGGAGAAGGTGGCAGAATGTGAAAAATTTCACCATAAAACTATCATGCATGTGACTGACTTACGGATTCAACAGATTTGACTTAACCAGTCTTGTTTTAAATAACCACCAAACCACTGTTGTTCTTTAGGAATGCAAACTATCACACTATGTTCCTCTTAGTTTGGAAAATTCTTTGTCAATAGTAACGAATTCAGACTTTCACTCATCCTTCCAGCATAGTAAAAAGTACATATAATTTAGTGATCAAATCCAATGTCAGCCATTGATTAGTTGAATGACTTTTGTTACAAAAAAATTTTGTTTTTTAAAGTCCGATTTCCTTGATTTGTAAAATGGAAATAAAGATAGCTACCCCAAAAGACTTACTCTTACAGAAATCAAGTGTGTCTCTCTCTCTCTCTATATATATATTTATAACATGTTTATATCACATGCATTTAGTTTGTATATATATGTAAAGCACCACATAGTAAGGTTTAAAACATGTTCTGCTTAATTGAAAATGTAGCCACTTTGTAGAATACACGTTAGATGTTTCCTTGAATAGTGTAAATAGCAACCTTTTCTAGAGGAAAGAATAACATTCACTATTTGTTCTCTCATTACAGGCTTATGAAAAAATTGCTTACCTTCTCACCAACTTAGGTAAGTCCTTTGTTTTTACTTCACTCCTTAGTAAAAGAATAACATATGGGCATATCAGTCTGTAGTTGCTTTATGTACTCTAGCATTTTTAATGTCAACTTCAGTTATGTAAATTGTCAATCAAAATGAAAGACATGCATGGGAAGTTGGAGCAAATTACATAACTATAGAGAGGCAGTGCATGTAGCTACAGAATCTCCTTCCTTGAAATTATTAGCAAACCTAGCTCTCCCTATATGGGAGTGCTTTTCTCCCCCTACCTTTTCAGTTCTTTGGGTTTTTCCCCCAATTTTTATTTTTATCAAAATATTGTACTACATATACATAATTTAAAAGACAAAATAATGTTAAGAAATTTATAATTAAGGGGTGCCTGAGTGGCACAGTCAGTTATGTGTTCCTGAGTTTCAGCTCAGGTCATGATCTCAGGGTCCTTGGATCAAGCCCCGCATAGGGCTCCATGCTCAGCATGGAGTCTCCTTGAAATTCTCGCCCTCTCCCTCTGCACCTCCTGCTTGTGCTGTCTCTCTCTCTTTCTCTCTCTCTCTCTCAAATAAATAAAATCTTTTTTAAAAAATAAATGTATAATTAAAACCCATACTCTGCCACATTACCCATTCTTATTTTCCTTTTTCCTGAGAGACTACTTTTTTTTTTAATTTTAGCAATTTCTTTCATTATTTCCTACTGTATTTCTAAATAGCATGTTTCTCTGACACTTGGATTTTTCAGGTTTGGGAAGCTATTGCCTTCCCCTTATAAATGACAAGAACTTAGGTCTTAACGTTCCCTACAGTGTTCTGTCCTTGCACACTTTCCCATCTATCACCTGTTATACCACACACTCTCTTTCCTCCTTCCAAAGTAGTTACAGTCAACAGATTTGAATTTTTAGCCAAATTAATAATTAATGTTTACATCATTGTTTCTATTTAACTATTTTTATATGTAAGATGTGGTATGTACTATGATTGTTTCCTTTCTTAGACAATCTTTATATTTTCATGAAGCTAATAATAGCACTTTTTTCTTTAATTTTCTACATACTTTCTTAATTTATCCCAAACTTTCTGCCTCAACTCTGAATGGTCTCTAAATACTTTCAAAGGCATCAGGCATGCTACTAATTTTATTTTCTTCTTAGAGTTCCCCTTCATGAACCCATTGTTTACTCCACTCTCAAGGGCCTACTGCTTTCTCTCTTCCGTGCTCTGGGAATTCCTTTTACCTTTATTTCTCAGTTGGATACCACCCTTTGGACCCTTCTGTCTCCTTTTGTCTTGACTTAATTCCTTATTTTGCTGCCTGGAAAGTAAATTTCTTGAGACCTTATGTGTCTGAAACTGTTTTTCTCTATCCTCAAACTTGATTTTTGGTGTCTCGGTTTGGGGAACAAAATTTTGATTATAGAGCAATTTGAGCAGTGATCTTTCATTGTTTGAAAACTCACCAGATCCCAGGCACTGAGCTGGACACTCCTCATGCATTTTGTTTTATTGACATCACAATTCTATGACAGTAGGATCCCTATTTTATTAATTAGAAAATGAAAATAAGTTAAATAAGTAGAATTTAAACCCAGATGTGGCAGAGTCCACTTAATTATGGTGGAATAACTATATGACTCCACTTTTGCTTCCCCTATAATGTATTTACAAGTACAAGTAATAACAAAAGGAACATTGTGTAGAGGGAAGAACTGGGTCCTAGGTCAGGCTCTGGAAATAAGTGGTCATATTACTTGGAAATTATGTGACTATGAGCAAGTATTCTCTCTCCATTCTTTGTTTTCCTCCTTCCCCCATTCCCCCCGCTCCTTCTCTTCCTTTGGTTCTTCCTCTGTTTTTGTTTTTTTGAGTCTCAGATTTTGTTATTGGTAAAATGAGAATGATAACATTTCCTAAACTGTTGTGGATTGGCTGCCCAACGTATGACAAGTGTTCAATAAATGGGAATGATCTGTTGCATTGTTCTTAAACCCTGTGAGCTACAGTTTCTGCAGCTGGATAATGAAGCACTTAAACTAGATGTCTGAAAGCTTTCTTCCACCTCTGATTCTCCATATTCATTTGCTTTTAAAGTCTTTCATACCCAGGATGGAAGCAAATCTAAGGAAGTGATTTGAAGGATCATAATAGTAGGAATAGAACAGTTATTTGTGTTAAGTACCAGGAGAACCAAAGTTTGCACTTGATATCTGATTTTTCCATCTATAACTCATGACATAGTGCCTATGGATTCATAACAATTAATAATGAATGGACTATATTAATTTAAATTAGCAAAAATATTAATATTTTGTTTGAAATAATGTCATTGTGTATATAGATATAAATAAGTATATATTTAATATTTGGATATTTATGAGTACATACATAATAAATATATATGGTATTGTATTCTGTGTAATTTTAGACTGTGCAAATTTGTGCTTCAAATTAGAAATTAGGTTTTACTTCCTGGTAGAGGTCACACATTTTTTATTTAAAGGATCTTTTAAACTTTATGTTTCTTGACTTATTTTTTAGCCAAATATTTTATTTTCGAAAGTCACCAAAAAAAAATCAGTTTCAATTCTATTACATTTTTTATGTGAGAAGAAATATATAATATTTGATCCAAAGTAATGTTTTTTTTTCAGTTTGGTTTTATGGTCCAAATAACAAATTATTTATAATAATAAAGTATCCGTAGTATGAATTATCTACAAAAAATGAACATGGATTCCAAGAAACAAATTAAGCCAAACAATTAAGTTTCAGTTTTGTCATAGAGGTCAATTCAGGAACAAGAGCACATATATCAAGAAAATAGTAACAAAAAATCAGATGTTGCCATGTAAATATTAGGCAAACCAGAATTTAAGATCTGTTTGAGTGGGAAAGAGAAATACATCATACTGATAAACAGTCTACCAAGTCAGTGTAATAGTCATGATTTCTATACATCTTTTTATAAACCTTCAAAATACAGAAAGCAAAACATGATAGAAATACCAAAAAAATTGACAAATCCACAATCAAATATAAGCTAGGATATAAAATATTTGAATATCATAACTAACAGTCTCCTCTTTAAATATATATAAACTGTATGCTCAACAAAAAATATCTACTCCTCCCAAACACTTAATACATTGACAAAATATATCCAAGTAATTTGACCACAAATGAAACCAACTTTTTTGCTCCAAAGCAGAAATCACGCAGGAACATTTGTGGATCATGATGCAATAAAATTAGAAATGGAGATCCAAAAACAAACTACACAATGGGGATTTTTTTTTTAAATCCATATTCTCAGTTCCAGATAAGTTTTGTACTAAATTTACAAACTGTTTAGGATGAAACAATCGTGAAAACACAACCCACCAAAACCCTGGGGGAATGTGGGCTCTCTTGGCTGCTCTCACTAGTGCCCACCCACCGGTCAGCCTTGGGGATGCCCCACAGACCCCTGTCACTTCTGGCACATATTGTAGTTGGGCTTGGAATCCCCCAGGACCTATTCCTATTCTGTGACCGGATCATGCACACATTTTGGCCCACCTTTTCCTTAAATCAGATCCCATCTGTTTTCTATCTTCCTTGAATTCTTTAATTATATGAAAATATATATTAGCTGTGCATACAGATCTTCTATCATTATTTGGATCCTGGGTGGGAGCAGGGGCTACAGTCCACCCTGCCATTTTAGTTCAGTCTCTTGCATCATTTTGTTTTGTTTTAAGAGTCATAGAAACATAAGATGTGAGAGTAGACAGGTTCTTGAAATCATCTTGCCTAAACTCCTTGTTTCTTTTTTTTTTTTAAAGATTTTATTTATTTATTCATGAGAGATAGAGAGGCAGAGGGAGAAGCGGGCTCCCCGGGGGAGCCCGATGCGGCACTCGATCCCAGGACCCTGGGATCATGACCTGAGCTGAAGGCAGACGCTTAACTGACTGAGCCACCCAGGCGTCCCAGAACTCCTTGTTTCATAAATGTTAAAGCTGGTCCCAAAAAAGATGTAAAGAGATCTACCTGAGATTACCAGAAAATTAGGTATAAAGTTGAGATAGGAGCCTAGCTCCTATGACTGAGGTAGTCTTCGTTCCTCTTTACCATTGTACTTCAGTCTGTGCAAAATATCCATTCTTCAAAGAACTCTGTGGACAATTTAGGTCCCTATTCAAGCATAGACAGTTTGAGTCAAGGACTGATCCAATGTACCTGGTTATTTCCAAATGACAATAGCAGACAGAATCCTGAAAATCTTTATACATTATTAATAACAGGCATCCTATTTTTGTAGCTGTGGGGAAAGTCTGAAGATTGTATCGTTGGATCCTTTTATCAACTATGTATGTATAGCAGACATTATCATTCACGTTTTGCAGATGCAGACCCTAGAATTCAGAGACACTGAGTGCCTCGTAGAACTAGTAAATGGCTGAACCAGAACACAAACATGAGGCTTCTGATTCTATCTCCATATTTCTTGTTATTCACCTCCTCTATGTAAACACACCCTGTTTTCCTTTTAGAATATCCTCGAACAGAATCTGAGTGGGAAAACAGCTTTGCTCTGAAGATGTTCCTCTTCCAGTTTGTTAATTTAAATAGTTCTATCTTCTATATTGCTTTCTTTTTGGGGAGGTAAGTCAAATTTATGTTCATCATCTTTGCAGAGTGAAAAAGACTGCCAACAGTTCCATTGCCAGTTTGTTAATAGAGGTGGTGAATCCTTGTTGCCTGCCTTGGAAAACTGCTAACCAGCCTTCCCATGCATTTTCCATCAAAAGTCTTAGTACAGTGCTTCCAGCTGCCACTACCAATTAAAGTTGGCATAAAAAAATAAAACCTATGTACCATGCTTGGGTTGGATTATGAGTATCCGGTCATCAGTAATGATTTTGTTAAATAAGAAAATGATTTTTGTATAACCCTAGGTTACATTTCCTTAGTGTGGAAATTTCTCCTACCTACCATGTTAACATTTTTTCCTATGTGTGCTGCACAAAATGAAAAAGAAGCATATTAAACTATGCTTAACACTCCAGCCAATGCCATGGAAACATACTAAAGCTAGAACCATTTTAAACTAAAGAACTCAGCACATTACATTAATATTCATTAGCTAGGTCAACAAAACATTAAAGATCTACAGGTGAAAGTGGAAAATTTCCTTTGGTTGTTTTGTCTATACTTTCTCACCCCATTGGGTGGGGGGAGAATTGAATTCACATACCACTTTTTCCTTTTTAAGTCAGATACTTTGATGTGTAAGCATGGCCAAAGTCTGCAGTTTGGGGACAAGATGCACCAGTGAACATTTATGTCTACCTATCCATGCATTAGTAGATGTTCTTCAGTCAACCCCACATAAATGCTAATGAATTAAAATGGCTTTTTACAGATTTGTAGGCCACCCAGGAAATTACAATAAACTCTTTAACCGGTGGAGACTGGAGGAAGTAAGTAACCTTGTAAGGGTGAATGTGGGACTGGGCGGGGATATGGACCAATGACCATGGGAGGGAAGTGGGTGGAAAGAGAGAGAGAGAAGGTGGGTACATGGAATTTCAGGCATGCTGAAGACACATTTTTGATAGAAAGTTCTTATGGGTTCAGAAAGGAAGGAACTACGTCTTTCAAACAAAGGATATGAACTTAAAGGCTAAACCCGCAAATCCTGACCTCAGCTCTTTAATTTTCTACCAAACCCATTTTCTCCATTCACAAAGCTCAGAAATTTAGCTCCAGGGATTTTTCACTTTGGAGGAATTATTATAATCTATTCCACGGGTTTTTGAACTTTTAAATATGTTAGGTTTCCTTTTAAGCAGGGAAACTTCATCCAAAAGAAAGCTTACTTGAAACACCAATCTATAAATATATAGGTCTATCTCTTCCAAGTCTTACAGGTTTTTTTTAATTTATAATATGTATGTCATGGAAACAAAAGGTCTAGTATCACTAGAGCACAGGGTTAAGCAGATTGTATATTGTCACTGAGACAGACATATGGTCCTCCAAAATGCCAGCCCTTCCCTCTAGTCTATGAGCCTACTTCCTCAGACTTTTGCCAACTGAAACATTTTAATTTTTACCAATATAACATCTAAAAGATACCTCCTTTTGATTTCAGCTCCTTTAATTATGAGTGAGATGGAGAATATTTTTCATATGTTTGTTGAGTATTTTCTATTCCTGTGTGTATGTGCTATCCTTGCTCATTTCCATTAGACTATTTTTCTCTGTCCTAAAAATTTATAAACTAATAACATTAGGCTATAC
>NC_138379.1:28590865-28712939 GCF_054177405.1 Leptonychotes weddellii | reverse complement strand
TGTTCGTGCACAACACCCAGTGCTCCATGCAGAACGTGCCCTCCTCAACACCCACCACCAGGCCAACCCATCCTCCCACCCCCCTCCCCTCTAGAACCCTCAGTTTGTTTTTCAGAGTCCATCTTCTCTCATGGAGGGTTCGTCCACCCCTCCGATTTCCCCCGCTTCATTCCTCCCCTCCCGCTACCTTCTTCTTCTTTTTTTTTTCTTAACATATCTTGCATTATTTGTCTCAGAGGTACAGATCTGAGATTCAACAGTCCTGCACAATTCACAGCGCTTAACAGAGCACGTACCCTCCCCCAGTGTCTATCACCCAGTCACCCCATCCCTCCCACCCTAGGCTATAATCTTTCAATTTGCTGCAGATGTTTCTCGTTTTATTGTATGTCTTAATTTTGTTTTGATAAATTTTTTTTACAACTCTATAGCATTTTTCATTTAAAATATCACTGCTGTTAATGACTTCAGGCGTTTATATCATGCCAAAAAATGTGTTTTTCATTCTAGAAATTAAAAAAAAAAACACCTCACACTTGTACTTTTCACTAATTTTTTTTTAAATATTGCTGTCTTTGGTGCATTGGAATTTTATTTTCGTGTAAAGAGTAATCAAGGTTCCCCCCACCCCGCCAAGTTGGCAGTCACATATTTAATTAATAATACATTTTTTTATCACTCAGCAAAATAAGATTTCAAGATTTATCATATTCTACATCTTGAAATCATGTCTATTTCTGGACTCTATTCAGCCTCATTGGTCAGATTGCTTATTGCTCCTGTAGTTCAAAATTGTTTTAATTATTCTAATGTAAAATCCAATTTAATACATGGTAATATTAGTAGGAGGTCATAATTTAGAGAGAGGCTAAGAAAAGTTTCACTGAGAAAAGAGATATTTCCAGTCTCTATCTAAAAAGCTCCCCCAAACTCGGGGGAGTCCTCATTGATATTGTCTCCCTAGAGCCTTCTAGTTGATTGGAATACATGGAGAAAGCCTAAAACTTCCTAAGAATAACATGCTTTACATCATAGAAACCTGAGCTCACCTGCTAAACTTGCTACTTATTAATTCTTTGCCCTTAAATTAATCCCTCTGAATATCTGTCTCCTCATCTGTAAACTAGCAGTAGTAATACTTAGGTTACAAAGTTGTTTACAGATAAGAGATAATTTGCATAACACAATTAGCACAACCCCTGGACTTTGGAAGGCACTCTATAAACTGTAGCTGATAGTTATCAATGCTGTCTCACAGCCACCTAGTCTTACCCTCTTAGGCAAAAACAGATGAAGGCCTTCCATAATTTCAGGCCTCCAGAAAGTCCCCAAATCAAACTTGTAGTTTTCACTCATAGCCCAGAAGTATGACTATATCTGCTAAAAGGCTTTCATCTACTCGGTTTGGGACCCAATCAGGAATGTTCACCTGGAATTAGCAAGGATAGTGTGGGGAACAGGCAGGTGGATCTGCATATTGATGCCATTTTAGAAACTGTTGTCACCAATAATTTTGTTTAATTGGATATTTTTACTCTTAAGGGTAAAATTATTGAAGTCATGTTTCTTCTTTGGGAGTCCCAGGGAAATAGTTCTAATACTGGTGTCAGGAAAAATGTTTCATAACCATCCTAGACATTTTCCACAATATATATGGCATACATAATGGCCATATTTTCCAACAAAAGATTATTTATTTTGAAAAAAAAATCAGGGAAATGAAAAATGTGGGTTTGTGATATACCCTAGAAATTCTAGAAGTGTACACATAAATACACATAATGGAAGATAAGAATTGACCCTCAGAATTCAATCATACAAGCATTATTGACACATACTCCCATTCCAGGCCTCTGCTGGGTAATACGGGGCATACAAATGAAGAAGTCCCTTTCCTTTCTTAATGATGTTAATAGTCTCGAAGAGAAGAACATAACCATGTTATGTAACAAGTATTCTGTCTTGGAGTCTGACAGTCTACATTCTAATTCTGCCCCACCCAAATCTTAATATCTCTAAGTCTTTTTTAAATTGTGATAGGAATAGCTATCTCAGTAGGATTGGTGAGAGGTGGATAGAATTGGATCATGCATGTAAAATCCCTGACGCAGGGCGCCTGGGTAGCTGAGTAGGTTAAGCGTCTGTCTTTGCCTCAGGTCATGATCTCAGGGTCCTGGGATCAAGTCCCACATCAGGCTCCCTGCTCAGAGGGGAGCCTGCTTTTCCTTCTCCCTCTGCCATCCCCATATACTCTCTGGCTCTCTCCATCTCTGTCAAATAAATAAAATCTTTAAAAAATAAAATAAATCCCTGGCACAAATAATGATAGCTATTATAAAGAAAGCAAAAAGTACTTCAATTTTATTTAAAACATTTATGAACTGGCTATACTGACCTTTCCTCATACTATATTGTATAATATCTCACATAAATATTTTATGTAAATCTATATAAAAATGTTAATAATGATTAATATTTAATGAGTGCTTACTATATGCCAGCACCTTCCAGCAATTGTTCCTAACTGTTCTCTATATATTAATATAAAAGTTCTATTATTACACTCATCTTGCAGATGAGGAAACAGAAATCTAGACAAGTTATATAATTTGCCTACAATTATAGAAACATGCTTATAAATTGATGAAGTCGTCAATTAGATTCAGCCAACCTACCCAGAGTCTGCACTTTGAACATGATGCTTTCCAGTCACCACTGGGATAGCATATAGGCAAAGTTGAGAACATAAAGGAATTTGGTTTTGATAAGAGATTGCTGAATGGTTGCTGACTCACACATGTAAACTGGATTTAGAGTAAACATACTTCCTATGAAAGGAACATCAGTATCAGAATCTGATAGTCCTATCTGCCACCATCATCTACATAGTGGAGATACCAACACGCATCTTGGGAGGTTCTCAGGAGGAGCAAATGAGAAAAATATGTGAAGACACCCAGCTGTGGGTTGTCCACAGTCATATGATTTTGAGGGAGTGCAATGGGAATGAAAGCCTGGGTGTCCTGCCCACTCATCCATGCCCTTTTCCTCATTCTAAGTATAAGCTCTCTTACCAAATAAATTTGAGTATTGAAGGACTGGATTTTGTTCAAGGGAACCATTATTTGAGGAGGGCAGACCCACAAAAACTGTTGGATCCCTTTCTCTGCCCTATAAATCACCAAGTCATGAAGGCTCAATTTCAACAAAATTATAAATTGCCTGTCATCTAGCCTCCCCACTTTGGCCTACGATTATGGAGAATGAGCCAATCACATGGTTCTATAATGGTCTTCTTTTTTTCCCTTCCCACATAATAATATGTTTTGGTGAATCAGCCCTTCAAGGCAACAAACACATTGGGTAAACAGAATTCATCTTTAGCATTATGTACAAGAGCAGAGGATTGGGGTGCAGGAGACCAAGGCTTTCAATTCCATACCAGCAGTCAACATCGTATGACCTTGTATGTACTAATTTCCGTCTTTCAGTCTCTCTGTAAAAATGAAGAGTTTCATCTCGCAGCTGTGATCTATGCCTATGCTTGCTTCTGTAGCTTAGTAATTATTCCGTCTCAGATATTCTACGGAACCCATTTATCATATATATGTGGCAGAGCTCAGGGGGTCTTAAATTCATCCTAGAAGGAAGAGGCATGCTTAAATGGGAGACCTGAGACTTCTGTACACAATAAAAATCACCACTGCCAAGCTCTCTCTCTCTCTCTCTCTGACTCAGTTTAGGGAGTTTTAAATTACTGGGCTGGAACCGGAAAACCAGGCTCTTCGTGTCCTAATTATCTGTTCCCTTTGAAGTCCCACTGGTACCAATTTGATAGAAATAGAAACTGTGGATCAAAGCTCTAGTGACTATTGTTCTTATGAGCAGGACGTGAACCCATTTCTAAAGAAACAGACCCACGCTTTCCTACCCAAGTATCTTCTACAGTACAAAGTTTTCAAGCAAAAGATGTCGATTGCAATTTTTATTGTAATCACACTTTTGTTTGTGGGGGTTTCTAATGCTAACATTTATTGGACATCTGAAAAAGCAGAGGAGCGTGAGGAAGGCAAAATTGAGATCATACTGACAAGGCATTCTGTGGCATGTTTTTATCACTTAAAAATACATTCTAGTATATGTAGATATTCCCTCTCCAGGATATAGACCTTAACACCTGCCTCCTATCTTGAGAATGGGCTAGATTTAATTCACTTCAGAAAAGAATAGGGAAAGGAAAAAATGAGTAACTTTATAGTAGAAATACCTGGCAAACACTGTACCAACCAACTGATGAAGATTAATGTCACTAGTGATGTCTGTGGCTATCATGTAACTTCTGAGGGGATGTGGTGAAATTTATGTCTGTGATTTCCCTCCATTCTCAAAACACATAAACCCAGTCTAAACATGCAAAAACATCAGATAATGTTGGTTTCTCAGCCTTGACAAATCTACCTTGATAATATAAGGGGCCATGGAGGGAATTGGCTGAAGTGTGTATGGGCATTCTCTGTACTTTCCTTGCAAATTTTCTACACGTTTAAAATTATTCTGCATCAAAAAGTTATTTTAGAAGAACATATTATAAACACTTAAGCATTTTTCTATCTTCTGATTGTTAATAGAGTATTCCAGAGCACTCATTAAATGGGATCATGCCTAATACAGAGCTTGGCAGATAGTAAGTGCTCATTAAAAGATAGATTTGTTATATGTGGAATATAAGAAACAGCACAGAGGATCAAAGGGGAACAGAGGGAAAACTGAATGGGAAGTGATAGGGAGGGAGACAAACCATGAGCGACATTTAACTATAGGAAACAAACTGAGGGGATGGGGTAACTGCATTAAGGAGGGCATGTGATGTGATGAGCACTGGGTGTTATACACAACTGATGAATTATTGAACACTACATCTGAAACTAAGGATGTACTATATGTTGGCTAATTGAATTTAAATCATAAAAAAATTTGTTTTTATTGCTGTTATAATTTTGATCACTATTCCACTCTGATTACTGAAAACTTCCCTATCAGGTGTCTTTATACATGCTATTTCTTCCTTGTTTTTATTTTCTTTATGCACTGAGATTGTGTGGCCTGGCTTTGGAATTTGCTGTACGGTTTGAAGGTGGGGTTGTGTAACCAACTGAGAAGAGCCAGATTATTATTGTTGCTCTGTTTCAGTGTCATCCCAGTGGCTGTTTGATAGACCTCTGCCTCCAGATGGGTGTTATCATGTTTCTGAAGCAAATATGGAACAACTTCATGGAACTGGGATACCCGTGAGCACTTTATTTTTAAACTTGCCTTATGTATAGTTACAAAAAGAAAGATAGAGGTAGTGGGAATAGTTCTTAAGAATTGGGGCCTATTAGACAGGAGTGGGTTCTGTTCCTGCTCTGCTGCTCACTAACTGTGACCGTATGTGTGTTAGTTAACCTTTCTCAGCCTCAGTCTTCACATCTCTAAGAGGGGATCAATGGCTATATGTACCTCGAGGAAACACTTGTGAGGATTAAAGGAAATAGTGGATGTCAAGCACCCAGTACTCTGTTCAACACATTAAGATGCTTGTTGCTATTCTTAAAGCACTATTTTCAGTACAGGTTCTTGAGGATAAGAATAACTTTCTGGGTTCTTCCAGCCACCAAAAGACCAAGGTTGTCATTGTTTAACAAAGGCAGTCTCCATTTACGCTCCCCCTCTTGAAAAAGAATAAAACAAAGATAAAATTCTGGATAAGGAGGTCTTGTATTCTTTATTACATGAAAAAAATGTCATTAGAACAGGATTGGTTTCACATAAAATAGCATTCTGTTTTGTCCCTTTAGATGGGGTTTAAAGATCTGTGGAATGCTGACGTGAAGGGTGTTGAATGCCTACTTCTACATCTAATAACATAGATTACTCTTCCAAATACACTGAAATATGGTTTATGAAAAACAATGTGTGATGGAAGCTTTGGGGCCTAACCAAGGTTAAAAGCATGACTATTTTGAGGAATTTCTTGACTCTAGAAGAAGAACTAGTTAATTGATGATATAAATAGTTTAGGCTTAGTCATCTGATTATGCCGTGATTCTTTCTCCTTGTTGGCGGACAAATGGTGTCAGGATGTTCCAGAGCAGAGACCTTAGGGCTGGAGAAGTGATATCCATCCTGAAATCTGCCATAAACTATTGTGTTAAGTTACAGGCAGTCTTAGAGCATAGACTATGAAATAACTGAGACCTGGTTCATATTCCTTCTCTGCCCCTTGCTTAAGATGCTTATAATTTACTTCACCTATCTGTGAGATTATTTTTTTATTTATAAAATAAGGGAGGAGATTACAAGAGATGTGCAGTGGTCTTTAAACCTCATCAATAAATGACAGAACCTTTTTGTGAAGAGATTTTTATACAGATCCTCAATATTCAAAACAGAAAAAAAATAAATCTCTAGTAAATGAAGAGGGCATAGGGATGAAGGGTTGGGGAGCCCAGTCCATTGTTTGTATCCCTTCCTATCCCTGGACCATCTGTTTGAGACACAGAGCTTGGGAACATCATTTGAAAGTAGCTGAGGAGATTAGGTAGCAAGTGCCTGCCACAGGATCTGACGTGCTGTGAATGAGATAGCTTCATAAGCACCAACAAGATGGTATCGTCGTCATTATACTATTAAGAATGATTCTTATTGTAGTCATTGTCTGTGTGCTTCTATACATAGCATACCTTCGGATAGCACATTTTCACCATGACCTTGCCTAAGTGGTCAGCCTGAATTATGTATATCAAATCCCAAATGTACCATGGTAAGGGACATGCTGTTGGTGTTTTTCCGAATCCAGCAGGAGTGGACCAGTCACTAAAGCAATAATTCTGAAACTTGTATAACTCAGTTCTCTTTCTTAAAGTAAAATCTTAAGCAGACTGAAGTAATAAAATTAAACCAAGCAGGTCTGCCTCAATCTCAACACCCAGCCCCTTTTGCATCTTTATGAGATCCCAGAGGCAACCTCCATGGGACATACACTGAAGAACTACCTACCTGACGTTTTGGTCTATGGTTGTTCTTCCAACACCCACTGAGTTCCAGGTCCATGAATAATTAATATTGAGAGTTGGGATACACTGTGGGATTCACTTCATTCTAGAGGTAATGTTCATCTAAATCTTGAAATAATTAACTGCCCAGAAGTCCCCACTATGGGATATTTCTGAGTCACATAATTTCAAGACTGCCCCTAAGCTAGGGAAATAGTGTTGTTAATTCCTTTCCAAGTCTTTTAAATGGACTCAGGCACAGATCCATTGCCATAAATTATTGTTCACTATAGTAGCAGAATGTAATTGTTAATACTCAAACCCTTCATGTTCATAAACTCACAGAGGTAAATAGACTTACTAAAAGTAACACAGCCAGTGCATTGTAGGGTGGGGACTAGAACCTCTATCTCTTGAAACCTTATCTAGGGCTCAGTTATTTGGTATGGAACATGATTTTACTCATGTTCAGAGAGCACAACCCAGAAGATTTTGGGTTATGAGCAATTAAGGGCTCAGATCCAATCACAACAGGCAACATAGAGGTTTAAGTATGTAGAGAGGTTGAGGGAGTAGAGGGAAGGAATCATACAAATGGGTGTTTGTCTAATAAGAATCAGGAAGCACCTAAGTGTGGCGGTGGGGATTAATTCCCAGATACATATATAGATGTGTACATGGTCTAGGAAGGCTGAGGCCTATTCCCACTTCCTAAACTTGGAAGTTGAGACCATGCAAATATCTCCAATTCCCAGAAATGCTCAGTGTACTCCCAGGGTAGTGGTATTTCTCTTTCCTTAATGCCCTATAAATTGTTCACCATATGCTTATAAGAGCTCAAAAGCCCGTTGTCTGCTCTGTGATGTAGGTTGATCCAGAACTGGTGGTCACGACATAAAATCAAGCGGGGAATACAAGATGCGTCCATACCTCAGTGGGAAAATGATTGGAACCTGCAGCCCATGAATATTCACGGACTGATGGATGAATATTTAGAAATGGGTAAGGAGAGAAACTTCTACACAGCTGTTTGGACTTCTTGATATATTTTTTTTTTCTTTACACAGGCCTTAGTTCAAGACAGAAAACCATCTCTCTCTTTTCCAACCCCAAACATTCTAAAATACCTCTGTATCTTTATCTTAACATAACTAGAGAAGATATTAAAACAATGTCCTTGGAAGGCTCACAAATTCTGTCCTTTGTCAGCCATAACATTTGACCAAAATGAAGGGTTTTCTCATAGCAGAACACCTAATTTTAGTGCAGCTATTTTAAAGGAACAAAATAAATCAGAACCCATTCCTATATCAAAAATATACCATCCTGCCCAAATAAAGCAATGATTATTTCTTGCAAAAAAACCTTTGCACAGACCTGGCGTGAGTTTAGCTTCTTTGAGAAGCCCACTTATTTATATTAAGAAAAGGAGGATTCTCACTCCAACTGTTAAAATCTTTGTGTGTTGTCTTCACATTTGCTTTTTCTCTGGCCTTTAGTCTTCTCATCTATAAAAAGAAAGGACAAGATTAGGTGTCTTGGGTCCCTCAGAGCTCAGCATTTTTCTTCAAGGCCTCCTCTTTGACTTCTTTTCTCTTCACTCTTCCTTCATGCGGCATGGTATAGTGATGGAAAGCACAGAGACTTTCAGTCCATTGAGATCAGAGAGTTTCAATGCAGGTTTTAACATTTTTTTGCTATCCACCCTTTAGCAAGCTTACTTAACACATATGAACTATAGTTACCTCAACAGCAAAATATGATGAGCATATTTACCTTGTAAGGGATATTGAAAGGATTAAAGGCGATTTATGTGAAGCACCTCATAAGGCCCAAAGAAAGCACTCAAGAAACGATATTGTTTATATTACTAATTTTGCAACGCTCTCCCTTTACAGTTTTGCAGTTTGGTTTTACCACCATCTTTGTGGCAGCTTTTCCTCTGGCCCCTCTTTTGGCTTTGTTGAACAATATCATTGAGATCAGGCTGGATGCATACAAATTTGTCACCCAGTGGCGGAGGCCTCTGCCTGCTCGAGCAACTGACATAGGTAAGATTCAGGAACTAAATGGGTTTTGCATTGCTGAGGCCAAGAAGAGCCTTGATCTTAGCGCCACGTGGGTTTCTATCGTTGGGGCTTCCTTCCAACTATAACAAAACTGAGCAGTTTTGATTAACAAAATCATGAAATGAACACTAACCTAGTTGAGAGTATGTTTATCCTAAACAGGCTATGTCATGACCTTGTTTATCACTAAAAATGATCTCGTATACATTTTTCCATGTTAATAAGTATAGTTCTGCCTCATTCTTTATAGTTACTGCACAAATTTCTGTGGCATGTTATATGACATTTCTAAAAAATCATTCCCTTAACTAGAGATGCTTAGATTGCTTCAGTTTTTTCTATTACAAACAACACCTAGGTGAACATACATCTTCATACATACTTTGATTATTTCCTCAAGATAAACTCTTAGAGTGGAACTCCTTTGTCAAAGAGCATGTACATTTAATTTTTTTTTTTACATTTAAAATTCTGATAATTTCTCATTATGTTCTCCAGAAATATTGTGCCAATTTATACTCCTAAAAGTATAATAAGGGTTCTTTTGTTTTTTTAATTGTTGTTCTGTCCTCAAAAATCTGAGGAGGGAAAAAATGATATCTTATGTTTCCTTGCATTTTTATAATTATGAGATTAAATATATTTGTATTTCTTCTTTACTAACTTTATGACCTTAGGCTATTATATCTGATTTGGTAATCTTTATCTGTATGTTCAAGATATTAATCCTTGATATATATGTTGCAAGCATTTTCAAATGCTGGTTTTTAATCTTTTACTCCATCATGAATAAGCTTTTAAAATGTTTATATAATCACATTGATATATCTCTCTTATAGTTGTTTTTGTTTATGGCATTCTTAGAAAGATCCTTTAGAACTCTCGATTTTTTTACCATGTTTTAGTAGTTTTATATTTTAGATATATGTGTGTTATTTGGTTATCTGTTGACATTTTATGATTTTATTTAAATTGTTGATCTAACTGGAATTTGTTATTAATAAAGGGATTGAAATTGAGATCCAGCTTGTTTTTTTTTCTAAAAGGTAGCCAATTTTCCCAAAACCATTTATTAAATTTTCCATCTTTCTTAACTTGTTTGAATTATCTCTATTATATGAAATTCTATATAAACTTAGGTATATTTCCAGAATCTCCATTCATCTGACTACTTATTTTTGGCATACTGTTTTAATAAACTAGCCCTAACTATGTCTTTTTTATTTTTATTTTTTTCATTACCACTCAATAAAATGAAATATTATAAAGATTTTGAAAAACAAAGAAAGAGGTTGGAAGGGAGAAAGTTGCCATGCTATCCAATCAGCTTTAGCACTTTTGAGTATTTCTTTCCAGGACTTTTCTTTTTTTTATATCAGTGTATTTAAAGCTAAGTTTAATCCTATTTGAAACATCAGTTTTGACTGCAACCAATAGTATGTGGATACTGTATACAATTTCAAAAGCTTTTTTGTACATCTGTATACCAGATTGGAAAAGTCAACTAGTGATTTCCAGGTCTTGACACCAAACTTTTACATTTTTATATTTTTACTTTAAAAAGGTACTTGAAACAATTCCTGATGATATTTTAATTTTCAAATCTCTCTAGATGGGGTCTACTGTGGAAAAGTATTCAGTAGATGTCCGATCTGTAGTGAGATATTGTACTAAGAAAGTAAATAATGGACAGAGCTGTAGCCCCAACAGAAGTAAAATATTCTTTCCAAAGAAGAGTCATGAGAGGGTTTTAATTTTTTTTGCATTTCATTCCCTATCTCTACTCTTTCTCCTACTAGGAATCTGGTATGGCATTCTTGAAGGAATCGGTATACTGGCTGTGATCACCAATGCATTTGTAATTGCTATTACATCTGATTACATCCCACGTTTTGTCTATGAATACAAATACGGCCCCTGTGCAAGTCGTTTTGAATATGGTGAAAAGTAAGGTTGAAATTCATACATTTTTCTGATATGTTTTATGTTTGTGATTGAAATGGGAACTCATTGCAAAGTTCTGTTCTGTGACCATTAAGGGCAGTGTTTTTGATCATTGTACTTACAATGTGCTTATTGGAGGAAATCAAGCAGGATAAAAAGGGCGACAGTGCTTTTTACGCAAATAATTTTAGAGTCTATGTTTTTACTTGTAAATGCATCACTGGTATCCAAATGTTAAAAACATTATAATGTATTTAGAAGTCAAATTCAGAACTGGAAGAGATGTTAGAAATCATCCAATGCAATCTTCTGACTATATAGTTGGGAAAACTGAGGCCCACTTGCTTCAGGGAATAAAGCTAGTTTGCAGGGACATACAGAATATGAAGGAAATGTCAGCTATGATGAGAGAGTCTTTCTTTCTTTCTTTCTTTCTTTCTTTCTTTCTTTCTTTCTTTCTTTCTTTCTTTCTTTCTTTCTTTCTTTCTTCCTTCCTTCCTTCCTTCCTTCCTTCCTTCCTTCCTTCCTTCCTTCCTTCCTTCCCTCCCTCCCTCCCTCCCTCCCTCCCTTCCTTCCTTCCTTCCTTCCAAGATTTTATTTTATTTATCAGGGAGAGCACAAGTCAGGAGGCAGAGGGAGAAGCAGACTCCCGGCAGAGCAGGAGCCCAATGCAGGACTCGATCCCAGGACCCTGGGATCATGACCTGAGCCCAAGGCAGATACTTAACCAACTGAGCCACCCAGGTGCCCCTTTTTTCAAAAGGAATTTATAACTAGGGATTTTAAGGTACAGAGAATGCTGCCCTGAATCTTTGTCTTTGTTGTTGTTGTTGTTAAAATTTGAGTCCACACTTTAGAACAGCATTTCTCAACCTCTGTGCTATGGACATTTTAGACCAACTAATTCTATTCTGGGGAAAAGATGGGGACTATTCTATGCATTGTAGGATATTCAGCAGCATCCTTGGCCTCTACCCAGTAGATACAAATAGCAACCTCCCTATTGCCACGTTGTGACAATCTAAAATTGTCTTCAGACATTGCAAAATGTCACCTTGGGGACAAAGTCACCCAGTTTACAAGCATTCTTTTAGGGGAAATGGGTTTTTCACATCTTTCCCTCTTGAAAGCAAGTATTAAGAAAGAATGCAAGAGCACTGGACTTGGGGAACAGAAATTGGAGTTGCAGCTGGAGATGAGCCGCCGTGTAGAAGTAGTGATGGGAGAAGCCACTTCCCCTCCTGCCTCAGGAGCAGCTTTGGGCATGCATCTTATTTAGAGGCAGGGCATGTGCCCCAAGAGCCTGAGCTGTGGCTTAAAATGAAATCAACCCTTAGCTCTACTGACGAACTGATGTTTTTCTCAGAACATTGAAATGCCTTTCTGAACATAAATATCTCAGTTTTTCAAAGAGAAGTAATAAAGGCATAAAATATATTTTGGAGTCTTGTCAAAGGACTTTAACCTAAAATCAAACACCCTAGGTTCAAATTGTAACTCTGCCTTTTACTAAAAGGCACATCAGTCTGGATCTATAATAAAGAGACAGTGTCTAGGGATGCCTGGGTGGCTCAGTCGGTTAAGTGTCTGCCTTCGGTTCAGGTCCTGATCTCGGGGTCCTGGGCTCGAGTCCCGCATCGCACTCCCTGCTCAGTGGGGAGCCTGCTTCTCCCTCTGCCTGCCACTCTCCCTGCTTGTGCTGTCTCTCTCTCTCTCGTTTTCTCTCTCTGACAAAAAAGAAAAAAAGAAAAAAGAAACAGTATCTAAAGTAACATTTTATAAACTATAAAAGACTATGTAAATAAACCGGTTTTAGTATTAATAGTGAAAAGCCAAGAAAAGTCCCTTTTTTAAAATCCAAAATAGTCTAGAAGCAGATTTTAAGGGTTTATTATAAGTAAGCAGATTTGGCAGCCCTCTCCTTAGTAGCATTATTTGCTATTGTCTTTGCTGCCACCTAGTGGCAGGTGAAAATGAAATTGGTTGGTTATCTGCTCTGTTTACGTTTCAAGTCCTGCCTTTGGTGAAGATAACACCTGACGCTTTCTCCATATTCAGTGACCAGATGTAGAATAACTTCAAGAAGAGATGTGGAGGGCTTAGATGAGGTTGAAACCACACATTCCTAGGGCCATTCTGTTATTTAATTTTTTCCGGGTATCTATAGCAGCTAAACTGGAGTAGATTCATTCAGATCATAAATTTTCAGACCAAAGTAGCAAAAGGACAAAATGGCAGTGAAGAGGAAGGTATTGGCAAGAGAGCAGTTGGGATGATAAATCATGGGGTCTGAGGTGGACGAGGAAGGGCGTGCAACCAGTGTGGTCCTGTACTTTAGAATTCAGGGGTTAGAATGAGATCGATGTACATTCGAATCCAGGTTTTAAGAGCTGTTTATCCTGGGCAGTGATTCTCAACATGGGACCTGCAGGTCTCCTTCAGATTATTTTCGTAATAATACTAAGATATGATTTGCTTGTTTTGCCATATTGACATTTGTACAGATGGCACAAAAGTGATAGTGGGTAAAATGTTCCAGTGGCTTCGCATAACTGAAGGCAGTGGTACCAAAAAGTACTAGCAATGATTGTATTACTCACCATTGTAGAACTACCATTTAAAAAGTTCCAGTGAGGGGCGCCTGGGTGGCTCAGTCGTTAAGCGTCTGCCTTCGGCTCAGGTCATGATCCCGGGGTCCTGGGATCGAGCCCCGCATTGGGCTCCCTGCTCGGCGGGAAGCCTGCTTCTCCCTTACCCACTCCCTCTGCTTGTGTTCCTTCTCTCACTGTCTCTCTCTCTGTCAAATAAATAAAATCTTTAAAAAAAAAAAAAGTTCCAGTGATAAAATTCAGAATGCCCTTGATGAAGCAATAAAAACTATTAATTTTATCAAATCTCCACCCTTGAATAAATGTCTTTTCAATATTTTATTTGACAAAATGCAAAGTGTGATAAAGCTCTTCTGCTACATGCTAAAGTACGGTGATGGTCGTCTCAGAAAAAAACACTTGCATGACTGTTGGATTTGCAAACTACACGACATTTTTTAACATGAGATAATGATTGTCAGATAAACTATGATTATTCAGACTTGGGTATTTAGGAGGCAGTCTTCTAGAAATGGACAAAACTGGCTTGTCACTTTAGGGGAAATAATTGACAGTATTTGTTTCCATTAATAAAGTTCAAGTTTTGAAGTGAAAATCAGAATTTTGGATTATTTTATCTACCACTGAGCTTAAAAGGTTCTCAGTACTTACAGATTTTTTTCCTGATAAAAAATCAGTGGTGATATTAGCAATTATGATCTTCATAGTCTATAGTAAAAATATAACAACATTTGGAAGATCTGCATAATTCAGGAAACAAATATTTCCCAAGTGACCCATATTTAATGTCACAAAATCATGCATGGGTAAAATATGAATTCAAAGTACAAGATAGACCTGTGGATTTTAATGTAAAATCCACATAAAAAGTTTATTGATACTTTAAGACTCCACACTGCAATTAAACTTTAAGAAATGACCACAGGTAAAACTTTGGTGTAATGTCAATGAAAAATATCAATAATTACTTGAAATGCTATTAAAATATCCTTTGTTTCAAGTACTTATCTGTGTAATTATCAGATTCTCTACTTACTCTTCAACCAAAACAACATATTGCAACCAGATTTAATGCAGAAACAGATATGAGAATCTAGCTGTCTTCTATTAAGGCAGACATCAAAGGATTTGCAAACATGTAAAACAATGTCATTCTTCTCACTTCATCTTTTGGAACATACAAACTATTTTTCTTTAAAAATATGTTACTTGTAATGTGTTTGATAAGTTATTTTAAATGAATTAATAGATAAATATTTTCTAAATTTCTGTTTTAATTTCTAATGTGTTAAATACCAATACATATACCCCTCTGTAAAAAGCTCCTTGAGATTCTCAGTAATTTTTAAAAATGTAAAGGTTAGCTGAGATCAAAAATTTTGAGAATTACAGGCTTAGGAGGAAGTTATTTAGCCTCTGTAAAACTTAGTTCTTTAATCTCTATGATGGAGATGATAATATAAATGTTCTAAGGTTATGGTAAAAGTTAACTCTGACCACAATTTAATACTCACCACTAGGACAGGGATTTTAGCCTGTTTTGTTCATTGTCAAATACCAATCGTCTAGAAGTTTTATAACGAATTATAGGTCCTCAATAAACATATATTGAACAAGTTAACGAATCACAAAGACACATGTTGATCAATTGGCTGCTTAATTACAATTAGCCAGATAGGGTGATATGCATGCATATTTATAAAACATGTATTTATAGAGTTTTAACACATGGGGAGTAATGAACACAATGCCAAGTGCATAGTAAACACTTAATAAATGTAGCCAAATGAAGGGTGGGAGAAATGGTGGACAAGATTCTGTCTCATTGAGGTAAAATTACAGATTAATGGAAGTCAGGAGATAGAATCAGAGAGCTGAGTAACTAGGAATTTATAATTAAAATGGAAGGAATAATAGCACTTACTGCATCCTGTCATGTGTAATGAAGGAATTGGACTAGAAATTTATGATGCTTTTTCTTTTCTCCCAGTTGTTTAAAGGGATATGTCAACAATAGCCTATCCTTCTTTGACCTGAGCGAGCTTGGTATGGGAAAATCTGGTTATTGCAGGTACTTACTTATAAATTATAATTATCTTTCCTTCTTGCTCTCATCTCCCATCTCCTCTCTCCACACGCTGATGAGCCCATTTCAACTGTCGTTTTGGGGTTTTGGCAAATTAAAAACATTTGGGGCCCTTGAACTTTGGTCTCTATTCCTCAAATCCTTTGTTTTGTGGATTTTAGGTACCGAGACTACAGAGGTCCCCCTTGGAGTTCCAAACCCTATGAGTTCACCTTACAATACTGGCATATCCTTGCTGCTCGACTGGCCTTCATTATCGTGTTCGAGGTTAGTAACAGGCTGATAAAATCACTATTGGTAAATGCTTTTCCGGCTGATACATTAGTTGACTCTTTGATACAGTAGGTCCTCACTGACGTCCAGAAAGGGACTTTTGCTTATCACAGTAAAAGGTTTGGATACGGTGAAACTGATACGACATACAAAAAAGCAAGAGCTGAATAATGTAAGAAGGTAGGTCAGTGGGTATTTATAACAGAAAACTAGGATAAAAGAAGCTATTAACAGTTGAACTGAAAACTTAACTTTGAGCCTCTCCGTAACCACATTGAAAGAAAGGATGGTTTTCATCATTTGATGAGAGAATCTATACTTACTTAAGGGTGGGGAAACTTATTTGCTAATCAGCTTAATTACAGTTGACCACATGTGTATTTGTGAAAGGGACAGTGCATAATTGAATAAACGATGCCTGAGAACACTTTCACAAAATGTGCATAGATTTGGATTATCAGAGTCATTAATATTAGACTATAGTCATGTGAAGAAATTTTGAAGCAGCTCAGATTTATTGGCTTCCTTAGTGTATAAGAAGCTTGATACAGTGAAGAATTTAGTGCTGGGATATATTGAGTATTCTCTAAGGTACCACCAAGTTCTGTGGAAAAACTTTGAATGCATCTGTTTTTTAGGGAGAGAAAAAAAGTAGCCATACAGAAGACTTTTGGAAAAAGTCTTTTTAAAGGCAGATATACCTCTCCACCGATCTCCAAAACATATCTCAAATTTTGTAGTGAAATGTCCTTCATCCATAAAATGAAATGCTTACCTCTAAGGTTTAATCCAGGATGAAATTCTATTACCTAATGACTCTATTTGCCTAGACAAATGTCTCCTGATGAAGTGTGACTTTTCACTTTATTACAGGTAGCGTAAGAGGTTAAGGCGTATTTCCAATCCAGTGATTCCGAAAAGTCTTTTTTTGTTGTGTTTTTAATGTATACTTTTTTCTTCTTCATCTTCTCTTGGGACTCAAGTGAACAGCCTTAGTCAAATGTCTTGATTCCCAGCAACCTGTCATTATAGATACATATGATTCCCTCTTTATCTTTTCTTCTTCATTCCTCATTACTAATTCCATTACCCACCTACTCCCAAAAGCACCCATTCTCTTTTCTTCAGAAGTCTTTCCACATGTTTATTTGAATATACATATATATATAGTATTTTTTTATTATTATGTTATGTTTTTTAAATTTTATTATGTTATGTCAGTCACCATACAATACATCATTAGTTTTTGATGTGGTGATCCACGATCCATTGTTTTCATATAACACCCAGGGCTCCATGCAGTATGTGCCCTCCTTAATACCCATCACCGGTCTAACCAATCCCCTCTCCCCCCTCCCCTCTAAAACCCTCTTTATTTCTCAGAGTCCATAGTCTCTCATGGTTCATCTCTCTGTCCGATTCCCCCCCCTTCATTTATTATGTTATGTTAATCACCATACATTACATCATTAGTTTTTGATATAGTGTTCCATGATTCATTATTGTTTTAAATGTTCTTTTTTCAAAATTACTTCAATGGTATTATGATGTAATAACTCATTTTTATCTCTTACCCATTTTACTTTTTTTAGATATAGAGAGAGATGTAGCCATGAAGTCTACCCACATTTAAATAATTTCTTCTGTCTACTTAGTATGATAGTTCTTTGAATTTAAATACCATAGTCCCCATGGGTGGCTATTTAGGCCTACAATAATTCTCTCTACCTCTATAATCTCTTATCAGAAATCTTGGACATGTCACCTTCTGAACATATTTAAGGGTTTTTCAGGAGTATTATACTCAGGTGTGGAATTATTTATAGGCATACTCGATTTCACATAATACTGACAGGTCCCTCTCCAAAATTCCCTTAGATTTTCACCAGATTTTCATATTGTCTGAATTTCTAATATTTTGCAGTTGGATAAGAGTAAAGTAATATTTTGTTTTAATTTTTTTTGTTTTAACCTGTTCACTCATGACATTGACTATCACTTTTATTACTAGAAAGCCATTTTGGTTTCCTTTTTTGTGAATTTATAACTTTGATCAATTTTTGGCTGAGTTTCCAGTTTATTTGTTACCAAATTTCAAGATTTCCTTATGTGTTTACCAGTTATAAATCAGTCTTTGCCAGGTACAAACACTCCAGATATCTTTTTCTTGTCCCTAACCTATTAATTTTATCTATTAACAAATAATGTCTAATTTTGATGTCATCAAGCCCATCATTTTTTCCTATTAAGGTTTTGGCTTTTTTGGTCTATTTCTTTGGGAAATTTTCTTATCTCCAGGTCGAAAGGATATTCTACTATATTTTTTACTATTAATTTTATAGTCTTACCTACCACACGTCTTGAAGATGTCAGGACTTTATTTCATAGAGTCTGAGGGAAAGGCTTATTTTTCTTATTCTCTATATAGTGACATGATTTTTTGTACGGCTATTTAGTAATATGTTATTTATCCACTGATTTGTAAATCCACCACTGTAATATTCCAAGTCCCTAAAGTAGGCATGTGCCTGGCCTCATTTGTCATTACATCATTTGTCTATACATGTTCACTATCACACTATTTAAATGCCATGGCTTTGGAATATATCTTCATATCTGATAAAGCCAACCACTTCCCACCCCTGCCAAATCTGCCTTAATTTTTAAAAATTGCCTTGGCTTTTTAGAGTTATTAATCATTCATATACATTGCAGAAGCCATTTTTTAGATTCCCCCACATATCATGCAAGGATTATGGTTAGAATTACATTTATAGAAAGCACATGTTGACTTATTTACATAATCTGTACTGATTCATTAATAAACATGGGATTTATCCAAATTGTTCTTATATCCTATAATAGAGTTTTAAAATATTTTCTTGCTTGTTCATTCCTTCTTATTTCCAAAAATTTTGTAGATAATTTTATTGCTGTTATAAATACTATCTTAGCCTCTGTTAGGATTTGATCGATTTTTGCTGGAATTCTAATTGTCTTTCTAAAATGTGTGTAACTTCTTGTTTAAGTCTTTCATTGGTTCTAATCTTCTGTTTGTTAAATCTGTTAGATTGTCTTTTCAAAGGATAATTCAAGTTGCCAATAACAACAGCTTTGTCTCTGTCCTTGCGAGGTTTATGCCTCATTTCTCTTGCTTGCCTTACTGTGTCGTTGGAAATTTCAGCATGGTGTTGAATAGCTGTGGTGTGAACAATTTTGTCGTGTTTCCAAATTTAATAAAAATACTTCAGATTTTTTTTCTTTAAGTATGATACTTGCTGTAGGTTTTTTGTTTAAGATAAATTCTGTCGGTTTAAGAAAATTGTCATCTATAACTAGTTATAAGCTTGCCTTCATAAATGATAAACTTCAGCTTTTTAAAAAAATAGTCTTTTAAAAGTACTGAGTCATCTTTGCATATCAGTGTTTCTATGAGAATCAGTTTATAGGGTCATTTATTACCGTTGTATAGGACTCGGTGCATATTCTTCACTAATTTAAATTATAACAAATGTTTTTGATTTTTATTTCTATACTTTTGAGACATATTGCTGGATAGTTCTGTGAATACCAAATATTTGATCAGGAAAGAAATTCCTGATCTACTTTTCTATGGGAAATATGACCTGCTTTACCGTGATCTACCATGCAGGGCAGTTTACTGGGACACTCATAGTAAATCCAGTTAAAAGTGCCTTGAATTCTTCCTTTCCACATAGACAATTGTCACAAAGTCCTGTAGGTAAATGGGTTTTTTTCCATGTATCATCCTAACTCCATCAGTCTCAGATTTTCTTTTCTTTTCTGAGCAACTGAAAGGTCTACTCTCCTCCACGGGAAAAGAGAAGGATGCATTTATTATAATAGGAGATGATATTTAAATGGTGCTTACACTGCACCAAGCCCTTCTCTAAGCACTTCACATATATTTGCTCATTTAATCATCATAACAACCTTTAACAGATACTATTATTGTGACCATTTCAGAGATGAGACACAGAGAACATAGGTGATTTGCATAAGGTTACACAGCTAATGAGTGTCAGGGGATGGTTCAGACACAGGTGGTCTCATTCAACCTCTGAACTTGAGATCATAGGCTTTTACCTTATGGTTTTTGATCCAGTCTTTTTTATATACAATACTTTTATCAGTCTATTTTTAAAAATTAATACATTTTTATCGTAAAAGAATTATGTAATACAGACAAAATATTTTACAATATTTGAACTTACTAGAGTAGAAATTCTATAAAATGCATGTGCTGGAGGTTGAGTCCAATGCCAATATCCCAGGCAGACTATATTCTATGTGTCTTGTACCTTGTGCTTACAATGTATCACACATGAGTTTTCCCTGGATGTGATCTCTCATCTGTGTATAACAATGCATGTCATAATAGGGTTGCATAATATGGAAAGATGTGAACTTAAGATTCATTCAATGTTTATAAAGTGACATCAACATATGGCACCAAAAAGAGGAAAAAACTTCTGTTGTCTCCTAATCCTTATGTGATTGAAAGCGACAGTGTAGTAGTCCCAATATCATTTCTGAAAATATTAATATTCTAGATAGTACATCCTGAGTTCTGATGCTTGACTGTAAGGCAAATGCAACATTGTTTATGATCTGTTTTATAATTGGCCTTCCAGAATCTTTGAAAAGTGTACTTTCCCCTCTTAAATTTGCAGCACCTTGTTTTTGGAATCAAGTCGTTCATCGCATACCTGATTCCAGATGTACCAAAGAACCTGTATGACCGAATACGACGGGAGAAGTACTTAGTCCAAGAGATGATGTACGAGGCAGAACTAGAACATTTGCAACAACAGCGGAGAAAAAGTGGTCATCCCGTTCACCATGAATGGCCTTAGTTGATTCCTGTTGCCCAGAGGGGCAATAGCATTAGTGGGAATGACAACAACTTTAAATTCTAGGTGGGATCCAGGAGGAAGGCATATCTGGCAAACCATATGTATGATATGTTACTTGGAAATGCAATGCAGCCATCTCTGGGATTTGGGATGTCCAGGCTTCTAGGGAAGAAATAGATGACTCCTGACCTTTAAAAAAATGGTTAGTTTGACAGTACAGGAAGCCAGGACCTAATTCTCAGTCCCAGCCTCAGGGACTTGTGTGTGTGGAGACCTCCACCCTCCATCAGCTGCAGTGTAACGGGAAGGGTGATGGTGAGGTTCCTAGCAACAGATTTCCATGTAAACGTTCATAAGCCAGGCATGCTCAAAGTCTCATGTGTCTTCAATCACGTACTCTGGAACCTTAGGTTGAGTTGAGATACTTACAGGAAATGACTTACGAGGAATGACTTAAATCAGTTATTGCCTTTGCTGCCAGAATTCCATGTCCCTTCAGCTTCTAGGTTTGGGGAATTTTTCTTGTTCCTTGCGGAGATTATGGATCTGTGCCACATGGAATTTATGCTGCTTTACATTGACTATGCAGTGGAGTTGTTGGACACCACCTTTAGTAGTCAAGCCAAAAACTAAGATTCTAAAAAGAATACCATTCACTGAAATATATCCTATTGCATTGGCTACATTCAAACGTATTGTTTCACCGGCAGAACAAAGTTGCATTGCCTTTTTTAAAAAACAAAAAAACCCACTGAATTCCAATAGAGCCACATATTTAAAAAATATGGGCATTTATTCTCATATCATTTAGAATACCACTCATCCGTATTTTACCGTGGAGGGCTGTTTTATAGTATTTTTAATTTTTTCCTCCCTGGTTTATTGTAACAACACTCGCAGAATAACAGAATAACTTAAAATGCTGTACATATGTTGGTTTTCCTTGTACCTTTGCAATATGTAATGCAAGTTACATTTCGAGCAGCACTGAGACCAGTTACATAGTATGCCATTGTGACTTGTTTATTCAGGAAATCAGAAGCCAAATGCTTTGCAACACTTTAAGCTTTTCTAACAATGTGCACTTTTGTTCATGAGCTAATGAAAACAATGCATGAGTATAAATTTATATTATTTGTAAAAAAAAAAAAAAGAAACCCACATGTTTTGTTTTATTTTCTTTTCATCGATGTTTCTTTGATAGACTGATTCAGTTGATTTTTGAAAACTCTAAAACCAAGATCAAATCAGTCGTGAAAGACATCATTTTGCTTTGCTGTGTAGTTGCTATTTCCGTGCCAACTCTGTGTTATTGTTCACAGACGGATGAAGTGGGAATGATGAAGCATTCAAGGAAAGGAAGTCTGGTGGAGGCTTAAGTAATAGGGAGCAGAAGGGGAAGAAAGAGGAGAGTTGAAGTAAGGGAACGCGTGGGAGAAATGAAGACACCTTTCCTTGGCAAAACAATCAAACGAATCTCACTTTTCCTCCCCTGGGAATGGGGTGGCAAATCACATATACTCACACATTCACATATATACATGCATCTATGATTCTTATCTTTGTCTAGTTTGTTTTTTGCTCAATTAAACAAAGCACAGTTATTTCCAGGATGCAAAAAGACCAGATTAAAGACAATGGAAATAAAGATACTTTGTATATATGCTAGTGTGTCTCTAGTAAGAAAATTATAAAGTTTCTCTTACTAGAAAATGACTTTTAATCATCCTAACACTTAAAATGGTTTTTTGACTTTTTCTTCTTTTACTCCAGGGAAAAGCTGTGATAGATCATAGTCATTCTTTGGTTTGCTTTTGTCAAAAACACTCACCTCCCTACTTGCCCTCTGATTCTGACTTAGCCAGCGGTAGGACCTCAGACTCTATGAACTTCCTCCCATGCCCATGTCACGTGTCACTCTTCCATTCAGATTCCTGAGGTTCTGTTTCTGCCACCTGCATATTCATAGCAACTAATTCCACTAACTACACAAAGGAGTTTTAAACTCCTTCATTTTTGTAGCATCTGCAGCATTTCCTTTTCTTTGTTAGTTAAATGTATACCATGCCTGAGAATAAATACTCTGTATGCCTATTGAAAACGTAAGTGAACCTGACATTTATGTCTTTCCCAAATTAGGGATATAGACATAGACATTTATCTTACAGTAGAGCAAAGAATAATGACAGCCATGCCCTTGAGAATTCTTTCTCTTCTTATTTTTATATTACCACCATCAGCGTTTAAAATCATATTGATTGCCTAGAGAGAAAAGCATGAAAAGAGAACGGTATTTTTAATAAAAAATTATAATACATTGATTTAGACATTGCCTTCTCTAGTAATTTCTCAGACCAATCAAAAAATAGAGAAACAATGAAAAAGTTATCTGAAAATTTCCTTTTGTGCAACAATGCAGTAGAACCTAGCTCTGCCTTCATCGTTGTTGACGCAAAATATTTTCAGCCCCCTCACAGTATGTGAGTTTTAAATCACTCTGCTTTCGTTGAGAGAAATGTTTTATATCATGGTTTTCATATGAATACAAATTATTTCTCAAAGATTTATATAGCACACCCTATTCTCAGGAATTCTGTATTACATGAATGCTGCTTATATATTTTCATATTCTAAATTGTTGTCTTTTCAAGCAAATAACTAATATATATGTGCATGCAGTCTGCCTTGACAAGTTGTTCAGAGCTGAAGCACTTTCCTGGTACAGTGTGTGGAAAATTGCTCTAGGTAGTACTAGGTAGTAGCTGAAATAGTTTGCAGTTGTCTGAGTCTGTGCACGCCCTTTTCAATAAAATGCTGTTGAGTGACTGCATGATGAAATACAATTTCTGAATGATGCACTTTCTTTCAAAAATGACTCTTAGCACAATCTGTTGTAGAATGGAATGAAAAGGAACCTTTTTCACTCAATAAATTATGTGATATGATATTTCTTCCTATAATTTGCATGTTCAAGTTGATCCTGCTTTTTTTTTAAATAGAAGCTGGAGTGTGTGTGGGGAGAGGGGATTGCTCACTCTTTAGCTCCAAAGGCAATAATTTCCTAGTCTTGCAAGCTCTTGTTCCACTCTCAAAAGTTTTGGCTCTTTTCTGCTAAGCTCGTCGTCATCGTCAAGGCATTTGCACATGAAACGTATAGATGGAGAATCGTACTGATTCTAATAATGCTTTGTTCTAGAAACAGATGGGAGAGGAAGCTTGATTAGTTCTTAAGAAGGCAATAATGCTTCTATCCTACAGAAGCATTTGCTTTTTTTCACACTTCGGCTGGCTCCACCAATAACTGTCAAAATCTCCTTAGGAGAAGAATTTTAGCACTGATAAAGTTCCTGCTGAGGCAGGAGGACATTTAGGGGCACTATAGCCAACCGCCAGCAAGAGGTGACCAAATTGCCCATTTTTTCTCAACTTGGTCAAAATTGAAAATCCAGGTTGCCTGAAGAGTTGCTTAACTAATATGGCTGAATTGATTAGTCTGTCAATCGGAGGCAGATAGAAGCCCAGGGTGTGGTGTGTGTGTGTGTGTGTGTGTGTGTGCGCGTGTGCGTGCACACACTTATTGTCTGTTAGATATGCCCAACTCAGTCCTACTATGGTCATAAGGTATTTCCATCCCATTTTCCCCCAAATCACAGTATTACAACAGGTTTTAGGAATAGTTGTGGATTTTATCCAGGGAATCAGTTAACATCTTATTCTTTCTGCTTTTCTCAGTAACTCAGGAGAGAGAACCTTTCAGGAATGGCCTAAAATAGCTAGCTTCTGATAGAAAAGTGTGACTTTTCCTACAGGAATTTCTATTCAAATTGAAATGTGCCAGCAATACGTAGTCCAACGGGAAGATTGATTTGGCTTTAGCTAGAATTATTGATCAGACTAGGTTCCTGCTACCAAGGATGTGTGTATTTATAACGGTGATAAGTTACCTTCAGTGGAACATGCCATCTGGGTTCATCTGAAAAACCACAACCACAACCACATTTAATGGTTTTCTTTCTAGAAAACACAAGTGTTATAGCCACTGTGTTCTAACCACATCCACATTAAGGCATCTTTTCCAGGGAAGTAAAATGAAAGCAGATAGGTTGATAGAAAAAGGACTCATATTTAGGATCAACTCCAGTTTCTTGTATAATCAAAGTCTGCGGTCCGGGAGAAGAAGCTTATCCATCAAACCTCACTGTTCTTTTTTTTTTTTTTTTAAGATTTTATATACTTTTTGAGGGAGAGAGAACAAGCAGTGGGGAGGGGCAGAGGGAGGGAGAGAAGCAGACTCCCTGCTGAGCAGGAAGCCTGATGCCGGGCTCCATCCCAGGATCCAGAAATCATGACCTGAGCTGAAGGCAGATGCTTAACTGACCGAGCCACCCAGGCGCCCCAAACCTCACTGTTGTATATGATGGTACCAGTGTGTGCCCCAGCACAACTGTCCCTAGATAAAGCCTCTTGTTCCACACCCAGCTGGTCCCAAGTGCGAGGCTTGAGTACACCAGACAGTAAACTGTGTGGATGTTGTGTTGCATCTTTCTCTAAGACGGAAGGGAGTCAAATTTCCAGACATATGCCCAATATTGACTTCCTCAGAATATTTATTTCCATCTTAATTCTCTCTATGTGAGGGGGAAACAGTTTCTCTGCTGTTTCTCAGAAGGCAAAAATTTCCTACATTATTAGTTGAAAAGCAAAATTTAATGAGATCTATTTAGATATACCCCACAAAATATAATTGTAACAAGAATGGCTAGTCCCACGTGATTTTCAAACTTCCTCAAATCCTTTGTAATTATTTCGTCCATGCCACTCAACACTACCAAGTGAACACAGTAGGCTAAGTGGTTTTTTTTTTTTTTGAATGATTATTTTTTTAAGTAATCTCTACATCTGACATGAGGCTAAAACTTACAACCCTGAGATCAAAAGTCACACACTCTGCTGACTGAGCCAGCCAAGGGCCCCCACATTAGGCTAAATTTAATATCTTTCTAACAGGTAGTATGAGCAGGCTTTTCCCACTTTTCGTTAAGTGAGAAGAGGGGAATTGAGTGGCCAGAAAAATCTGGTGGCAAAGATAACACCGTGGAAGCAATGTTTGGGGGATGGTGGAAGGAACTTAGGGACTTTCCTACCTGAGCAAAAATGTCTGTTTTGCAAATCCTATTTCAGACTCTGCTCTACACACACCCAGCCTTCTCTCTGACTGAAAAACAACTGCAATTTCGTTCATCCTTTAACATTCAGAGAAATGAAGGCTTTTTTTCCCTTGTTATTTTTTTCTTACCTATTTTAAGATTACAAAGCTAAATATGGTAAGCTTAGATTTCAGTGACAACTCCAGCCAAAGAATAAACATCTCTATTCTCAATGCTGAAGATGAAAAAGCCCTTAAAAATACGTGCAATTTTATCTTCTTAAGATGTGTGGCTATCGGCTTCCAAGTTCTATTTTTCAATTAGGAAAGAGGTAGGGAGTCCTATAATTGAAGAGGACGTTTGGGGAAGAGACAGAGTGGATTTCTCCAACCATTTTTGTTCTTCATAGGAGAAATTATGTTGTAACCATATATTTAGCCAGATGAACTTAAATGTTGATTTTTTTTCTTTCTACTGTCTGCAAGTCCTGTGCAAATCAAATTATATACAGTAGATTGTTAATCATTAAAGATTCCTTCCAAACTCTCATGAGAAGTTTTAAAGCCAATTTAAGGAAGATTTGCTCTGTTGAAATAGATTGAATAAAATTTTAAGGTCAGCATTCTTGAAAATAGTAAACAATAAATGTACATAAACCTTCATGATGTGATTCCAAATCAATCCATTACATTGCCTCTACAAATTCTGCTGACCATCTTATGCTGGTACAAATAAGCAACTTGTGGATTGCTCATTTATTTTCTTACGTGGTAATTACATTAGGGCACTGAATCAATATACTACATGAAATTATTTTTAGCTTTTTAAATATGTCAAAGCAGATCCTGTAATGGGGAACTGGATGATCAGAGCACCTGTGTACACAATTGCCTTAACATTTTTTAAAAACAGATGAATGGCTGTTTCTGGAAATTACTGAGGACAAATAGGCCAAGGCCCATAAAAGACATCACCATTATATATTGCTTTTCTTGATTTATAGTAACCTATAGTATTAAGTCATAAAGTCCTCTTCATGGTTACTTCTGAGTGTGTGTGTGTGTGTGTGTGTGTGCCCTAAGCCCCTGAGCAGCACAAATATAGGCATTATCCAAAATACGTAGAAGAAGTCATGTTATATAGTATGTCAAAACTTATTTTGACATATGTTTCCTTGGTGACTTGGGAGACCTGCCTTAATCTATTAGGCTTATATAAAAGCTTTTAGAGTGGATAATTATTTTGTACCCTGCTCCTAACCTATAGAAAATATTCACATTGATCATTTAAATACACTTCAATCTGAACTTACTTTTAAAAGAAATAATTAAAATTGTTACATACCTTAATTATAGATCTATGCTCATTCTATAGACATTTTTCTTAAAATCGAGTAGTTGTATAACTACAGCATTAAATTTAGTATTTCATGGCTCTATGAAAAAGACATAGGATTTGGAAATAGAAAAAAATCATCTTAAATTTCACACTAATATATAATATTATCAACTAACATTTCCATGATAGAATAGAATTATTTTTCTAATTCATCATGAGAATATAACGGAGAGCCACTGATATCGTCACACCCCAAGTAAGGGTGTTAGTTGATAATATTAAGTAGCCAAATATTTATATGTTTAACCCTGTCTTCTGAAGAGCTGATATTTCAAATACCAGAAGTGCAGGATTAGAAAAGTGGGTTTATTAGTGTTTGTTATTCACATAGGTGTTTGCAAATCAGATTGATATGGTCAGGAGACTGGAATGGAGGAAGAAATGATAGCATTAACTCTTTCCAAGAATTACAAGTGGGGGCGCCTGAGTGGCTCAGTTGGTTAAGTGGCTGCCTTCGGCTCAGGTCATGATCCCAGAGTCCTGGGATCGAGCCCCACATCGGGCTCCCTGCTCAGCAGAGAGCCTGCTTCTCCCTTTCCCTCTGCCTGCCACTCTGCCTACTTGTGCTCTCTCTCTGTCAAATAAATAAATTAAAAAAAAAAGAAAAGAATTACAAGTGAAAATAACCCATTAGATGGTTATTAATTATGAGTTACACTTGATTAAAATTCTGTATCATTTTAATATCATTGGTAACATTAATTAAATTTTAGTTGTTTGGAAATAGACTATACATCCAGGTTATTAATGTTGGATAAAAGAGGTTAACTTTACAGTAAGCCCAGCTACCTTGGAATACCAAGATTGCACACATGAGATTTCTAAATATACAAATGTATGCAGACAGAGCTTAAATTTCTGTAATATTTTAAAACAGTTTATTTCTAAGAGAACAAGTAAAAGGAAACTGCTCTATTTTTTTCTATTTACTGATCTGATCTTTGTAATAATGTTTAAGTAAAATTGTAATACCATAAAGATATTTCAATAATATTCTCTTTGAAATTTTGTTTGCAAGCCCCTTGGTGTGTGGTTTATTTCTTTTTTTTTTTTTCCTCTTTCAAGTGAAATGCTAGAGCCCCATAAAATCACAAAAGAATGAAATTTATATTAAAGAAATATTATTTGAATTGAACAAGGGAAAAGCCCTCGCCCCTTCTGTTGTTGTCTGGAGAATCACAATCGCTGTTAAGTGTGCACTGAGTCATACACAAGGCTTGAGATGCTGTTTACAGTACAAACGTAATACTTAACAAATCATCAGTATGAATATTGCATTTTTCAGTAATAAACTTGTCTCTCTTTATAACAGTGGGTTTTTTCTTTTTTTCAAGAATTTCAGACCTTTAGAAACGTTGCTCTCTGAAAAAAACATAATTTATTTAAATTCGCCATTAAAAAGACTACCTCTGGGAATTAATGGCATGACTTTTAGTTTATAGCTTATGGTTATCTTGTTCTTGTTAGTTCTTAAACTGCTTCATTAATCCATATGCTAAGCCAGTATCTTGGAAATTAAAGAGAAACAGTGAACCAATTTAACTGAAAATGAATACCGTAATGAGTATCACTTTCTTCATATATTGCAGCTAACAAGTATTGAATGTTTCATGGGGGCCAGTCACCGCGCTAACGAGTTGATAGGATTTTCCTCTATAAATCCTCGCAAAAACCCTACTAAGTAGGCACGACTTTTGCTCCTTTTAATTTGTAATAAACAAAACTTTAGAAAGCCTTGCCCAAGAATTCCTGAGATAATTTGTGTCAGAACTTGCATCTGAACCTAAGCTGTCTGCCTCCAATCTGTCCCCTTCCGTCAAGAAGCTGTACTTCTTCCTCCGAATGGTGACAAAGAAAATAGCAGTTCTCAAAATGAATTCCTCAGAACGAATGGAAGAGACAACTGAGGTCATTCCATTTCGTTTTTTACCAATCTCTGTGATTGAATTTAAGAAGATGGAGACTGGCATTAAGTTTGGCACATTGTAGGCTATTCTAGAACTCATCATTCCTACCTGGTGTATTGAGAATCTCCCTGGTCGTTCTGTGGCAAAAACAACCACAGGTTTAAGCCGTTTCCGTGGCTTGGATGGAACTTGGAACTGGACAGATCTTATACTGTCCCGGGAACCTTGACAGAAGTCTGAGCTCATGCTCGTAGGGAGGAGTGAGGGCAGGAGAGGTGTCACAGCCAAGGAGTCGAAGTATGACTGCATTTCACAGTCCCTTTCTGTTTAGCCACACAACAGATGCAGTTCCTAGACACTGTGGAACATGGTTTTTCTCTGGGACTCCCATTTGCACTCTACTTGAAGCCTTAGATTTTTGCATATTTGTTCAATTAGGAAGAATGAGGAGGGATCCTTCTATTGACCTCTGCAAGTGCTCAAAATGTTAACTCCTAATGCCATAGGTTCCATTACATGAGAGAAGACAGAGCCATTTTTATAATAATAATAACGATAATAATAATAATATCTTCCATTTGTAAATCATTTGATGCTTTGATATCACTCCAGGTAAGAGAACTAGAGACTAAAAAAAGAAAAAAAAAAAAAAAGGATCCTAAAAAACTTTCTGGGGAAAATGCTGTCTGAGTGAAATATTGGTGGGATAAATTGTGAGTAAAATTTGTGAATAAAATGAAGAACTGTATGGTACATTTTGTTTTCATGCAATTCCAAGTGAAAGTTCAAAATCTTGAAATGTATTCCATACATCTATACCCCAGCAGCCTCTCACGCGTGTCTGGTGTGTCTGGAGGGGCAGCTCCATGCTGGTTCTTAGCAGCAGAGACCAGGTCTGCCTGCAGGCCTCTGTGGACCTCCTGGGGGCGGAGCTGTCAGCTCAAAATCAGACTGTGATGTGCTCTCTGATGCCTGAGTGGCCACTGCTCAGTTCAGACACCCTTCAGGGACTGCCACCCATGCTGTTGCCGTGGAAAGAACACCACTCCGTGTTCTTTCTCCAGCGTTAGAATCTCTGACAGGGTGTGCTGAGAAGGCAGGATGCTGGGGTGGTAACTGATTTATCTTTTCCTTAAAGTGAATAATGAGCAATTTGTCAATAAAGCATTCCTCTGTGGGATGGGGGGAAGCCACATATATCAT
This sequence comes from Leptonychotes weddellii, assembly GCF_054177405.1. Classification (NCBI taxonomy): domain Eukaryota; kingdom Metazoa; phylum Chordata; class Mammalia; order Carnivora; family Phocidae; genus Leptonychotes; species Leptonychotes weddellii. Next base: position 28,682,392 of record NC_138379.1, on the reverse strand, counting down.
GGCTGCTGTTTATCAAATTTCATCCTCAGAGTTGTCGCTTCCCTTCCATTGGTTAGATAATAACTAAACCAATGAGGTTTGGCCCAGATTTCAACATTCACCTAATACATTCTCGAAATCCTAATTCATAGGAATGTCCTAACTACTAAATCATTTGGAAAATAATTGCACCTTTCAATTTGCAAATCCTTAGATCAACACCTTCATTAGCTTGCTGGACCTCAAAAAATGTTTTTAGACATTTCTCATTTTCATGATTTTTTTCCTTCATTTTCAGATATTTTTCCAAATGTATTTTTACTTTTTACTTCTTTCCTCCTTTTTCCAAATGTATTTTTCTCATCTTCCTGATAAGCCACAACCCAATTTTCTCTTTTTCTTCCTCTATTCTCCTCTCCTATTGAGAGTGGAGGGAAAGAAGGCAAGCATTGGGCTGTGGCTTATGAACTCCAGCTGTTTTTTAATTCCTTCATTGAATTTTTCCCCATTTTTCTATCTTCTCTCCCTAATAACAAATACTGGTTACATAATATTTTCCTTGTCTCATGCTTCTTTTAAGGTTTTCTCCTCCTGGATTACATATAAACAACATAGCCTTTGGGGTTTCTTACCCTTGCCCATTTGGACCATTTCTTTTTATTTTGCTGACATACTACTTCTAGGCCTTTGATCTTACCTGGCCACCAAAATAAATATCTGACACCTGTCTTAATGTACGTGACACTGAAACACTGGCTTATTTCTACTATCTTCCCTCTGATCTAGCCCCTGTGGCACTGGTTCTTTTTTACTTTTTCAGGATCTTGTTTCTTTGCTTTTTCCAAAAAGCTTTCACTGCCTCTCCATTTTTTAACAACTTTTGTTCTATAGTTTCCTCTTACTCCAGAACTTAAAAAGTATTTTCAAGAATTCAACCATATAGATCTTTTCATCTGTCACCTAAGCCTGATGGAACACGTTGAGCTTGCACGTCAGAGCTGAATCAGTGCAGTGTAAATCCTGTCGATGAGATATTTTGCACCAAAGAAGACCCCATGACTAGTGAAATCTGTGGGCCGGTAAGCTATTTGCGAGGTTCTTTTCCACAATGCTATCCTAACAGTCTCCTATAGGACATTCCTTGTTCCTCTTTACCCGGCCCTGGGGAAAGACTCTAGACTTCCGTTGAGCAGAATCAATTTTTCTTTGTAAGGTGATAGAAAGACCTACTACACCAAGAGCCCAAAGATAGAAGCGTATTTAGTTATCACTGTTGCACTAACTAGATATACCAGTCCCTCTCCTGTGCTGAGCAAAATTATTTCTAAGGCTTGGTCGGGACAGTTGTAGGAGGAGGGATGACTGGAAGAGGACTTCAACGTATGAGGGTGTGGTGCAGGGTGAGGGGGTTAATGGCAGTTAAGTGTCCCAACTGCAACTGCAACGTGGGGTGTTGTGAAATGTGTCTCCATCTATGTGAGATATGGGGGTCGGGTGGATGGCAATCCTTCATTTTATCAGCAGTGATGGAGAAACATTTAATACGCATACCCCCTTCCACATTCAACCTGTGAACTCCAAGATATGTGATGGCTCAAGAACTACCAAAAAATAAAATAAAACAAAACAAAACACCCTGAAGTTTAATATGACATAAACCAAAGGGACTGACTCTTTACACTGCCGTGCCATCCAGTCCTAATTTAATCCAGGAGGAAGTTGCCAGGGCACTTAAGGGTGGGCTGTTTCTTCTCACCTGAAAGTTGGGGTCTTCCAAAAAATGTCCTGAGAATATCCAGGGGAACAGTCATTTTATTTGTAGTTATAAATAAGTATAAATAGACATTAGACATCCCTGTCTTCTAGCAGTGACAACTACACACGTCTACTAACCAATAGGCAAGCAGGATGTGGACTGTGTGTATCTGCGTGTGTGTGTGCGGGGGGGTTATATTTTTGTGCATGTGTTAGAAATGGGTAATCTTCTCGAACGCCATATTGCTGTAGCTTTTGTCCTTCGGATCATGGCCTGGAATATGGACCAGGTTTTCTGGCCTGAGTCCATTCTGTAAGGTAGATTCAGCCCCTTGTTTCCAGGAACTGCCATTCTCAAGGTTTTCCTGAGGAAAATGAAAAGACATATTAGGGAGTTACTCTTGATGTATTCCAAATCACACGGAGAGAATCTAGCTGAGCACCTCCCCCTCAAATGATATATGATCACATGATATGATATCGAATCAAATGACATGTAAATATGAAAGCAATGCCTTTCTTGATTGATAACTATGATGACTCAGTCCATGTAGGTACTATTTCTAATGATAATGAAAACAGAAAGAACAATTTAGTAAGCATTTGCAATATAACTTGCATTGTGTGAAGAAATGTATATTGTATATCTGTCAGTTAGTATTGTAGCCCTGTAAGGTAATAGTCTCAGCTCCTGAGGAGAGACAAACCTATGTCTCAGATGGTGGTGGTGCCCTTCCTTCCTGTGAAGAGCAAGGCCTCTAGATCATAAGAGGGGGACCTGCAGGCAGACTCCCCCAGAGGCTGCCCAATGTCATTCTTCAGGGAAGGAGCCCAAGAACGACATACTAAGTGTTTCCTCCCCCTCTCAGTGCAGCCTTGAGGACAGAAGCTGCCTGTATCAACAGGATTTATCATCCATCCCAGGAAATTCTTGCCCAAGAACATAAGTCTGTAAATCAGTAAATAACTTGATTATTTCCTTCTAGAACTTCCTCAAAAGTCCATTTATCCAAACAATACAGTGCTCGATCAGCTGCTTTCTCAGCCAAATAGATTGCCTTCACATTCTGAACGCCTGTCATGATGGTGCTCTCCTTACTTCAGTAACTATTACACTCAGCTTTACTTCATATACATGTTATTAGGGTGTTTGGGGGAAGGAGAACAATTAACAACCTAGGTGATGTGATATGGGTGCAGAGTTTGTCTTCTGGAGTACTAAAAGAACAAAATGTCTGCGACTGAAAGAATGTGAATAAGCCGCAACTAAAAAAAGGAAGAAAAAAAATACACTCCTGCACTTAAAGAGGCCGAGAGGACAGACATAGGTAAGACCATTTGCAAACTTAACAGGAAACATTACATCTCCCAAGGTTCTGCTGTTGTCAAATGCCATAACAACGTGAGGGATTATTGCTCTCTTACCAAATGGGCCCCAGACAGCTTTGTTTTCATTCCCAGCTTCCCTTAGACTCCTCTCAGAATCCTTCAGTGGGAACCCAAAGCTTACAAAAGTCATGTCCAGCACCCCTCTTGTTAAGGGTGGCATTGCGTGCTTCCCTGGAGTGTCCTCACCGCCCGGAGATGCATCAAGTCAACAAACTCAATTTGGTCTGACCCCAGGCTGTTCCTGGTGGTCTTTGGCTGCTACAACCCTAATAATACTTGGAGAGTATCTCTAGCCCTGCCTGGTCTAAACACAGTTCTCGGTGGGATAGGAAAGATGTGCATCCTGCTGCTTCTTTAAGAAGTTCCCCCTGTCCCTCTGACTCTATATTTACACTTCATGGAGCTAGAGATGTCTGTGTCTGGGTGGCACTGGATGATCTCCTCCCGGTTCCCAGGTAAAAGCTGCAGTTCAAAGAGGTTGAACAATTTACCCAAGGCAAGTAAGACGCGGAACCAGGATTCTCTCCAGGGCTGACCCTCAAGGCTGTGCTTTTCACCATGATACTAGACTGTTACCCCTGTTTTATTCCTTTTCTACTGTTCATTTTTATATTTGTCCTAGAATTCACCTTTGGAAGGGTTAACAGGAATTTTTGAAATTGATCACTTGCAGTGCCAACAATTCAGCCTAAAGATACATTTACCTATCAACATATTTATGTGCTCAGAAGCTAATTAGCCAGGTAACTGAAGTTGAAACAAGATTCGGGTTGTAACATTCATTGTCTTCCTTTCTCACAGCCACTTTTCAGGTGGTCTAAATCGGCAAAAAGGGAGGCCCTTTGAGCTCGTATGTTTTTCAGAAGTTCACACATCAGCTCACCTGCTCCGTCCCACCGTCATGCTGAACACCACACCAACACAGTCTTTTGTACTTTTCAGACCAAAAGCAAAATAAATTGCAAACCGGTCTAATTAGCAGTGGTTGAATATCCTTGCTGCTCTGGTGACCTATTAACAGAAGGACAGACGGATTAGGTGATTGCATGCTTCCAAGGCTTTGTTAAGGGTTTAAGTATTGTATACTTACTAAGTAGGTCACTTCTTAGTATAAGGGTGAAAATAGGCCTGACTGGTTAATAGACAGAAATTGGTAACTGCTCAAAGTGAGTGTGGGGATAGTTTTTAAATACCCACGAACTGTCAGGTCAGGCAAACTCACAGATAGTTAAGCAGAGATACCATATTTATTTTTAAATATGGATTATGGAAAACTCTACTCTTACACTTTGTAGGTTACCAGGAGGGATAGCATAAATCATAATTTCTTCCTCTAGGAAAACTCAGTTTTTCAGCCACATCAGATATATTAGAGGTCATCAGAGTCATTATTTGTAAAATTCAAAATGTTATTTTTACTGTTTCTTCTTCCTTCTACCCCAGCATCCTGAATTAGCAATACCCTCACATTCCCTCCAGCTAGTCTAGACTTTCCTCACACCTCCTTTCCAATCATTAAAACATACCTGTCCAATGTCGCATTCTTTCAAACCCTGCTGTGGAGTAAGAGTCAGTCACATTGATATTCAAACCAAGATTTAAAGACTAACAGTGTTCCCTGACTAGAACCTTTGTAAATTTTGGTATAATGATAACTGTTCGCAAATACCCAGTCTCATTCAATGGCTGTCTTTAATTCAATAGCCAGTTTAGTCTAAATGTCCCTAGATGGGGTAGCGGAGTATCAGTTACAACCTTGATCTCATTCCTCCTATGTACCAGACACTGTGCCTGTCCACAAGCTTTTTCCAAATTCAAATTTCTTTCTAAAGATAAAATAGATTTTATCTATTCTTAAAGCTCCAGATTGAAGTTGAAATGATATATTCCCTGGCATTATGTTACTCTGTCAAAAGACATTCAACCAAATAGAAGTGTACTGCTCTTAATATTTATTTGTTAGTAAGTACCTTCTATGTACTAGGCACATTTTATGTAGACTACAAAACATATCTAATATTCATGAAATAGATATTGTTGGGGCACCTGGGTGGCTCAGTCAGTTATATGTCTGGCTCTTGCTTTTGGCTCAGGTCATGATCTCAGGGTCCTGGGATCGAGTCCCACATCAGGCTCCACACTCAGCGGGGCGTCTGCTTCTCCCTCTCCCTCTGCCTGCCGCTCCCCCCTGCTTGTACCCTCTCTCTCTGTCAAATAAATAAATAATAAAAACATATGTTATATATATTAATAATAATATGTATATGATAATCAGGAGGATGGTTTTGCATATCAGCTTGGAGAGAGTAGACATGCGTCTCTGGGAAGAAGGGCTTCTTGCCATGGATCCAAAATCACACCAGTAAGCCATCCACCTAGCCCACCAATGCATGAGGCCAGCCCATGTCTTCCTTGGCCCCAAAGAGAGGAATGTATGGAACCCACCTGTTATGAAGCTAATGATTATCCCAGCAGCAATGCATCCGAGGCAGCCCACGGTGCTGTAGTAAAGGTAGGAGATCGAATACCAGGTATCGGCGATGGAAGGTCTGTGGACAACAGCAGGTGTCAGCAGTTCCATGAGTTCTGATGTTATGATCCACAGTGATGTGGAGGACCGCTGATAGTTCACTCTAGGGCCTGGCATTTCTCAAAATTCCAACACTTTAATATTTTGCCATTTGGTTATTCTTTTTTTAAAGGATCAATTGTAGACTAGTTGTGCTTTGTATTGCACTCAATCCAACCCATCCTTGCATTACAAATATTGCCATGTAGATACTAAATTATGAGAGATACAATGAGGACCATGCCTCCCATTTCTTTGCAGCTTTAGACATTTATTAAGCCCAGATTTAGTGCCAAGAATTGTGACAGATATTGGAGATAAAAAGATGAGTAAGCCACAACGTCTACATAGAGGAGCTAATGGGCAATCATAAAGAAATGGTAGCACCTTGGTGGAATAGGAGCAAAGGATTCTGGGAACATTTAAAAGAGTATCAAATCCAGGCTTATGTGTGAGATAATACCTGAGCTTATTTTTAAAGACTAATTAGTAGCTAATCAAGCAAGGAATGTAGTTAGGGCCAGGATTTAGCACTCTAAGAAAAGAGGATCGAAAAAGCACAAGCAGGAGAGAAGAAACATGGCGGACTTGGGAACTATAATAGGTTGCCATTATTTGTAAGATTTATGGAAAGGAATGGTTCTAAACTAAATGGAACTCAGAGGCAAGTGGAAGCAACATAATGGAGTGCTCACAGACTATGTAGCCAGGACAGTTCTAGGATGCAGCTCTACCTACTTCATCTCTCAGCACAGCCCATAATAATTTTTCCACCTGATATGCAGAGTTAAGGAGCTATCCCACATTTCTTAGATTTGTTTCTACAAACAATGAGAGTGTGAGGTTGTGCATTTATTAAAGTCAGGGACAGTGCTACGGGCTATATATATCTTCTCTCATTCTATCTTCTCAAAACACCAGCAAAGTAAGGATTATTACCCTCATTTTTCTTTCAAAGACTTGAGAATTCAAGAAGTGACAAGTTACTAACTTGTGCAGACATAGAGTGGATAAATGGTAAAACCCACATCCAAACCTAGGCATTTCTGATTTCAAAGGCTGTGGTCTTCTCCCTATATCGTGTTATCTCCTGTGTCTTGGTATCTTAAATGACCTATTCCAGCCAGAAAGAGAAGGAAAATCTTTTGTTAAACCCAGTTGAGTTTGATCTAGAAGCTGCCAGTTCACATCAGTGTCCCCAGCTGCGTATGTCCACAACCATTCTCCTCATTGCCCACAAACCTATTCTACTCAGGTCCTTTACTCTTTCAAGGGCACCATCTTCATATCCATTCACCTATTTTCAAACCCTCCACTACTTCTCCTGTTTTGCACTTAGACTTCCGATTAATGTTTTTGCTGAGTTCACTCTTGTGAATCCCGGGATGAGGGTAATGGATATCTGCGGAAGATTCAACAGCCCTGCACGGCACTCTTCAATGCTGGGCACAGCCTGGCGCGATTCTCACAGAAAAGCAAGATCTGGCTCATTGGACTTATCCCTGGAGAATGCATCTCCCTCTATCCCGGTTACGCACTCCCTGGGACCGAACACCATCTTCAAGGTCCACATACCTGCTAGGTAGCACTGTAGGCACTGACTCTGTTACATTTGATGGGACACAATGGTCTGTGGATAAAGGCAGGGGCCATGTCTTGGAGTCTGGTGCAGGGTAGACAAAGGCTCCAATGGCCACCCAAAATGACAAGGTGATTCCAGTCAGCAGGCCACCTAATGCACCCTTGATGAAAGGAAAGAAGAAGTCAAGGAGAGATTTAACAAAGCTTTTGAAAATAAAAGGAGATGAGTCCATGCCTCAGAGATTCTTATTATCCATCCCAAGTCTTGGCCACATGGGCTGTAAACAGTCCACCCAAACTGCCTTTTTTCCAACTCCCACAATGCAATTTTACTTAGGAGTCACTTGTTCCTTCAATGAAAACATTGGAGAATGTCATAATGGTCACTATTTTTAGATTTCTAGCAGGAAATTTTTCCCCTCCTTTTAGCTTCTTCTTACCATTTAATCTGTTGAGAGATGTACAACATGATGACTGTAGTTAACACTACTGTATGATATACACGAAAGTTAAGAGAGTACATACTAAAAGTTTTCATTGAAGAAAAAAAATTTTCTTTTTCTTTTTTTATCTGTATTATATGGTAAATGTAATGTGGTAATTATTTCACTACATATAAGTCAATTCATTATTCTGAACTTCTTAAACTTATACAGTTTCATATGCCAATTATATCTCAAAACTGAAGGGAAAAACACCTGTTGAGACTTCGGTTCCCAGTAGAAGAGTTTCAGAAGCTTGACAGGAAAACCTCAGAAACTGGAGACAAAGTGGTCGTTTTTCATTGACAGCGATTAGCTGTCTCCCATATCTCTTCCCAAGTGATTCTGGCAGAGACCCTGGCTCACAAGCTTGGAGTTTTTGTTTGAGTCTAAATACTAGCAAGCATATTTACTAGTCTTGTCATTTAAGGGTTATATTCCTTGATAAACAGTGAAAAGTCAATGAGTAATTGAGTCATTTCTCCTGCATAGGAGATAGAGCACTCTGGCAGTGACCAGAACTGGAGAATAAATCTGGATGCTCCCAGTCTCTGCTGGACAGCTGAGCCTTCTCCGTCAGAGAAAATAACTTGTTAGTTTATTTATCCAGGAAAATACTTTCTGATAAGAGGACTGGAATGTTTTGTTCACTATTGTTTGGGGAAACTAAAGCAATGTATATGATTCAAATACTTGTGCCTTGGTCTAGACCAGGGGTCCGCAAACTTCTATTACAAACAGCCAGCTAGGAAATATTTTAGGCTTCGTGGGCCATCCAATGTCTGTCACAACTACTTAGTTCTGCCCTATAGCACAAAAACAGCCATACACAATATGTAAACAACGGAGAATAATTATGACCAGTAAAACTGTTTATGGGCACCGAAATGTGAATTTCGTATATTTGTGGGTCATGAAATACTGTCTTTTAATTTTTTCCAACCACTTAAAAATGTCACAACCATTTTAAGATTGCATGCCTTACCGAAAACTGGATGCTGGCTAGATTTGGCTTGAGGGGTGTAGTTTGCTGTCCCCTGGCCTACCAGTAAAGGGTGAATGGATTTCAGCAGGAGGTTCAACCCTCAGTGATTTACAGTAGCTGCCTAGAAAGCCATCCTGAGAAGGATTCTGGGTTTGTATCCACGTTCTGTGGAAAGAGAACCGTGACTGATTAGTAGTATCAGCCATGGACAGTGACAAGGGGGGAGGTAACCCAAATTTGTAATGTTTACTTTCCTTTACCTGGAACAAGGTGGTTTTCTGAACTAAATAGAAGGACCACAATTCACTAACATAGATAATAAGTTAATGTGTAGAAGGACAAAGATGTTATATACTATATAGCTCATTATTAGTTTTTTCATGGCCAGGATATTGCCTTTCCTATCATCTCCCCAAAACATAGTTATCCTTGTCAACCTCAATATCAGAAAAGTTAATTAAAACAAATAAGACTGTAAGGGAAGCACTACAAATTACCAAATGCTCCCTACCTATCCATGCTCTTTACCTAGCTCTGAAAGATTTATCTAGAATAGAGGTCAGCAAGGGTCAGATAGCTGCAGAGACCTAATTAGATAGATCATGTGACTCAGGCTTCATTGAGCATCCTACAGTATTTAAACAATATGCAGTCAGGTTTTTTGTAGTCAAAAGACTTTCTTTTTTTTTTTTTGTAGTCTAAAGACTTTCTAAAAATATATGCATGTAAATGTATGGACAGCAATAAGTAAAAAAAAAATGACAATTTTGCTAGATTGAGAAAATTATGAGTTTTAAGCTATTTTAAAGAGTTACTATTTTTCCAAATAAATGTTCATTTTGATTTATATTTATTATAAGTCATCCAACCAACATTTACTTAAAGATATACTATTAGCTTGTGAGATCAGAATATACCAGGATTGTTTACTCTCCCTTTCTTAAATTAGTTCATTAAGTTAATTAAATTTGTGATAACCTTAGATGAAATATGGAAAAAATAAAATTCACATAGTTTTTTAAGTTTTCAAAAATTTTTTAACCTAAATTTTTCCTGAATTCAGTATATATTTTAAATTTCATTTTGTGGGCCCTGAATTTAGGGAGGACAATTTAAACCCTAAAGAGTCAACTTTGATGCCATGACATCTGTACTTCGTGTTCATCTCTTACTTTCCTTGTTTCCTGTCTCTAAGAAGGCTTCACTGAAGTCAGAGATAGGAGTTTAGTTTAGTTCTACTATGGAAAATAGCCACCATTTTTTTCCTGGTACAGAGAAATGGTCTTTCCAACAAGTGGGAAGAGAGAGAAAATGGCTGGGCTTCAATTTTATTTATTTTATTTTTATTTTTCAAACAATTGGAAAGGTAGATCCAGGAGCTTTTATTTTGCTTATTTTTTAATTTAGATTCAAGTTAGTTAACACATAGTAGTTTATTGGTCTCAGGGGTAGAATTTAGTGATTCATCCAGTGCTCATCCCAACAAGTTGGGCTTCAGTTTTAGCTGGGAATCATGGAGAGACATGCAGGATCCTTACCTTCCAGTTCACAAAAGGGAACAAGATTCCCAGAAAGAACAAGCCCAGCATTGGTCCCCCGCACATGCCATGGATGCTGAGAGCAGCCTGTGGAACAAGACAGATCAGATCAATGTGCCCACTCCTCTGAATCCATGGTCGCCTGGGATCACCCTTTCTTAGACTCGGGATAAAATTTAGTCCTAATCCTGATGGTGGAACTCATTAATCATGTGCTTTCTGGAAGCCATTTTTCCCTTCTGGGGAGATAAGCACTATATAAAATAATAAAAATACATACAAACATACATTTGTGTGTTTTTGTGTGTGTGCATGTATATACATACACACAGGCAATTTGGATTTGGTAGAAGTAGTTTTTCCTTAAGGTGGAACTCATTGATTTGTTTACATTTTCTATCTTGTCAAAAAAAACCCTTTCTTTTTATAATGTACCAAATAAATATATCTGTAACTAATGTTTCATATCTTACATGACTGATCACCTATTCTAACTTAGTTTGAACAATTCTATCATTTTGATAATAATAGATTACCCCACTCCCACCATCTCACCCAGAATACCTCAAGGATGTTGAAGCATTAAGTTAGGACATGACGGGGAGGCCACTGGACACTCCATATCTCATCTCTCATTTTTACAGCTCTATTCTCTTTGAAAATTGAGGGAGTTTGACAAAGCATTTCCATATCTCTTAGCCTGTTATTGAGCCCACTGAATGGGTACGGAGTTCTCATTAAACTAATTTTCTATTGACCTGTAGCCTTTTCTATGGCCTTCCAAGAGTCTTGGACATACACATGCACTGATATGCATGTAAGTGTGTACAAGTGCCATACATGTGTGTGTGCACATGCACACACACACACACACACAGCTAGCTATCCTGCAGTGCAGCCCCTATCTTGTTCTATCAATGCAACTGTAGGACTCTTAGATCAACAATTGAGAATAGGATGCTCTGAAGATCCTATACATACCTTACGTTTGTCAGGCACCACCAATGTGCCAGATAGTTAAGATGAACTACCAGGCACTCAAGATAAATGACTTCATTCATCCTCACAATTACCCTGTTTAGTAGGTATCACTAACTGAATTTTATAGATGAGAAAACTGCACTGACGGAAAACATATTAAAGGTATAATTCCATTTAGAAAATGGGAAAGGTAAGATTTAAGAGATATAATCTAGGTTTGTTTGGCTGTAAAACCCACATTTTCTCTCCTAAAGGAAGTCTACAGAAAAAAAAAAAAAAGTCAAGAACACAAACCCTCCTGATGGCCTCCTCCTATTGTTTAAGGAAAAAAAGTTCTTGAAAGATTCCATCACTAATAGTCAGAATATTTGGATTCTAACTTTGGCCCTGCCTCTCATTACTATGATTTGGTGAACCTTCTGTTATTAATTCAGATACATTCTATTTCAGAGAGTCTTCTTTATGAAAAATAGATAGGACCAAGAGGCCGTCAAGTGCCCTCCATCTGTAATGTAATTTTTTTTTCTCTAGAAGGATGAGCTGCAATGCATTGTTATGTTTGTTTTTCCAGGTTAATTTTTTATGAAGTCAATACAGCAAATGGATCTTTGACAAGAAGGAGGCAGATAAGATTAAAGTCAATACTCTTCCCCAAAGTCAATACTTAATTTAATATTCTTGACATTTCCTCTGTTGATTGATAGCATGAATTCATAGTTGCCATGGTTGCTGAATTTGGGAGCTAATTTACTAGTTATTATATGGGAGAATCAATACGTTTAGATAAGGCATTTATGTCCCCCTGTGGAGGAAAAACATTAACAATCTCTTAAAAAGTCATCAGCCAATATGCTTCTGGAGAAAAAAAGGGTCTTCACATGATAGAAAGAAAAAAAAATTCAATAGTTTCTGGCTTTTGAAAATATATATTTCTGTAATTTACACAACTAAACTAATTTTAATTTTTATCTTTCTTTTTGTTATTGTTCTTAAGCAGGTTCAATTGGAGGAAGACTGAAAGCTCATCCAACAGCTTTTTCCTCAGTGGGCAAATCTCACATAAGTCGCTCCTGTAAGCAGGGGGTGATGGCTAAGAACATATGTTTGGGGGGGTTGCCTTGCTGTGCCTTAGCTTTCTCATATATTAAGTGGGGATCACAATGCCCGCTTCCTGGGTTTTCTTGTGACTGTTCAATGTGGAATCTGAGAAAGGCCAGAATAGTGACTAAGCATTCAGGAGCACTTAATAAGTACCCCCCAAATGTTATCTACTATTATCCTTTGTTTCTTTTTCTTAAGTTTTAATTTTAATTCCAGTTAGTTAGCATACAGTGTTACATTAGTTTCAAGTGTTATCCACTATTATTATTATCTTATTGTTATTACCTACCCTGTTAGTGAGCTCTCTGGTTCCTGAGGCATGCCATTTGATCGTTGGACTGTTTAGGGACCCAGAAAGCACTTTCTTAAGTTAGATAAGAACGTGCTGGGAAGTCATCACAGCCCTTAGCAGAACTAGATGATAATCATTAAAATAGAAGCATAATGGATAGAATGCCCTTTCCCAAAGGGAGCTCTGCAAATCACTAGTTAACGGGTGATCTCTGCTGCTTCTATCTACCCCTTCCCCCTATTTCTGCCACCACCACCACCACCCCCTGCCCTCCCACATATGGTCTATAGTCACATATTTAAAGTAAAAAGGGAGGGCGCCTGGGTGGCTCAGTTGGTTAAGCAACTGCCTTCAGCTCAGGTCATGATCCTGGAGTCCCGGGATCGAGTCTTGCATCGGGCTCCCTGCTCAGCAGGGAGTCTGCTTCTGCCTCTGACCCTCCCCCCTCTCATGTACTCTCTCTCATTCTCGCTCTCTCAAATAAATAAATAAATCTTTTAAAAAAAATAAAGTAAAAAGGGGATGCTCGGCTGGTTCAGTTGGAAGAACGTGCAGCTCTTGAGCTCAGGGTCGTGAGTTCAAGCCCCATGTTGGGTATAGAGATTACTTAAAGAAGTAAAACTTTAAAAAATAAAAATAAAAAAGAAAGTGAAACAGGTTTCTTTATTTTGGGACTTCCCAGGGCCTTCAATATGCTAAAATGGCTGTGGATTTCTAAGAGGGGAATGTAGTGTAGAGCATTTCCCAAATGTCTCTAACATTGGAAACTTGCTTTCTTACAGTATTTCACAGGATGAAAGTCTTCAGAACACACTTTATAAAGTCCTAAGCTAAAACAGTAAAAAGACCTTTGTTGAAGAGGATTCAAGCTGCCCACCCCTAGCACCACCCACAAACACATACCATGAGTATGGGATGGCTTTGTGAACATGAAATTAAACCTGGCTCTATTCCTCAGGTGCACAGGACTTAGGCTTCAGTCTTCCCATCTGTGAAACCTGAACATGAATGTCCCATTATGTTCAATACAGCAAAGCTGTTTGTAAAATTAAATAGGGGAATTATAAGTGCTTTTCTGTACCTGTTAAATCAGACATATTCAAGGAAAGGAGAGGGCCATCCTATAGACAATATCTCTAGGAAACCAGAACTCAGAATTGCCATCTGTTGCTAAATAGCATCTCCTAAACTGTGTGAACTGTGGGGCCTACATTGTAAACAATCAAGAAAGTGGGCCCAGCAGATAAGCAGTGGGACAAGCAGATGAGAACGTCATTCACAGTCATTCCCTCTTCATAGTCAGCTTTACTTTATACCAGTCTTGGAGGGGTCCTTGTCTATTCTAAAGCCCTTCCTACCACAATTGGAAGTAAGATTAAAAGGCAAACATTTCTGGGAGACAACAAAATAGAGATTCAAATATTCACTAAATTCAACGTCATGATACTTTCTTAATAGTAAATGTTGGGATAAGGGGAGGAAGCAATGGGGCCCAAGGCCTCAGAGTCGACTTGGAAATGTGGTCCCTGGGAAAGCTGCTGAGGTCACTAAAACTGCCAGTTCCACTGTGTGGATGGGCAAACATCAAAGTGCCCCCAAAACTGGGAAGAGATTATCAAGCATCTGTGATGAAACAGTAAGTTCCTAGCTTACTGGAGAGGGCACCGGATTTCCAGTCCCAAAGACTCTTATGTAGACAACTGAATCACCGTGTCCCTCAGTCTCCCTGACCTACTCCCTGAAGCTCAAAATGGGAAGAACAGAATCTGCATAAGTCATCGTTGGAAGGATCAAGGAAGATGCACAGCTCTGCAAACTAAAATGCATTCTATAAAAGTCAGTGATTACTCCTCATGCACCCTTATGCATTTCTTTGTTGATGCAACATTTATTGGAAAACCTATGCCATGCCGAGATAATATAAAGGATGTTGAAATGATGCAAAGATACAAGTGGGATGGAGAGGGTCAAAGCAGAATGAGAAGATGGGCTTCTCTGCTGTTGTTTTGAGAGGTGGGTGATTTGCGGAGGGAAGAGAGGTGGCTCGGGAGACAAGGGACATAAACTCAGCCACTGATCGGCTGTGAGAACCTGAGCAGGATATGTTCACTCTTTTCTATAATCATCTCCAAAATGAAGATGCTGAAACAGATTATCCTTGGGGCTCCTTCTAGCATCATCCTTTTCTGGAAATGGGAGTTGGACAGATGGGAGGCAGGTAGAGGTGGACTCCCTCACTCCTTAACTCTGTGACTCTGGGACAATCCCCTCACCTCTCTACTTCTTAGTTTCTTCATCTGTAAAGTCAGTCCATGAATCATAATACCCTGGGAGAAGTGATTAAATGAAGTAATACACTGGGATGGTACCTGGAACGTAGTAACTCTTCCATTAATAGCAATTGTTCTGATTTTTTTTGCTATTATAATAATCACTTCTACTTTTATTTCAGGCTCATATATTCTCAGATCTGGATTTTAAAAGGGCTTCTAATTTAATTACAGTGTCCCATGTCACTGATTTCCATTACTGGTTTTTAATAGTTTTTCCTTCTGAAAGTAATTTCAGTTGAAACTTTACATGTATGTTTAATTCGGACCCGGTATCTGGGAGTCTCAGCATATGGTGCTTGGAGGAACAGGCAAAGCATTAGCAAAGAAAGTGGCTAAAGAGCTGCTCTGAAATCAAAGGTGTCTTTTTTCTCTTTCATTACCTGCACGACGCCTCCCATGAGGGATGCAGCCACAGCCATGGAGGTACACAGCACGCCAAACAAGAGACCTGAAAGAAAACAAGCTCATGACCATGGTCCAAGCTGGCTTTGAGGGGTTTCTTGAGCTCCTGTCCAGGACAGTCTCTGAGGCAAGCCCTTTTGGAAGGATCTCAGTGAGAACTGTCCCGGCTATTCAGCCATCGCAAGCCCCAAGAGGGACCTGTGCGAGGCTTCGTTCCAGGTCAAGCAAAAGGAGCTGGAAGCCAGCCTCTAGGGGTCTTCTCTCCAGGATTCAGGAAGAGGGCCATCATATGGACACAACATGAAAATGTGGAAAAGGCACTGGTCTAGGCTAATCCAGGCTCCATTAGTGGGAAGTAATTGCAGTTTGACCACTCATCAAAAGTTAGCTGAAGAAGTTACTAACCTTTCTGGGATTCAAATAGTTCTTCATCTTTAAGCTGGCTAACAAACTGAGGGTTCTAGAGGGGAGGGGGGTGGGAGGATGGGTTAGCCTGGTGATGGGTATTGAGGAGGGCACGTTCTGCATGGAGCACTGGGTGTTGTGCACGAACAATGAATCATGGAACACTACATCTAAAACTAATGATGTAATGTATGGTGATTAACATAACATAATAAAAAAAAATAAAAGTATCTAACAAAAATGTGAGTCTTTCAGCTTTATGAAAGGCCAAAATTTATGATTTATGCAAATAAACATTGTATTATTTGATCCAAAAAAAAAAAAAAAAGATGGCTAAGTATCTATACATTTTACCTCATGCCATTTGCAACTCTGGAAAGTTTTTCTAATCTCTTTCTTTAGTGCTTTATTCATACCATCCTTCTGGCCCTGAGTATATTGCGAAATGATTTATTTGTTTACATATCTACATCGGAATGCCTCAAGGGCCATCAGAGTATGGGCCCTGGAGCTTCTCACGCAGGGCCTCCAGGACCAAGGGAGCTTGCTGAGTGAAGAAGCAGACGCCTCTTGTCATCTTTTTAAGATGACGAGTTCTTTTAAACTACCTTTAAGAAAAGAATTGTTTTTATATATCTTTGTTTAAAAATCATCTTAAAATTGCATTAATTTCCCATTATAATCCCTAAACTAAATAAGAGATGGGGAAAGAGATGAAGAGTTGGAAATATAGACAGAGACACAGTGACAGAAATGGAGGGAAAACGATTTTGTTTATTCTGTTTGAAATTATCTCTCAGCTAAATATCTAGCTCAGTTCCCAACATGACATGTCATAGTACGGAGTACAGACCATATGTCAGGCACTTTACCGGTGCCAGAGCTATCAAGTCAGCACCTGATTCCTGTCCCAAAGATCTCATGTGCTAGGAATAGATTACACATAAATAATGCATCCAGCTGTGCCTGGTACATAGAAAGTACTGTGTGTTTGCTATTATTATTATTATTATATTTCAAGTTTAGTACATGATATTCATGATATTTATTATCAGAAACTCACTTTTTTTTTAAGGATTTTATTTATTTATTTGACAGAGAGAGACACAGCGAGAGAGGGAACACAAGCAGGGGGAGTGGGAGAGGGAGAAGCAGGCTTCCTGCGGAGCAGGGAGCCCGATGCGGGGGCTTGATCCCAGGACCCCGGGATCATGACCTGAGCCAAAGGCAGACGCTTAATGACTGAGCCACCCAGGCGCCCCTCAGGAACTCACTCTTAAAATGAAATTATGCTAGCAACTTTCAATGCAATATTTTTCAACTTCTCAATAAGCCAGAAAAATAAGGAAGCTCACAACAACACTAAAAACCAAGTTTGATCAATCAAAACATTTTGGAATTCTAAAATTATTCTCATTATCTTTAAAGAGGATAGACTGGACTGCAAAAAACAATGTTTGCCCTGATTCTGAACCGCTTCATGAATAAGGAGAACTCTGCCTACCTGAAAAAAATAACAAAAGACATGTTTTCTGTCCACTACAGACTTCCCTTCTGCTGAGCCAATAGTTATATGTTAAATGAAACTCTAGGCAGTCATCTCTCAATCCAGAGGTTCTACTTTTTTGTGCTGACCAGAGAATTGATTCATTCCTCCTCTCCCCCAAACATTATACTTCCACCAGATTACAATCAATAGAAACCATCGAGGCAGGAAATTTAGGGGAAATTGGTGGCGGTTCCATAGAGACCTGGAGTGTATGGCACCTCAAACAAAGCAGTAAATGTGGGAAGGAGAGAAAGTTCCATAGTTGCAGCAAATGCTATGGATATTCCAAGTGTTACATCAGCTCAGAGGATCAGACAATAAACCATAGGCATAAAAGAAATTTCTACTGTCATCCAGCATATTTCTGAATATCTTTTAGAAATTGAGAATTGTACTGGAAGTAATGCCCATTCACCTGCTATTAGCTTTAATCCATTGTGCAAGATAGTGAGTAGAATCAGGCAATTCACCTACCTAGTTAACAAACATGTGATCAGCATTGATCTCTCCTTGTTCAAGCGTAAGTAGAAAAAAAAGAGAAATGTAGGATCCATGCAGAATATCACCAAAGAAATGAATATATTAACCTAAAATCTGAAATACACAGTATACTTTCTAGAAATAATTTACCTTAGGAAGCAGAAAAAAAAGTATTTAGAAACTGTTTAGCAATTTTAATATGATGCAAAAACACATAGACTCAATGAAGCAAACAACTTCAGGTCAAGAGAAAGCAAGTGAGGTGAAAAATGGCAAGATAGGGTGCAAAACCAATAAATTCAGATGAAAATGGGTCCAAGTGAGCTAAGAAAGGACTATAAAGAAATTAAAAATGGTAATTGACCAAGCACTTCCGCTCCTAAGTATTTACCAAGTAGAAATGAAAATATGTTCACAAAAAGACTTGTACAAGAGAATTCATAGCTCCTTTATTCATTATAAACTCAAATGAAACACCCTAGGTCCATCAACAGAATTAGAAGTTTAAAAAACTGTGGTATATCCATACACTGTCATACTATTCAGAAATAAAAAGGGATGAACTACTGATATACAAAACAACATGGATAAATCTCATAAACAAAAACATGCTGAGTGAAAGGAGTCTTACAAAAAAAAACAGCGTGTACTGTGTGATTCCATGTATATGACATTCTAGAAGAGGTAAAACTAATCTATGGTGGAAAACATCAGAATAGTACTTGTCCCGGTGGGGGGGTGGGGGGGGTGGTGGCAGAAGGATTGACTGTAATAAGCAAGAGAGAACTCTGCAAGGTAATGATGATTTTTATCTTTAGTGGTTGAGTTGCACAGGTATATGCATTTGTCAAAACTCAGCAAATGTATACTTACCATTTGTCTATTTTATTGTAGGTAGATTTTACATAAAAAGTTTTAAGCAAGTATTCAATTCTAGTTAATAATATGTATGCTAAAATAATTAGGGGGAAGTACACTAATATCTGCAATTTACTTTTAAATGTATCAAATATATGATATATTAATGGATGGATAGGGAGCTGGATGGATATATGAAAAAGCAAGATTAGGACAATATTAATGGAGAATCTAAGGGGTATATATATATACATATATGAGAATTTATGGCAAACGTCTTTAAATTTTGCTCTAAGATTGAATTTATATAATAAAATGTAAGGAACAAAATACAATCGCAGAATTAAAATCATGATTGTTAAGAAATTTACTTTGTGAAAAACTCAAAGTAACATCAAGAGAAAACTTGAGTTCTTCAAGTGTGCAGAGAAAAAGAAAAAAGTTATGAAAATAAGAGAAAAAGTAAAGCATATGGATAACTAACAACCCAAATTAGAAGAATATTTAAGAATAAAGAGGTGATAAAACTCAGTATTTTCAGGCACTCACTAAAAGAAAACCAATTAGAATTTTGAGAACCAACAAGGGTTGGGTAAATGGCCAGATATGTGCTCTCTACAAAACAAAACAGAGAAACTATAGGTTTTCTACTTTGATAATAAATGCTTTAGAAGATACTATGGAGAAAGCATCCCATTCATAATACCATAGAAAGGAGAAGAAAGAAAAAGGAAAAGTGGAAGAAGGGAGAGGAGGAAAAGCTGAAGGAGGAAGATATGAGTGTAATTAACATCTAAGATAGAAAACATGATACTACTAAATAGAAAAATGCTATTGCTAGATAGAAAGCTTACAAAGATGTCAATTCTTCCCCAAAACATTTTTAGATTTAATACAATCCCATTGGGATGGAGGTGCAGCTGGATGGCATACAATAAAGTATTTTAAAGTCAATCTAAAGCATAAATAAACATGTATAACCCAAAGTTCGTTTTTGCAGGAAAAAAGTAAAGAAGAGCAACAATAGAAAAAAATTTTAATTTTAAACTAAAAGTGAGAGGATTTGCTCTAGCAGATATTTTAAATAAAACACTATAAAGCTATAATATACAACAAGATGGTATTTGTCCTGCAATTGGTAATTCAATTTAATGAAAATAATATATATGATCCTTAAACAAATCCTTACAGATGAAAGAATCTTATATTGTATATTATCATCACTGAAATATTAACAACCAGTGAAGATTATCGGATTAATGATGCTTAGAAAATTGGCTGACATAGGTAAAAAAAAAATTTAGATCCTCTTCATAAATCATAAATCAAATAATTTGAATACATTTAATATTAAATGTGAAATATAAAATCATTTACAATCTAGAAAAAATAAGGAAATCTATAAATGGGTTTTGAATGGGAAGAAATTTGTAAGCATAAAGAAATGGATAAAATAGTAAAAGAAATGATACACATATTTGATCAAATATGTAATTATAATTTCTGTACATCAAAAATGTATTTTAAAAAATCTGGGGGACATTCTGCAATATACAAAGGTCACATTTCCTTTATACATGAAGAGATTTTGCAGGCAAAATTTCTAATATCTCATCGACAAACAGAAAGCATAGACTTTCACAAAAAATACAAGTGGTTATTCATCATCTGAAAAATGTTCAAAATTCACTATAAATCAAAAAATGTAAATTAAAGCAAAATGTGATGTTATTTTGCCCATGAATTTGGCCAATTTTTAAAAATACTAATGTCAAGTGCACAGAGAAATATGTCTCACTGCTGCCACACATAAATATTATTAATTGGGCCACACTGGAAATATTTTTCATAATATATATCCAGAACTGTCAGTGAATTTGTATTATTTGATCTGGTAATTTTCTGTTGGGGGTTTTTACTAAGGAAAAAAATTATGGATGCCATCAAAGATTAATGTATATGGGTATCATCACAATGTTACAAAAAATGAAAAAAGATTCTAAAAAGTAACAATATAAAAATAAAAAAGTAAGCCATTTTGTAGACTATCGAGCAAACATTCAAAAACCATGTTTTCAAATAATGCATAAATGACACAGGAAAATGCGGGCGCCTGGGTGGCTCAGTTGGTTAAGCGACTGCCTTCGGCTCAGGTCATGATCCTGGAGTCCCTGGATCGAGTCCCGCATCGGGCTCCCTGCTCGGCAGGGAGTCTGCTTCTCCCTCTGACCCTCCTCCCTCTCATGCTCTCTGTCTCTCATTCTCTCTCTCTCAAATAAATAAATAAATAATCTTTAAAAAAAAAATGACACAGGAAAATGCTTGCTACACTCTCCTAGGAAAAAGAACCAACCAGAACAAAATTAGGCATAATTTTGTTTAAAAAGTACATATATTTTCTCCAATTACCTACATTTTTTTGTAATAAGTGAATAAACATATAATTTGTTTATACTGAAAAAGAAGTAAACTCTGTAAAACTATAATTCAATATGATAAGTGCTACAGTGAGCATAAACATAATATGCAACTGTGTGATTAAGCAAGGAGCAATTATTCCTTGAAGGGAGGTTACCAGGAGTTTGGTAATCAAAAATTCTTTAGAAAAGAATTTGGCATAATGTATAAACTTGTCAAACCCCCAAGTTGTACACCTGAAGCTAATGTAACACTGTGTGTCAACTATACTAAAAATAAATACATAAGTAAGTAAGTAAATAAATAAATAAAAATTATAAAAAGAAAAAGAAATAATTTGACTTTATTAGACAAAGTGACTGGCCATAGTGAGCAGAACATCTTCCCATGTAGAGGGATGAATATGGTCAAAGCAAGACATATGCAAGAGATGTTGAAGTGATGAGTCTAGAGTGTGGGGTGAGTACAGAAGAGTGTCAAATAGAAGGTTGGTGAAAGGTAAGCTAGCTGGTAATTCTTGCCTGTTACCCTCCTGGTATCTTTGGAAGTGTGAATCCTTATGTGAAATTCCTCATACACTCGGTGTGCATTTGTGCCTGTGAGTCCTGAGTAACATGTACCATATTCACATTTCATGACATGGAGTAGAAGATGAATTGGCTCTACCTACATAAGCCTTTACTGCTCCAGGTGCTCAGCTTGTCGGAGAGATGGGGAAAACAGCTCTTGACAAAGTCCTCAAAGGTCACCGTTGCTAAGGCATTGATGCTGGCAGCCACGGTGCTACAGGGAGAGAGAAGCGAGAACATAGTCCAAGCTAAATAAAGCTGACCAGCCTGCCCCATCATTCAGGGCAAACAGACAAGGCACGGCTCTAGAAACAAAAAACAGATGCAGACATATGTCCTTCTTCTGGGACTTCAGGTGGGCTACATGGCCTGCCTACTCACTCTTCAAAGCTGCCTCTGTGCTTTGTGCTCTTTGATTTCTTCAAACTCTAGTGAAGAAGCTTGACGTTCATGCTCTAATACCTACCAGTGCCCCTGAACAAGACATTAAATGAATTAGCAGGCAGTAAAAAGTTGTGTGTGTATGTGTGTGTGTATTTAGGTTGGACTTGAAGCAGTGACTATCCTAATCCAGGAATCAGTACAGTTTGCCACTCATTAGTCATTCATTCATTCATTCATTCCTCCATTCATACCATTTATGCATCTCTTCATTCTAGGTACTAGGCATACAATGGTGAACCAGAAAAACATAGACCTTATACTCGGCAACACAGACATTCAACAACCAATTACACAATTGATCACAGTTGTTAGGAAGGAAAATAAGGTGCTACGAAAATATGCCTTGCAGGATCCTAAGCTGATTTGAAGTTAGGGGATTCTTCCCTTAGGAAATGATGATTAAGACAGACACTGAAAGGACCGATGCAAATTGGGAAAAAAGAGGTTCTAGAGCAAAGGGAAAATTACATTTAAATGCCTCTAGCTGGAAAGCTTATTGCGTTCAACAACCTGAAGCCCCCAGGGTGGTAAGAATGCAATCAGTAAGGGAGAATGAAGCAAAAGATAGGATGGAAAATGGGCAAAGACTAAAACTACATAAAGATTTGATATTCTCTCTGACTTTTCAACCAGAGTCCAGTCTTATGGCCCAAAAACTCACTTTGATGACAGAGAACCTGGACGTTGAGGTTTTCTTTTAAGAATAGCATGAAAGCTTGGGCGCCTGGGTGGCTCAGTTGGTTAAGCGACTGCCTTTGGCTCAGGTCATGATCCTGGAGTCCCTGGATCCAGTCCCGCATCGGGCTCCCTGCTCGGCAGGGAGTCTGCTTCTCCCTCTGACCCTCCCCCCTCTCATGTGCTCTCTCTCATTCTCTCTCTCTCAAATAAATAAATAAAATCTTAAAAAAAAAAAAAAAGAATAGCATGAAAGCTTATTTAATTCCTCATACAGACCAGGAATATTTTAGGTAGTAGAATAGATAACAGTATTAAATTCATGTTATGCAAAATCACAACCACAAACAAAAGTTCTGGAAAAGAAACCAGCTGATGAACAAAATCTGGCCATCTGTTTGTAAATTTTCTGCTGATATTCAGTAGCTAATTGTTTTATTATCCTCCAGTGCTCATCTGAAGACAAGCTAGAGCTGTGCCAACAGCATGGGAGAAAATTCAAACTTTTTCTTTTTTCTGTAATGCGGGATAATGGTACCATTAATTTTAGCTGTAGCTTACTTTAGTTGGAATAGTTCCAGGTCCATCACATGCAAAATTAAAAGTTCCTTTCCTAAGAGGCAGATACAGCAAGTAGAAATTTCCTAAAACCCATTTCTAGGGAATTGAAACTGTAAGTACTTTGAGATACATTCCCTTTTTCCTGAGAATCAATGCATGGTGCGTGTTTCTTGCCAGACTCCCCTTCTATCTGCAGCTCCATGAAAGTCAAATAAGGAAAGTAGGTGTCCAAATAAAAAGAGTCCACATTCCCAACAGTTTTGTCTCAAAATACATCATCTGAAAGTCTCAAACATTAGGGTTGACTCTCAAATCCTTTGAGAGAGAGGAAGCAAAACGCTGAATTTGGCCCATATAGAACCTCTCCTGCGTTGCCTTTGTAATCAGGTATATTATCCATATGCCAATTTCTCAGATTCTAAAGCTTCTTTAAGATGGTAGAAATCTTTCTTTTTAATTTTTCCTATCCCTCAACCACTATCTATTTATTGTATCCCTATTCCTGTCTTTTCCTTTCTCAACTCAACATCTGACTTAAGGTTGTAGCAGAAGGAATCTCTCTATAGCATGGAGTGTCCACTGTGTCCCTCTCTTAGAAGTTTTGGGCTTGAGACCAAAAGAGCCATCCATTCTCTTATGGGGGAATTATCTGTTGACAACTACATGTTCTTTAATCTGGAGAGACTCAGCCTTAGAGTAAGAGAAAAAGATAAATAAGTAAAGCTCTATAGAGAGGGACAAAATAAAAGCTAGAGTGCCACCCTTCTTTGTGACTGATCCTCTGGTGCTCATTTTTTCTGTCCCAAGTTTCCCTGAGATCTTAATCTCAACACCACGGAATAATAACACTTTGTGTTACTGAAGCAAAATCCTAAAAAGAATATTAGCAAAAATAATTCAGTAGTAAACTAAATCAGAATTACACCAGAAGCAAGTTCAAGTCATTATATGAATTCAAGGATATTGCTAATTTGGATATATGTCAACATATTAATATGCCAAAAGTTAAAAAAACACTTCAAAAATGCCAAAAATTTAATAAAATTCAATATCTCCAATGAAAACTTTCCTAAAAGTAGAATAAGTATATGCGTTTTGTTCTTTTTTACAATTTATTAACTTAAATGATATTCTTTTTTTAAGATTTATTTATTTATTTTAGAGAGAGAGAGTGGGAGCACAAGCAGGAGGAGCAGGAGAGAGAGAGAGAGAATCTCAAGCAGACTCTGTACTAAGTGCACAGCCCAACACAGGGCTCCATCTCAGGACCCTTAGATCACAACCTGAGCCAAAACCAAGAGTGGGACCCTTAACTGACTGAGCCACCCTGGTGCCCCTTAAATAAGTATTCTTAAATGTAAATAGTATCTTTCAAATTAAAACTTGATATCACATTTAATGGTAAAATCTAAGAGCCATTTACTCTTTTTCTCCTCACAAAATCATGCCCTACCACAAAATCATGCCTTACCACTTCTACTGCAGACCCATCAGGAAGAGAGGGACTAGACCTTACACAGACTTGACCTTGTACTTGGATACTACTCTATCCCAGCCAGAGGGAAAGCACCTCTTTCCCCCCAGCAGCCACTCAGCCAATGAAAAGCCACCATGCTTTGAACTCCCGGTTTACTCCAATTGGTCTTTTAGTTCATAACAGCCTTCCCAACTTACTCCTTTTCTCCTCAAAAAGACAGACCTCTCCTTTGTTCCTCACACTCACCTATGGTTTTGCCTCAACTTACTTGTCCCTTATTGCAATTCTCTTTTATTCCCCAATAAACCCATTTTTTGCTGGTAAGATCATTGGTGGTTTTTATTTTTAAGGTTAACACTTCTAATGCCTTCCTATTGATCTTCAAATCCAAACTACTTCATAAAGTTTCACAAGTTTCCATCTCATACAACAAAGGAGCACATACAAATGAAGCATTCATCAGGGCAGCTGACACACAGTAAGTACACAGTAAGTAGTGGTGATTATGACCATCGTCACCCTTGTCACCTCACCGGCTTTGCCATCACCACTGTCATCAACCTCCACGTCGTCAGAGCGGAGAGTTGTCGATATACTAACCTCAGAGTTCCGCTGAAGGCACAAGCCACAAAGAGTCCAGGCAGTCCTGGCATCGTGGAAAATATCTCCATGACGAAGTATGGCATCAGCTGAAGGAGGTAAAACAAGATAGGATTAGTGGCCTTAGCGGCAGAGTCTGAAATGTGAAAACATCACTTTCTAGCAAAAGGAGGTGGGAAAAAAAGACAAAAAAATAAAATAATAGAGGAGTTTGCGAAGACTCAGGTTGTTACATGCTGGCAGTTGAGGTTATGATTAATCCGATTTCATGGACCTGAGGTCCAGCTCCAGCTGGAGGGGAGGTGGGGGGTGGGCAGGGGCAGCTGATATTAGGGAAAAGGGTTGGATGGACTTTAGAAGGTTCAGGAACTTGTTTTATTTCTCCTATGTTTGCAATATATGCCATTTTCTTGCCTGTCTACCCTTAATGTTAGCAGTTAAATCCTAACAACAAATGCTTAAAACTCATCTTCAGGGAATCTAGGTATTATGGTTCTACCTTGTAGTCAGATTTGTGAGAGAAGAGCCCGCCTGGGACAGAGGGGACAGTGGAATATAGAGTGGGGAGAGAGTGATGGTTCCTCTTGAACACATGCTCCATAAATGGAGTTTTTGAAAGCACTTTTTAAAAAAATTTTATTTTATTATGTTATGTTAATCACCATACATTACATCATTAGTTTTTGATGTAGTGTTCCATGAGTCATTGTTTGCATATAACACCCAGTGCTCCATGCAGAACGTTCCCTCTTTAATACCCATCACCAGGCTAACCCATCCCCCCACCCCCTCCCCTATAGAACCCTCAGTTTGTTTCTCAGAGTCCATAGTCTCTCATGGTTCATCTCCCCCTCCGATTTCCCCCCCTTCATTTTTTAATGTAGTATATTGGGGTGATGGTGTTTAAGCTATGATGAGAAGCCATGAGCAGAAGCTATATAGAATTAAAGGTAATTTTCTTCAATTTGAGAATAAAACGTCTTTAATCAACCTTGAGACATACAGAAAAAAAGAACTGAAAGTCTGCATTGACAACCAAGCCATGGGTTCAAGCCCAACTTCCACTCTCCCCAGCCTTGCCCTGACCCCTGGCCCCTGGCCTTATCTTCATGGACAAGGTGAGATACCTTTTTACATGTCACTCCACCATTTTAAAACCTGGTGTGTGGTGATACCACCCAAGAGGAGAAGAAAGAAATCAACTCTCTTGGGCTTAGGAAGTGGCTTGAGATCCAGGTGGAAAAAAAGGAAGAACCCATATTACTCATTCATGGTCAGAAACCATAATATTCATTATGAACTCATTCATCTCAGCCATTTCCCCACTGGTCCCAAGCGAACACATACCTGGTCTGGTGCTGAGATAATGCCAGAAGTCCAAGGGTCACAATCTCTGAAGTGGGAGTACATGATTAAGCCAGAGAAGACAGCACACACCAGAATGATCCAGAGACCCAACAAGTTAAAATACAAGGCTCTAGAAAAAAACACAAAGATCTATTGGTAGCCTCTACACCATATTACAGTATGATAAAGACATCACCCAAAATCCATGGTAAAAATTTGGGGGGATTTTTGCTATAAAATAAAATTCCACAGCCTTCAAGAATCACTACACTTTATACTTTTGTAATTTTTGTTTGTTTGTTTGGGAACGTTACACTTTTAGACTGGTGACAAAATTTGAATGAGGTAGATTTTTGATGGCTTTTCTTTTGAAATCAGGAGTTTTTCTGCAAAATCTCAATGTGTGGTGGATGAAATTTCACATACCGATCACTCATATTATATAACTTACAGTGATTTTCCCCCCACTCAATTCATAAAACTGTCAAAAAGTGAACTTACATTTTCACACCTTTTCTTCCAGAGGGATAATGAGATAAATGTAGAAGTAGACACATTTTGGAAATAATCACTTTGGAGACTGATTTAGATGAAATTTAAAGTTGAGGGTTTTTTTTTTTTAAAGATAACAGAAAGTATGCAAAACCTAAGGTCATTTTACCCATATTCTGGGGAGCAATTCTTTTTATTTGTACAACACAGAGATACACTTAATTCCAGTTTGAGTGCTTTGGCAGTCTCCTATGGTTATTTTGTATTCATTGTTGGTTTTTGAAAGTCAAAATATTACTAGTTTTCGGGGTTTTTTTTTAAAAGATTTTATTTATTTACTTAGAGACAGTGCGGGCGGGAGGCAGAATAAAAGGAAGGGAGAGAATCCCAAGCAGTCTCCACGCCCAGCACAGAGCTCAACACGGGGCTCATCTCAACAACCTTGACATCATGACCTGAGCTGAAATCAAGAGCCAGACGCTTAACCGACTGCACCACCCAGGCGCCCCACTAGTTTTCTTAATCTCAAGGAAGACTAGAAAGTGGGCTGGAATTTTATAAACAACCTCATTCTGGAGAGTTTCAAAGGGCCAAGAGAACAACAGTGGGAATTTTCTTGGATCAAGTCATTGTTCGAAGGGAATCAGATACATCCACATTTAAATGTAAGGACACACATTAATTTCAAAGCCTCCGAAAAACCATACTGTACAGGTGTACCTAGCTTTCAGAAAACCCTTGAGCCAAACTACTCATTTATGCAGCAAATCTGGTTAAATTATTCTCTCGTTTGGAAGCTTCTATTTCATACTATTTACATTAGAAAAGGGACTTATCCTAGAAGTTACTTCCTTTAGAGTTTTCTAACAATGTTTCTTGTGGAGTTGTATTGGTTTGTTTTTGTTTAGAGGGGTTGATTTAAAGATAGCCTTTTGGGAATACAATTAATATATGAGGGGGTCAATACCTATTAACTGCCTTGATTGTACTCTTGCTATCCTCCCTTCTGGGCAACTTTACTCAAACCTTTACTTAGGCCACCTCCTAGAGAGCCCTCCCTGACCATCTTTTTCTGAAACAGTGCGTCTCTGCTCTTTCTACTTCTTATACTGTTTTACATCTTTACAGCACTTATCATTATCTAAAAGTGTATAATATATTCATTTGCTTATTATTAGTTTCCCCCACTCAAACAAACACAGTGCCATAGAATTGTGCTGGCACTTAGCAGACATGAAATTATTTTTGGTAATAAATAATTGAATGAATGAATGGTAGAAATTCAGTACAATATGATTATACTCCTCATATCATTTATTTTTTTAAAAAGAACCTTGGGCCGTGAATCAGAAGACTTTATTCTCAACCATCTGATGTTAGACAAGTCATGTGACATTCTGAGGCAGTTATATCATCTGTAAAAAGAGTGTTAACACACCTGCTCTACTTCTATTATGGGACTAGTATGAGGAATGAATGAGTTACATTCTGTAAAAAGAGATGTAGGTCATATAGCCATACATTCATACATTACCCAAAACAATTTTAAGCTTCACCAGTCAACTATGGGAAATGAGAAACCAATGGCAAAATTGTACTGAATGTTAAAGTCCTTGTGTTGTGAATTTGTTTTTCATTAGAAATGGACTTTGATTCTTTACAGAATCTTGTAACTTAAGCCACTTCATTGATTCATTAAAAAAATATTTGTCAGGCATCTCTATATACCAGCTCTTCTAGGCCCCGGGGTAAGGCAGTGAGCAACATAGAACCCACCCTCATGGAGGTTAAATTCTGGGATTAGAAACAGATCATCACTGAAATGAAATAAATGAATACAATGATTTTAGATGTAAATGAGGAAAATAAACTAAGGCAGTAGGAATAGAACAAAAGTGACTTGTGTGGGTGTGCTCATCTTAGCCAGGAGATGGGATGGAGATGGGAAGGGACTAGAGAACATGCATCAGCCCCTATTACCCTCATGGCACCTTTTATGATCAGCAATCTTTAAAGATAAACTAGAAACAAGAGGAGGTGAAGTCAGCTTCCAGGGAGCACATCTAAAATCACATGGTGGGTGATATTATTTCCAGGTGTGAGGAAGGTCAATAAAGCTTAACATCAATCGGTGATGTGAGTAATTCGTGAGTAAGTAATCCGCATTCCTGGCCATGAAATATGCACATATAATGAGTCGCTCCTGGTTTTAACCCATGGACACGTTCAGTATGAACGTTATGGATCTATTTTCACCTATGTGTGTTTCAGGATGTATTTTCCCCAAGTAGCAGAGCTTTCCTTAAACTCTGATGGAATGTTTTAATGACACCAAGCTCTCAGATAATTGAACGGAAGTAGAGCATTTAATCAACATCCTGCACAGCCTCCTAGGTGAGAGCAAACTGGCAGCTGGCTCCGAGTGGCCTCTTGTTGCCCCCCATAGTGACCTTGAGGCTTCAGCTGGGTGACAAATGACACATCCCCACTGCAGGTTTCCTTCCACCTGCATGCACTTCAACTGGACTGGCCATTTTGACTGATTTCTCTTTCCTGAACTGTAGTAACTAAACCAATTTGGATTCTCTCAGGGAAGTCTTTTCTAAAGAGAATTTTTATTTTTCCATCTTTCCTTATTCTCACAAAATTCCTGTCATAGCTTTGGTCCTTCCACAGAAGTGGGGATGGGTGGAAGCAGGAGTTGCAATCCTAAATGCTTAGGAAAGTGTGTACATTTTTTTCTTCATGAATATCTCTCCTTTTCTGACAGTTCTCATACCCATTAAATAGTCATGCAATAAATTCCAAACCCCAAGCAACTATTATGAATGTAATTGTATCAACTTTTGCTTGATTTAAACTAACTCGCTAAATGAGTCTTAAAGATACACAAACACAAGCACACACTTGGGAGTACACACTATTATTGTTGTAATGGGGGAAATTAGACATGTTCACAAGAAAAAATAATATAACACAAATACATAAGATTAAAAACAATCTAGATGTAGCAGAGAATTATTGTTTATTTCACCAAAAGATCCTTTTAGAGATACAGTCAACTCTATTTTAAAGCAGAATTTTAAATGAATTTTAATTTTATCTATTTATTTTTGTGAAGTAAGCTCTACACCCAATGTGGAACTTGAACTTGCAACCCCAAGATCAAGAGTTACGTGTTCTACCAATGGAGCCAGCCGAGTACCCCTAAATGAACTTTAATTTTAAAGGAATTGTGAGATCAAAGTCACACTTGATCTTAAATACATTTCCAGTAATTCAGCTATTTGATAAAGTGATGATCTTGTATGGAGGGTTTGTTAACATTATTTATTGTAATAGGATATGAATATGTTATCAGCAAATTAATGGAATACTAGATAATGCCTTCAATTCTTCCTTCTGTGAGTGTGTGAAATATATAAGAAATAGTCTCTTTTGGAATTCAAGTTACAAAACAGTGAATCATGTCCCAGCAATGTTATCTTCTATTCAGCCTATGCATTGAAAGTATTTTAAAATCAGTTGGGGAAATATTCACGGTGGCTGTTTCTCACTCAAAGAAAAGTTAAGGACATCCCGACAAATCTGGGGATGCTGGAAATTTGGACAGAACAATGAGGATAAAATGTCCATTTTAGATGCATGTCTAGCTTATTTCTGCCAGGTCTGCAGAATAATACAGAACTTCCTTCAATCCCTGTTCTAGAGCATGGGATGCTTGCAGGGCTTGGAAGAGGCTTCCCAAGCTGTGCCCATGCTGGGGTCTGTCAGGGCGAGCACGCCTGGCAAGACTGGTGACTGCCGGCTCGGCGGGAGTTGGGTTGGCAAAAGCCCCGCTGTGACTTACCTCATTACCTTGGCTTTCCTTCTTTTAAACCTCTCCTTGGAAAATTTAAGGATATACCCATCAAAGAAAAATAGAAGCTGAATTGATTGAGACCACAGGCTGAATCAAGTCACTCATAAGGGCTATCTCATCACAGAAACTCTGAGGAGGCAAAACATGCTATTTACCTCTGCATTGCCACCCAGGGCACCTAATTTCGCCTAGTGAGTTCTCAGTAAGTGCAGGCAGCAAATGGTGTAGAGGAGAGCAAAGGCAGAGAGACGGAAGTTCAAACCCACTTCCTTGCTGAGATGGGAGTAGTAATGCCTGCCTCAAAAAATTGCTTAGAGGGTTAAATAAAACTTTCCATTTCTCTCTGACACACACACACACACACACACACACGGAAGCATATAATAAGTATCCAATAAAGGCTAAGAAAACTGAAATGTTTATTTATAACTTACAGTTTTGCATGTTTTTCTGTTTTGCAAGAGATGCATCGCTGTATGGTGGACTGATTAACTCCATAGATCCCGAGCCATGTAAAAGTTCCTCCCACCGAGATTGTCCAAAAAGTGTGCCGCCTGAGAGGATCTACATCAAAGCTATGAGGCAGAGAGAATTGAGTGAACAAAGATGTTCCTTTGATGCCCAAATATTATTTTAGTTAGCTGAGGTTATACAGCTAAATCTTTATAAAACACGAAAAACTAGTATTGGACGTACTCAAATATATTTAGTCGAGATCCATTTGTTGATTGTTCTATGACATTGTGTAATCCTCCAGCATGAGCTGATCCTTGAATGAGAACCGTTAAAAATCCCACAATCATGACAACCATCTGAAATGTATCTGTCCACACAACTGCTTTTAATCCTCCCTGAAATGGAGAGAATAGATGTGAGTTCTCAGAAAGGAAGGCTGCAAGTCCTCCAATTCTTTTTTTTTTTTTTTTTAAAGATTTTATTTATTTATTTGAGACAGAGAGAATGAGAGAGAGAGAGCACACGAGAGGGGTGAGGGTCAGAGAGAGAAGCAGGCTCCCTGCCGAGCAGGGAGCCCGACGCGGGACTCGATCCCGGGACTCCAGGATCATGACCTGAGCCGAAAGCAGTCGCTCAACCAACTGAGCCACCCAGGCGCCCCAAGTCCTCCAATTCTTTACAACCTCTCTGCTGATGCAATCTTTCTTTCCTTCCTTCCTTCCTTCCTTCCTTCCTTCCTTCCTTCCTTCCTTCCCTCCTTTCTTTCTTTCCTTTCTTTCTTTTTTTCTTTCTTTCTTTCTTTCTTTCATCTTTCTTTCTCGATCTATGTTATGAAGAACGAGTAGGAATTTACCTGGTACAGAGGACAAGAGAGGGGAACCACATATGTGAAGGATGGAGATGCATGGCTGCCTGGAGAAATGAAAGAATGCTAGAATATATAGATTGAGGCATATACAGAATGCCCGAAGGGAGGTTGCTGAATTTGCTAGAGGCCAGAACACATGGGTTTTGGCAAGGCTACTTAAATGATTTCTTAAGAGCAATGAGAAAGCATTAAAGAGATTTACATGATGAGAGATTTTATTTGTTTGCTTCATATTGGTTTCAGGGGTGGTTGTGTGGATAACAGATTTCTGGACCAAGGAAAAGAAGGAGTGAGAGATACACTCAGAGTTGTTTTCAGTAGTCTGTGCCCAAGAAGACAGAGGTTTGAAGCAGGTTTGCAGCAGGGTAGAGATGGAAAGAAATGGATGGACTTGAAAGATAACTGGGAGGTCAAATCAACACAACTTGTGAATAATTGAATACAGATGATGAGGAAGTGGGGAAATTAAGGATAATCATCTGGGTCTGGCTTATACAAACATGAGGGTTTTTTTTTTTTTTTGTAAATTTAGTGGCAGTAAATAAATTCGGGGGAACTGAGATGCTAGAATGCTGAGAAAAAAGAAAAAAACTAGGAAAGAATGATAGATTCCAGACATTCATGGAGAAAGGAGTTTTAAGAGCTAGACGATGGTCAAAGAGTGAGGTGGGCAAGGCAGACTTTGAGGAGGATAAATCTCACAGCAGAACTCAGGACAGAGTGATGAGGGAAGAGGTTAGTGTGCTGGTTATCAAAACTGGATCCTCTGTAGAATCCTTTGGGGAATTTGAAAACAAACAAACGCCAATGTCCTAGCACCCAAGGATTCTGAATAAATTGAAGTCTGGGTTGGGATCCAGTCTTAAATATTTTTCTGAAAGCTCCGACAGGAATTCTAAAGTACAATTCTAGTTGAGAACACGTGGGCAAGAGGAAAGGAGGCGAAAAAGAGGTTCCTGGAGTAATCCAGGTATAGAATCCCTGAGGATCACAGTGAGGTGGAATGAGCAAATTGGGAAAGATTAAACAAAGTGATATAAAAAAAATGCTTTGAAAATGAATAAGCACTATGAGAATGGAAGGATGTGGTATTTTTAACATTGAAAAATAGAATTGTCATCCCCAGTTACTCCTCCAGAGTGTCAAGAACTTCTGCGAAAAGATGACAGGTTTCATCTTTATCTTGAGAAGAAAGAAGACGTTGGGGTTGTCCCACCATTTCTTTTGTAATTAGAATGCAATTTGATAAATAGACATTAAAGTCCCTGCCTGAGGCATTGTATTTGTATATTGTGTTCACATCCTGACTTGAGGAATAATCAATATTTACCTCCTACCTCCCAAGTAACAGTATTGTGATTTTCTCTAAAGACATTAAGCCTTCTAAACCCAAGTCACAACATCAGATTTTAGTGATATGAAGACCAAATATCACAGAGCTCAGTTTTCAGCAGCTACTTGCTATTGGTTATGCAAAAATATGCAAAAGCCTTATGCATATTTTTGAACTTCAGCTAGACATGAGGCAAGAGAACAAACCACTTTATCAAATGTACATCAAAAGACAGATTATAGGGGCCTCTGGGTGGCTCAGTTGTTAAGCGTCTGCCTGCAGCTCAGGTCATGATCCCAGGGTCTTGGGATGGAGCCCCGCGTTGGGCTCTCTGTTCAGCGGGAAGCCTGCTTCTCCCTCTCCCACTCCCCCTGCTTGTGTTCCTTCTCTAACTTTGTCTCTCTGTGTCAAATAAATAAATAAAATCTTCAAAAAAAAAGGACAGATTATAGTCACCATGAAAATTTCTCTGACTCTATAACTTCTTCATACTGTGAGACACCCCCCAGCAAAACACACACACTGACCTATAACCCTGATAGAGCAGTGTCACTGATGTATTTAATCAGTCTGTGTTGTTTGAAATCTAATGTTTACTTCACTAGATTGCAAGCCCCTGAATGGCAGGAATCACTTATTGTTTTAATCTCTTCCACCGTTTATCTTAGATACCCAACCATCCTCAGGATGTTAAAGAAACTGCAGCATGAGCAACACGTGTTGGACAAATAAGCCACCATTGGAGTGGGATCCAAAAGCTTGTAGCCTGGCTAGAGAGAGAAAAGATGGGACAGAGGTGCTGTAAGGGATTAGATGGGTGGATTGACTCACATCATAAAAGATTTCCAACACTAGGCTAAGAGGCTTCTACTTTATCCTGGGAACAATAGGAAGTGAGAAGAGAATTGGGTCAGTTAAGTGGCATGAAGTAATAGGTGATTAAGATTAATCTTCCAGAAGCATGCAGAGTGGAGAGAAGCACTGAAACCAATTAAGAGGTAGCAAATTTAGTTCATTTTAGCTTATTGCGATTATGACAATATCCAGACTTGTTTCTAACATTACTTTTTGTTTCTGTTTGTGCCTTCTCTATTTTTATCCTCTTCTCTTGCTTAAATCACTTGAGGTTTTGTTTTGTCTTGTTTTAATTCCATTTTTCCACTTTGACATTTTATTTAAATGGGTCCCCTTGAAATTTTGCTACAGATTTTTAAGTTAGAGTCTAAATTTAAAGAATATCTTAATCCTCAACAATTCAAAGATGATAAAATTGTCAACTCTGATTACTGTCTTCTTGATTAACATGCTATTGTTGTCCAAATGAGGGTTATTCTTTTTCTTAATCCCAAAATTACGTATAATAATAATAAGTAGAAGTAGCAGTAGTATATTATATTATAAATTATAAAATATAATTAGATATGTATGTTATACTATACTATACTATAAAATTATTTTTTTATCATCGAGCACCAAAAATTGTTTGACTAGACTTACTAAATGTTTACTCTTTTATTTTCTTATCATTACTTCTTCTATCCAAAACTGGATCATTTTCTTTCTTCCCAAAGTACTTCCTCTAGGTTTTTCTCAGGGAAGGATAGATTAGTGGTAAATTCTCTTGGTTCTTGACAGTTCTTAAAAGTTAGTATTGCTGAATACACAATTTTAGGTTGACAGTTGTTTTCCATCAATGCTTTGAAGATATTATTTCACTGTTTCTGCCTTCCATTATTGTTGCTAAGAAGGCTGCCTTCAGTGTCCCTGGCAATGTGTCTAGTCATCCTTGTATGGATAGATGCTTTGGAGCAACTAATCTGTCACATATGGCCAGACATATAAGGAGCAGGAGCTTATTTTTAACCTAGGTAAGAGACGTGTGTCTGGAATAGAGCTATGGTAGTGAGAATGGAACGGAAAAAAAAAAAAAAAGACAAAACTCTGTAGTGCAAAAGAAATAGTGGGAATTGTGTGTATGAAAAGGATATTTTTAAATTGTATATTTCATGATCTATGTTCAAAGAGTATCTGATATGCACACAATACCAAAATATCTGGATGGTCTGCTCGATGATAATATAGGATTACTTTGTTTTCCTCTATAGAGGAAGAAAGAAAATCCAGCTTTCTGAAAACCAGTGCCATATTTTTAACTGGTTACTTACAGCCTCTGTCTATGGATGCCAAGGATTCAGAAGAATAAAGCTTCCCATTGCAAAGCATGATAAATAATAGGTGCTCAATGAATGTTTGTTGAACTAAACAGATTTTAACAATTACATAAGTACGTTGCCAATACCACCCAGATTCCTTGATGAAAAACTGAGCATGTGTTAAGCCAAATGGTACTGTAATCCAAGCTTATCCATAAATAAGAAAAAACAACAAGCTGTGGAATCCTCAAGTTTACAAAATACCAGCCATCTTTGATCATTCATATATGCATTGTGCATTTCTCAATCACTAGACAATGAAGTGTATGCTATCTAGGGTTCATAATTACTGTTAACAGGCACATTGTTTTCTTGGCAGTTGCACATGGTCACTTATCCTCTTAGCAAGAAGGGATTTCTTCCATGAAATCTTTTCTTTGCCATGGCTTTCTCAAATGAGCCCAGAACCCAATTCTGCTAATGGCACTGAAAGAATTTTAAATAAAAGAACAGCACCTTCCTCAGGAAACTGTGACAGAGAAGCCAGCAAATTTCTCTTTAATTTTGGAATAGCAATTTCTGCTATAATTAGATGCCCTGTTGTTGGAGGTTTGCCCTTATCCCATATTAGGAGATGGTGCTAAATACTTTTTCACAGTTAGATACATACCAGGGTACAGTAGAATGTGCAAACAATTCCTGTTGCAAACACAGAGCCCCAGAGATCAAACCCAGTCACTGGAAAAGAAGAAAAAATATTGAAAGAAGTTTCTCTGAGAAAAGTAGAAGATCAAGGTTTATGAGAAAAAAGTCACAATATTTTTGTCAGTGTTCTTTGTGGGCAAATGGAAATCAAATTAAAATTTTCTCTTATTACATTCACCTCTGATAAAGATTGTTTTATTACAGTGTTATACTTCAACTCAGTCTATAATTTTTAGGTAATGTTAAAAGCCAAATCTTTCCTCCTAAAATTCTGTAGCTTCTGGTCTTTGCACCAACTGTTTGTTTGCTTTTTCTTAACGAAGTTAGTCTGAGTACTTTGAAACCACCTAAACATCAGCCCTGAATAAATGTGTCTCAATATAAGTGCAGAGCATGATTAAATTGAATATTGAAGACTTCTAATATTATAGGTATTATTATGAAATTTATTTTAATCTTTTTTTAACTCTTGTTTCTAGGATTCTATTCCCTCAAAAAGGTCAAGTATAAGTTTTTTTTTATTATTATGTTATGCTAATCACCATACATTATATCATTAGTTTTTGATGTAGTGTTCCATGATTCATTGTTTGTGTATAACACCCAGTGCTCCATGCAGAACGTGCCCTCTTTAATACACATCACCAGGCTAACCCATCCCCCCACCCCCTCCCCTCTAGAACCCTCAGTTTGTTTCTTAGAGTCCATAGTCTCTCATAGTTCGTCTCCCCCTCCAATTTCCCCCTCTTCATTCTTCCCCTCCTGCTATCTTCTTCTCTTTTTTTTTTTTAACATATAATGTATTATTTGTTTCAGAGGTACAGGTCTGTGATTCAACAGTCTTACATAATTCACAGCGCTCACCATAGTACATACCCTCCCCAATGTCTATAAGTTTTAAAATAATTCCTACGAGTACCTTTTACTCCTGTATTCAGATTATCGACTTCATGAAACCCCTGAGACAGGATCATACGTTATAAACGTCTTTAGTGGTTGTGTGTATGCAATACCAAAACTGCCATCATTTCAGAAAAACAGAACAAACAACCAAATGACAATCAAACTGGGTGTTTGAAACCTTGTGGGCAAATCAAGTAATTAATTATTTACCTTCTTTTCTCTCTCTCCCTCTTTTTTTTTTTTAGATTTTATTTAAATTCAAGTTAGTTAACATATAGTATATTATTATTTTCAGGGGTGGAATTTAATGATTCATCAGTTACATATTACACCCAGCGCTATTTTCAATGTTTGATTTTTGGAGCTCTCTATCGTGATGACTACAGTAATTAGAGCCCTCTAACCGCAGGAATGTCTCCCCAACAAGATGGATGTATATTTCTCAAGGTGAGAATGTAAGCATACAAAAGATGAAGAGTATCCAAGGGAGTATCAGTGACTCACCTTGATTGAGCGCTAGCGCAGGTGCATACACCACGACTCCTGTGTAGAGAATCTGGTGGGGAAGCAAGAGTCAAGTGAACAGTGTGAAAAGTGACACGGAAGGGAAAGCTGCCTCAAAGTTTCCTTATTGACCTTAGAGGGGTATTTCCCTCATCATGTCACTAAACATGTCATTGGCAACCGCTCTAATCTTGAAATCATTGATTACTGTCATTAGTGTGCAAAGCATTTGATGGAGGAAGAGCACTGGACTTTTAAGACTGCTGTGAATTTTGAGACTTTATGGCCAGATATGGGGTATTTCTTTTTTTTTTTTTAAAGATTTTATTTATTTATTTGAGAGAGAGAATGAGAGAGAGAGCATGAGAGTGGGGAGGGTCAGAGGGAGAAGCGGACTCCCCTCTGAGCAGGGAGCCCGATGCGGGACTCGATCCCGGGACTCCAGGATCATGACCTGAGCCGAAGGCAGTCGCTTAACCAACTGAGCCACCCAGGCGCCCGCATTTTCCTGTGTCATTTATGCATTATTTGAAAACATGGTGGTATTTCTGAAGGAAACAAAGATAGGCTTCAAGGTAGGGTTTTGGTTCAACCTTTCTCTACCCACCCCCCGCCGCCATGCCTATGTCACAATGACTCAACCTCATCTCAGCACGCCGCTGAAATACGGATTTTCAAATGGAGACAGTACAGCGCAGGGTAAGACGAACGCGGGTGATCTACTTCATGAGTACATCTTTGGACTCCCAGGGTTGCAGCCACTATGCTGAGGGAAGTAGGTGCAGTCTCATTTTTATTTTAAATGGGATTTCACCATTTAGAGATTCCTGTGAGGGTTTTAGGAGGCAAAAGTGTAGGAGCAGGTCAGGGAGCACTGCTTTCCTCCTTTTCTCTCTCTTAAATCCTTCAGTGAGTGAGTGGGAGTTTTGATTAAGAAAGAGAAGAAGGTTATTTTCCAGCAGAAAGTACATTGTAAGTTGTAGGAAGCATACCAACAGTGTGCCACAGGCGACCCTGGGGGACAGCATGAAGGCACCCAGAGCTAGGGAGCAGGAGAGGAATCCCAAAGGGGAGATGGGAGTATTGTCTTAAAATGACTTTCAACAAAATGGGCATTTCTGGTTCAATGCAGTTAACTAGTGAAAACCAGTTACTGAACCATTTCATATCCAAAGCAGTGTGTTTTTAATGCTATTTTTTTCCTTTGTGGTTTATAATATACATTTGTTTTTTATTTATTATTTGGATGAATATACGGGGTCTGTACAATGTGGGTAACTTTCAATGTAATCACACATCCCGAAAGTGCTATCCTTGGAAGAAAGTGCTAGGTCTGTCCCTTGGTTGCATTCATTGCCACCCTCCCCGCCCCGAGTAAACAAACCCATATCTTGTCACCCCACACTTTCCACATCTGTAGCAGCCCTTCCCCCTTACCGTCTGCACAATATAGATGACAGTGGCCGCATAGCGCACTGGTTTATTGAATCGTAGTTGTAAGTACTAGAAAGAACAGAGAGAAGGACAAGCAAAGAGTCAGTGAGTTATTTACATAAGAGCTGCTAAGAAGGTTCTTTTTTCTTGTATTCCTTTATGTTTAGTGCTTTGGATTTATAATATGATTTTATGCTATACATACTCGAGAGAACCAGAAAAACATGGATTGTTTGAAGTCAAAGAAATATCAGAGCTCTATTAAAGCTCAATTCTTGCTTAAGGTTCTCATGATAGAGAAAATAAATGCTTTTTATTTTTAAATTTTTATTGTTTGAATGAAAATCCAGATCCTCTAGCTTTCTACCCAGGGATCTTCCTACTGACTATACTGAAGCCACTGTTTCCTTTTATATCCCATTCCCCCCAGTTTAGCCCAGACCTACATTCCCTCTTTCCCAGGTGACTCCCTCTAATTCCAATCCTTGCCCATCCATTCCATCAACCACACATCTGCCACATTTGTTCTCCTAGAGCAAGGCTCTAATCATGTTGCTCTTTTTCTTAAAATCTTCAATGACTCTCTATCATTGACAAAGTCCACACTTGATATTCTCTACTGTCTGATCTATACTCTTCCTAAGTCACACCACTAGCCCTCCCATTATTAATTCTCCACGTAAAATCACTGTGTGTTTTTCAATCAACATGCTTTGTACTTCTCAGACTTTTGTTTTCTTTGCCCTGCTCAACCCTTACCCTGAGAAAATAACTATCTTATTCATAGACCCTCCTTCTTCAGACGATAGATTTAGTACACTGTGAGTTAGGAGATAGTCCAGGGGGTGTGTGACTGAGGGCACCAGATATAAGGAAAATATTCTTAAAGAGGTAAAGAAGTCAGTGAGGAGTCAAGTCTCAGATGTCGTAGGATGGAAAATGATGCAAAACTTTTGCGGTGAGGACAGCTTAGGTTCAAATGAGACACCTTTGGAGAGATTCATTTAATGCACTAAACAATGGCTTTCTTTTCTAAAATTGGTGCTTATAAGGCTCCAGTGACATAGTATATGATAATGCCAAGTACAAGCACAAGAATATAGTGGGATCTTAGTGACTGTAATAGTCACTGTGAGTGCAATGCCTGAGCTTACTGGCACTCACTATTCCAGTACAAGCTGATGGCTTCTAAATGCACCTGTGATCATTTGCTTAAGGGCTTCATTTCAGCCCTTTCACGGGGCGGACTAGAAGTGCCTGGGGGTGTTATCATTGGCTGAAAGCCAGTGACCAAAGGGAGTTAGACAAAAAATATTCAGACTTCTTTGCCGGTCAGGAAGGACAACCCTGAGACATGATCTATGTCTTCCAGAGGTCCCCAGTGAGACTGAACATCAATTGCTCACAGTAGTAATCTGTTCAAAAACACACTTTTTATTGGCTTCATTTCCTTCCATATTTTAATTGCCACTTACCTACCAATGTTAAATGAAATACTTCCCCCAAAATGACTTGCATTCAAATCCTTGTCTCAGGGTTTGCTTCTGGGGGAACACAACTTAAACCAAATATAATGTAAGTGATGACTTTAAAAATGCTTGTGTAAAAAGTTGTGTCCTGCTGATGGGAACTTTTTTTCCCTGTGACATAAAAGAACTCAAGACAGCCTGCTGGAGGATGAGGCCAGGTGTGATATAAATAAGTTGTCTCATCTCAGTTCCTCTAGACCTACCAGCCACTAGCTAATGCATTAGCTGATGGCAGTCATATACAAGGCCACTGTGAGACCAGGAGGAGAACCTCTTTACTGGACCCTACTGAGCCCACACCAAATTGCTGACCCATAGAATTGTGAGCAAATAAAATTGCTGTTCTAAGAAATTTTGGGGGGTGGGGAGGGTGATATGTTACACAACAATACATAAGTAATATAAAAATTGATACCAGGAGTGGCGAAATGTTGTAACAAAGCCCCAGAATAATCTGGTATTGGCTTTGGGGCTGGGTGGCACCTGAGGTTTGGGAAAGCAAAGGGGAAATTATTCCCAAAAAATGGAAAGATAATGAGGTAACTGCTGTAGGAATCTTCACAAAGTCAAGGGTTTTTAACATCTCAATTTAGTTCCACTAAATTCAGCCAATTCAGTCCAACTGGAGAGGCAATATTGAGAAAAAGATATGTGAAAAAAAATAAAAGAAGTGGATCAGAAGTAAGACTCCCTGAATTTTAGTTTGAGCTTTGCCGCTAGCTCACTGTGACCTAAGCCTTTGGTTTCTCATCCATGAAACAAGAGAGACAATTCCAACTGTGTAATAATCCACCTGAAAGAATGTATTTACCCAGCCTTTCAATTACCCCCTCCCTCACTCAATGGTCCTCTTGCATGTGTATTTATCTATCACTACAGTCAGGAGTAAAAATGGAAGTTCAACCACAGAGTCGCATGCTTCATGCCTGCGTTTGAAAAAATTGCACAGATATCATTTCCCATCATTGTATTTGATTATTTTCAAAACCCCAGGCCTGATAGAGCCACATTCTTTTCCATCTTGGTGAATAATAAGTCCACTTCTCATGTTGGTTCAAACTCAAACAACATGGATCCATTCTTTACTCCTCTCTTTCTCTCACTCCCCACATCTACTTCATACAAGAATCCTGGTGCCCATGTCCCACTCTCAAAATAGAGCCACTTGCATCATCTCTTCTGTAGCTACTGTAATACCATCAGCTCTTGTCTGGGCTACAGCAGGAGCCTCCTAACTAGACCCCCTGCTACAGCAGTCAAAACCCCAGACTCATTGCCAACATCCAGCTAGAGCAACACTCAAGATGCAAATCACATCATGTCACTCCTCTGCCCAAACACTGTCATGACCCCCCTCACGGAGAGTAGAAGTCAATCCTTACAATGTCCTAAAGGCTTTATAACATTGGCTCAAACCTTCTCAGACCCTGAATATCCATCTTGAATAAAACATTTTGTAGCATCATTTACTGTGCTGAAATAATATTCGATAATGACATCTTATGCACATCTAACTTCTGAAAGCTTAAATTACTACAACACCACAAATATAATTTAAAGGAGAAATAAAAGGAAAGAAACGTACCCCCCACAGTATGTCATCTGTAATGTTTAGAAACCACCATAAAAGATGATATTAAAAAACAGTAGCCTGTGCATTATTATAATGAAAAAATTTGGATTAAAGAGAACTAAGTAAATCAGAAGCCGTTTAGTTTAAGAAGTCCAAGAAAAATGAGAAAGCAGGCAGCACCAGCCTATAAACGAGTGCTAAGGGTGAATAAGAACAGACTAGATTTATTAGTGTGTGCTGTGAGAAAGAAGGCAATAACTAATGACAAACCATCCAAGTGGAGATAATGAAGCTGTATGACACTGCAAATGAGCTGAGCCTAATCTATAACGTGAGGGAAAGAACGATCCCTCATGCTTCGACATGGGACAGGCTAGTGATAAATTTGTGCAGATGGCACATCTTGGTCTTGAAATCCCACTGTATATCAAAGCATTTAAATCAGTTGGCTATGTTAGTCACCATACAATACATCATTAGTTTTTGATGTAGTGATCCACGATTCATTGATTTCATATAACATAACATAATTAAATTAAATTCACAATCCCTTCTGCCACATTCTATTGGTCAAAGC
This sequence comes from Leptonychotes weddellii, assembly GCF_054177405.1. NCBI lineage: Eukaryota > Metazoa > Chordata > Mammalia > Carnivora > Phocidae > Leptonychotes > Leptonychotes weddellii. The sequence continues at coordinate 28,639,233 of NC_138379.1, read as the reverse complement.
AAGTCACAAGGCCATCCCAGATTCAAGGGGTAGGAAAATAAACTCCACTTCTTTCAATCCTTAGTACTTTAAAAGACCCTGGAATGAACATCTAGGAATGGGTAATAGGGAATGGAGGATGAATAAAGAAACATAATACATTCAAGCTTCTCTATAGAGCTCAAGTAGTATAAATGTGGGGACAGTAACCACACCAACAACAATAATAATAAATAATAATATAAAACTCTTATGTGGCATTTACCATTTGTCAGGTTCTGTTAAAAGTATTTGCATGTAATACCTCAGTTACTCCTCACAGACATCCTGTGAGACGGTTGCTTTTATTATCACTATTCCACATATGTGGAAATCAGGCACAGAGAAGTTAAGCAATTTTCCCAGTCATGCCACTGATGGGTGGCCGTGTTGGCATTTAAAGCCAAATAGTCAGGAGGTCATGCTTTTAATCCTTGTGCCTTCTGCCAATTCTTACAAAGCAAAAGGAAATCCCCAAATCGCCTCTTAAGTACTTTACACAATCTGAAGTCCTTATTATTAGGGTACTAAAAATTAAAAAATATGTAGAGGGCAACAAACTTTATAAATTAAATTCAATGAAACCCTTACATTTCCTATAACTGTATTAACTTAATAATTAAAAGGCAGTTTCAAATCTCCTCAGTTACATATTTGCAATTGGTTTAATGCAGTAACTGAACCGCTTTACTAAAACCAGTTACAACGAACTGGGTATTAAATAGCACATCTGGAATAGATTGCTCAGTAAATGTTTCAATAACTTCAAGACAATGTTTTTATTCCATTTTAATTTGGGGGAAATAGACTAATTTATAGTGTGTATGTATAACTTCTTATTTTAAAAAGTTAACATTATTGGGTACCTGGGTGGCTCAGGTGGTTAAGCGGCTGCCTTCGGCTCAGATCATGATCCCAGGGTCCTGGGATCAAGCTCATGTGTTGGGCTCCCTGCTTAGCATGGAGTCTTCTTCTCCCTCTCCCTTTGCCCCACCCCCCAGCTCATGCTCTCTCTCTCAAATAAATAAATAAAATATTTTAAAAAAAAGTTAACATTCTTATGTAGCAAAGTACTACTAATTTCTATTTGCAGTAGGTTTTGAACATGAGGGCATTAAAAAATCACTAAGCACGTGGTGGTACAATTATTCATTGCATATTATGTGCCTTACATACTGCAAGACACCTGGTGTCCCTGCTCATGCCCCCTAAACTCCAGTAGTGCCCCCCACTTATTTTGACAACCAAATTACCCTATAAATATTCAAAGCCCCCTGTGTCTGACACCACACCCACTGAAACTGCTACTCCATCGAGTGGGGCCCCCCCACCTCTTTGATCTCATCTCTTGCCTTTCTCCCCTTGGCTCACTCTTCTCCAAGCACACTGATTTCTTTGCCGTCCTTCAAACATGCTAATCACATTCCCCTTTTAGGGCCTTCACATCTGTGGTTACTTTAGCTTGGGATGTTCTTCCCTCCTATGGTGCAATTGCTTGCTTTATCCAGGCCCCCAATTAAATGCCCAATTATCCCTGAAGTCTCACCTAACCACCCCATATGAACTGAAGCAGAACTACATTCTACCTTATCTTATTTACTTTTTCTCTATTGCATTTAGTAGGGCAGGATAGCATTGTGATTCAGCATGCCATCTCCAAAGTTAGACAGCTCAGGTTTGAAAAACGGCCACTTGTTAGCTGTGTGACATTGGGCAAGTTACTTGACTCTATGTGCCTCATGTTTCTAGTCTGTTAAATGCGGATGATAATAATAGTGCCTATCGAAGAAGGTAATTTGAAGGTCAAATGATTTAATCATGTGAAGTAGCTAGAGCAGTGTTCAGCACAAAGTCAAAGAGCAAACACTTTTCTGTTACGATTGTCTTACATGGTATGTTTCTTGATCACCTTCTCTGCTATAAAGTAAGTTCCATGACAGCAGGGGTTTGGTTTAATACTTTATCTTCAGGGTCTAGAGTGTTCCCAGAACATAGAAGATGCTTAATGAGTATCGAATGGATTATGGAATTAGTTGTAAAAATGATTTTCCACATTTGGGTAGTTTATTTTTTTTTAATAATTTAAAAAGCTCTTTTACACTTAACTAAACTTCCACGAAAGAAGGGAGGTATTATTTTCTGCGTCGAAACCTGAGCTGATAAATGCTTAGTAACTTGTACAAAGTCATCCTATTATTAAGCAGTGGACTTTGAAATCGAACTCCCATTTTCTGACTCTTCTCTTTCTCTGTCTTCCTCGCTCTAGCAGTTACTGACGCAATTCTTTTTAAAATGCCAGCAATGCATCTGGGAGTCTAACCTTAATAGCTGAATGGAAAAACCTAGGATATATTTATGTTTTCAGAAGTACACTAATGAGCAGCGAGGATATGTGCATATATATTGTAGGACTAACCATAAATTGAGCCGTTTCCCCTTGAATTATGTCCCAGACAGTAGCTGTTGCATTACCTAATTCCAGTCACCTACTTTTGGTAGGGAGGGGAGTTTGACGTTGGATATTTGATTATGATTATCTGCAGAATCACAAGTTTTAAAACCTTCTTTAAAGTGTTCCTTTGCCGAAGTGGCTTTTGAAGTCCAGAGTAATCCTTTATAATCATTTAGTTTACAGAATTAAAAAAAAAAAAAAAGAGGTCTGTTAAGAGTCCTCTGCTGTGACTTGGTAGGGATGGTGTTGGATAAGGAAAATAAATACCTTTCTCATAGAAACTGATTTATGATCATGCTTAAATATTGGACATGCAAATTCAGTTTTTAACCTGCTATTTTTCTTGAGAAGTATTGCAAAATCATGCCTCATTTTGTTTTCATCAACATAAACTCCATATATGTATCATTTAACAATCCCCCCCATTAAAATGTTTTCTAATTTTTTAAAAACATTACCATTTCTCCACTGATAGGAATAACCAATATTAAAGTACTCAGCTCTAGTATGTGATGGAAAGGGATAAAGACGAAATGGGTTCTCAGTAGGTCTTATCTACTATACAATCGTGACTAAGCCATTTATCTCAGTCTCAGTTTTCTTATCTGGAAAATGATAATATTTACAGTGTATGTTCTGCTTGCTTTTCAGAAGACTGATGTGAATAATACAAATATTAACTTCAGCTCTCTTTCATTGAGACTCTCTTACAAGTCAGACAATGCATTAGGGGTTTACAAATAGGTTCTCATTTAATCATTGAGATACGCTTGTGGGATTAGCTCCATATTTTCATTCTACAGATAGAAAAACTGTTCTGTGTGTCCAAAGATAAGCTTTTCCCAATAACAACAAAATGTGTTTTTTTGGTTTTTTTTTTTTTTTAAGATTTTATTTATTTATTTGACAGAGAGAGACACAGCGAGAGAGGGAACACAAGCAGGGGGAGTGGGAGAGGGAGAAGCAGGCTTCCCGCGGAGCAGGGAACCCGATGTGGGGCTCAATCCCAGGACCCTGGGGTCATGAACTGAGCCAAAGGCAGATGCTTAACAACTGAGCCACCCAGATGCCCAGAACGAAATGTGTTTTTACCATGAAGCGTCATCATCCCGAAAATAAATGTGCTTCTCAGCTAGCCCGTGTTATTAAGACAATGTATATTATTAGAGAGAGGGGGAAAAAATGTCCAAGTGGAGAGAAAATAGCAACTCTTTCCAAAGTGAAGAAAAAGAGAAGAGTTGTCTTACCTCGTAAGTGCTGGTGATGCCAGATCTGTAGAACACGGGGACAAAGAGTTCTGACGTGAGGATGATGACAAGTGCATACGCGATAAAGAAGAGCACGAAGGACGCCCCAAAGCGGTACACCTCGGAGGGGGCCCCCAGGACAGTGACAGCTGACATGAAGCTGGCTGTGAGAGACAACGCTACAGGGCCAAAGCTCATTTGCCTTCCCCCGACCAGGAACTCCCTTGAAGTTGCCTTTTTCCTCTCCTTAATAGCAAAGAACACCCCAATTCCAGAGGAAATGACAAAGAGAGCTGCAAATACAACATAATCCCAAACTGTGAAGCTCTTCACCTCCATGCTGGGAAGTATGGCACCAGAGAGTTGCTTTCAACCAGATCTCAGGGAGAAGTTGTTTCCAAAAGCAAAGCTCAGGGCAGTAGATGTTTTGCCAAGAGAAGAGACTGTGATTTTGGGAAGAGAATGATGACCACAGGCACTTCAGTGGATCTTCAGACACCAAGTTGTACTGGGGAAAGACCTCAGAAGTTGACGACAAAGAAGAATCTGGTAGTGGTATTGGTACCAACAGATGAGAACTTGAAATCTGACCCGGCCAGGACCTCTCTGTTCCCCTACTAAAGCATGTGCCAGAAAAGGAATTCAGATGTGTTCTGAAACTAATAACCATGGGGGTGGAATGGACTTGCCGGATAACATGCTCTTTTATCTTCTAGATTTTTTTGATTTAAGGTTAAACATTACTGAGGAAAAAATGGAAGTGATACAAGTTGACCATCTCAGCATTTTTAATTAGTAAAATGGAATCTGCAATATGCAACATCACCCTCAGGGGTGTCTTTTACCTGAATAAGGGAGGGTGGGGGAGGGGTACCTGTAATTTTCCAAGGCTGTGGGTGTGGAAGGAAAAGAGCGAAGGACTGCCAATCAAGAGACCTTTGCTCAAGTTGGCTCAGTTGTAAGCAAGCTGTGTAATTGTTGGCAAATCATTTAACCTTTCTGAGCTTCAACTGGAACATGGGGGTAAAAAGACCTTAACTGGTTATTAGAGTCTTTAAGTGTCTCAAACTATCTACCCTCTTTTCTCTGATCTGTAAAATCAAAGTTACTAATATCTACCCATTGGCTATTATTGGTGTTTAGAGCAGAGCACTCCTGAACATAATAGTTGATTCTCTCTTGACTCAGAAAATGGATTCACCAATAATTAATAAATCATCTGTAGTCCTCTATTTTATCTCCCAGTCTCTCCTTCATTTTGATATTTACAACACTTGCACTCGGAGGCTAAGTCAGAGTTAGTACTAGGACAAATGAGAAAAGGAAGGTGAAAATCCAGTTATAGATTGCTGTTTCTGCTCTTGTTAGAGGGTCAATTGTCCTGAAGTATCCCCACTAAGCTTTTGGGGGACATTTCTCTATTGTTCTCTATTGTTCATACTTCTCCTCTTTCTCAATGACCTTCCCTGAGACCTAGCTCTACAAAGCCTGGTTATTCCATGAAATCTAGTTCCTGTCTCCTCTGCTCTGTGGAGCCTTCCTTGACTCACACCTGCCCTCTCCACCCCAGCTCCTGTGGGAAGTAGCCTCCCTTGGTACTCACTTTGAACTCTGAGAGTATCCTCAGCTATTTTAAAGAACCTATATGTATGTGTCTGTATGAGTCAGTCAGCTGTTGTAGACAACCAGCTTCTGGAAGATAGAGGCACAAGGCCTGGTCCATAGTGATCAAGAAATAGTAGCCACTGTAGAAAATAAGGAAATTGGGTGCCTGGGTGGCTCAGGCAATTAAGCATCTGCCTTCAGCTCAGGTCATGATCTCAGGGTCCTGGAACTGAGCCCTGCATCAGGCTCCTGCTCAGCAGGGAGTCTGCTTCTCCCTCTCCCTCTGCTCCTCCCCCCCACGTGTGTTTGCACTCTCTCTCTCTCAAATAAATAAATAAAAAATCTTTAAAAAAAAAAGAAAATAAGGAAATAATCAAAAAAGCAAAAGAAGAAAATATATATTATTCAATATGCCCCACCCAGAAACATTTTTGTCAAACAGAGGAAATTCTAATTTTGCTTTTGACATCTGGATAACTGAACACATCTTTGATTTTTTGTTTAATCTGGATACTGTCTTCACTCCCTACTTTGCTCCATGGATTTGAATTAGGCCACAGGAAGCTCTGATGGCCAAGATACACTTTTAGTCACAAATAAATATGCAAAGACTCTGCCAGGAACTATCTGTGTCTTGTTGTTAAAATTCCTCTCGTAAATTTGCAGACTTGATATGATCCATGTTAATGGGAAACTAGGCCTTTAATATTTTTATTTTAACCTAGGATTTTAATTATTTTTATCATTCAGTATTATAATTGTATAATGGGGTTTTGTTTGTAACAGTCTCAGCAGAAAATCAGAACTCTGGCTTTCAGATACTTGACTACCTTATGCTTTAATATTAACACCAACTAAGTGTTAATATTCAATCCACAAGGCATGTGAACAACTTGTTCCGGTCAGGAGAATATTTGTTCAAAACATTATCATTATATCCATGAGGTCCCAGGGTTAAATACCAGAAGCTTGCAGCTGACGAGTCTATGAGTACTGCTGTTTTTAATGAACCACTGTCAAGACACAGTATTGTCTACATAACTTCCATTAGTCTTAGATTTCAAAACCATGGGGAAGTAGAGTGGTTAATGATTTGGTATGTGAAGGAAGCTTCATGCCTCTCATAATAAAATATTCCTTGCTCTCAACGTTTTGCTGACTATAAGGCACAGCATCAATTTATTAAGTTAATTCTCAGTTATTTCCCATTTAAAAAAAAACTTTTTCTCCCTTCTATAGCATTCAATGTCTTCAAACTGTCTTCCTCTTTCCCAGAGAAACTCACTCTATGCAAGATTCATGATGATTACAAGGCATAGAATCAACTTATTCATAACTTTTCAAGGAAAACAAGAGAACCAGCACATTCAATGGCTATATCAATTATTTTTTAAAAGATTTATTTATTTATTTATTTATTTATTTATTTAAGAGAGAGAGAGAGCAGGGGAAGGGGCAGAGGGAGAGAGAGATAAGCATACTGCCTGCTGAGTGGGGAGCCTGACGTGGGGTTTGATCCCAGGTCCCTGAGATCATGACCTGAACCAAAGTCAAGAGTCAGACGCTTAACTGACTGAGCCCACCAGGTGCCTCAGTGACTATATCAATTAGAAGGCACATCCCTATATCATAAATATTAACATGGAAGGGAGGGGGAAATGTACTTCTTTGATCTGAAGAAACCCCAGTATCTCCTGAACCCTTTTGCAGGTGCTCCAAATGCAAACATTTGCACCTTATTCCTTAGTGCCAGGTGGGAAACTTTGTTAGATGGTAAGACATCATCACCTGCTCCCCCTAACACACACACACACACACACACACACACACATTCTCCCCTAATGAGGCTCCATTATCCAATTACCCACTGCCTAATAGGTTAGAATTGTTGTTGTTATCAGTAATAGTCTCCTTAGTGTAAAATAGTTCTGCACTTTGTTTGGAGCAAGTTCTAATGGGAGAAAGGAGAGAGTTTGAGAACACTGAATACTACCAAAGGGAGGAAAGGGTAAAGAAACTGGCAAGATTAGACATCTGGAGGAATAGTATTGGAGACTCAGCATAGGAATGAAGACAAGAAAACAGTACAAGAATCTGTCTTGTGGCAGAGACATTTCTCAAAACTAGTGAGAATTTCTCAAAACCAGTGTAAGGAGAACCAAAGCGGTCCTAACAATGAAAATAATTAATATTAAATGTTAAAATTATTAGAATCTTTCCAGCTTTATTGAGATATAAGTGACATATAAGATTGTATAAGATTAAGATGTATAATGTGATGATTTGATACACTTACATATTGCAAAATGGTTACCACGAAAGTGTTAGTTGACTACATAATTCCCCATAATTACCTTTTTGGGGGGTGGGGAGTGAGAACATTCAAGATCTATTCTCTTAGCATCTTTTAGGTATATAATGCCATACTGCTAACTATAGTCACCATGTTGTACATTAGGTCCCCAGATAAATGTTAAATTTTTGTCATGTTGTACTGGAATGTAATACCCTTCTGTATCTCAACCTTTATGGAAAAGCTGCTACATCACTGGGGTTATATTGGTGTATATTCATCATTACACTAAAGAGAAAAGAGGTTGTGATCACCTTTGGGTTCAAAATGCAGAAGGAGAAAGGAAAACTATTGAAGGAAGTATGACACATAGGGGAGACTGAGAACCCAGAACCCAGAAGAAACAAAAAGTGGAGAAAGACCTCCTGACAGTATGATCTTTGAGACTAAGGTATGGAAGACCATTTGGTATCCTATTCTATCAAAGTCAGGAGCTTTCTAGTCTTTTTTTTTTTTTTTTTGCCTTGTGTTTGTCTTTCTCTCTCTTTCTTTCTCTTTCTTTCGTCTTTCTTTCTTTCTTTCTTTCTTTCTTTCTTTCTTTCTTCTTTCTTTTTTTCCTTCCTCTCTCCCTTTCTTCCTTCCTTCCTTTCTTGCTAATGTAAAAAGAAGGGTGCTCTGAGAAGGCTGGAGGATTTAGGGCACCAAGGAGTTGACACTTGAATTTCATTTACATACTCTCACTAGAGAAAAATGCTGTTCCCAAGCCCTTGTGTAATATAGTGGAAAACATCCTTTATCTGCAGCAAGAGACCAAGTTTCTTTCTCTACCCTGTCACTAAGCTGTTTTGTGATTTTGTTATTATTTTCTCTAGTTCTTAGTTACCACATTTGTAAAAATGATGGTATATCCTATTAATAGTTAGATACTTAGATTAATGTAAGTAACTAAATCACTTTTCAAGTCTACTCAACTGTTACCTTCTTTGATTGACCTATTTAAATTGCAAACAACCACTTCCAGATCTTTCTTCTCCACTTTATTTTTTTTCTTCAAAAATGTATCCTCTACTAATATACTATATAATATTTTATTTTTTTAAAGATTTTATTTATTTATTAATTTGAGAGAGAGGGAGCACAAGCAAAGGGAAGAGCAGAGGCAGAGGGAAAGACTGCACTGAGCAAAGAGCCCGATGCGGAGCTCCATCCCTCAACCCTGAGATCATGACCAGAGCTAAAATCAAAAGTCAGATGCTTACCCGACTGAGCCACCCAGGTGCCCCACTATATAATATTTTAAATATTGACATCCCTCCACTAAAATGAAAACTTTCTAAAGGGATTTGTCTGTTTTGTTCTCAGAGGTACGCTCAGTATCTAGAAATTTCTGTCCCATAACAGACACGCCATAAATTAAACTAAATTATGTAAATTCTAGGGGTCCATTCCATCTTTATAATCTACATTTAATTCCTATTTTCCTGAGGGGAAAAAACGAAAAACTAAGAAAAAACTTTTCAAGATTTGTTTTAAAGCTGAAATATTAATCTACCTCTGAACACAAACTGAAATTCATATTCCACCCTATCAAGTTCCCAAATTCATTGTCGCTAAATGTGACTGTGTTTAAAACTTTATTCACTCATTCTATGTATACTTAACAAATGTGAAGAGATGGTGACTCAAACCCTTAAGAGGCAAATTTGAAAGTCCAGCAAATAATGTTATTTAAAACAGACTAATGGCATCACACATCTACTGTAAACAAGTAGAACATTTGAAAGGAATATCCAGTTGGAAGGGCAACTGAGCATGAGGATCAAGGTCCTTCAGTAATTGCCCTTAAGTACCAAGCAACCCTTCCGTAATAGAACAACTCCTCAGTGCTAAATAAGCGTAATGGAAAAAACATTTCTTGTTTAGTTCAGGCTTTAAGGCATTGAAATAGAACTTTTGAATAAGTATTAAAAGGGGACAGAATCTGCTATGTGTCTGACACATTCACGTATCATTTTGGTCCTATATGGCTATAAAAATCTAAAAATTTTTTAAAATTAAAAAAAATAATAAAAATCTGTAAAAATTAGTGTCAATAGTCCCACTTTACAAATGGAAAAGATGAGTACATACAAGTGCTTTGTCCAAGGTCAAGAGCAAGTTCATTCAGCTTCTGAGAAGTGGTTTTAGACTCAAGTATAACCTGGATAATTCTAAAATCTATGTGGTTTGTACTATTTCTTACAAAGACATTTTTTGTTTCAAATTTTTGTTTAAATTCTAGTTAGTTAACATGTAGTGTAACATTGGTTTCAGGTGATTCATCACTTACATACAACACCCAGTGCTCATCACAAGTGCCCTCCTTGATACCCATCACCCATTTAGCCCATCCTCCAGCCACCTCCCCTCCGTCGACTTTCAGTTTGTTCTCTATATTTAAGAGTCTCTTATGGTTTACCTCCCTCTCTCTCTTTTTTTCTTTCTTCCCCTATGTTCATCTGTTTTGTTCCTTAAATTGCACATATGAGTGAAATCATATGGTATTTATCTTTGACTGACTTATTTGCTTAGCATAATACACTCTAGCTCTATCCATGTTGTTGCAAATGGCAAGATTTCATTCTTTTTTATGGCTGAGTAACATTCTATTGAATATATTACAAAGACATTTTCAGCTTACTCACTTTCCAGCTTTAATGGACAGACTTTTTAAAAAAGTCTTGAAGGAGTGCCTGGATGGTTCAGTTGGTTAAGCATTCGACTCTTGATTTTGGCTCAAGTCATGATCTCAAGGTCATGAGATCAAGTGCCACGTTAGCCTCTGTGCTGGGCATGGAGCCTCCTTAAGATTCTCTCTCTCCCTCTCCCTCTGCCCTTCCTCCCCATTCACACATACTCATGCACACACGTGCTCGCTCTCTCTCTCTCTATATAAAAGTATTGAAGAAAAATCTAGGTTTTTCTATCCTGTCAATCTGAGCAGTGACAACCAACACATCTCCAGTGAAATAGAGCAGTGATAACCAAGGCCCCTTGTGTCCTGTAATACTGTCATCTTCTCAATACCTTATTAATCAATCAATCAATAAAATGTCAAATGAATTCAAGCTAACTGTAATATTAAGTGATTTTTATTTATGCAGACTCTTTGGAAATACACTTGAACAATAGAATATAGTTGGCAAGTTCTGATGTAATTTTATCAGTTGCTATGGAAACACCGTTGTTCCTAATTTCCTATCCATTCCAGGGTTCTTCATGCCACCCTTGCCACCACTAGACACCACTATGATTGAATGGCTTTTTTGCATCTCCTGAACACTTGTTATCACTGGGAATATACAAACAAATGTGTCCTAGCCTCAAAGGCAACATCAAGAGAAAACTGCGAAAATGTGCAATGGTGACTGCAACGTAGAGTTTTTCCAACAGTGACACGGTTGGGGCCATGATGTGGGTGACTGTGTTCTCACTTACTTAGTGATGAATCAAAGACATCATTGTCTTCCTTTATAAGAGCTTAAGGTGGTCATATGGAGGTCCATCCACACCGGTCAGAGGGCACTCACTCTTCAAGTGCCGAGTCTCTTTGTAGTATTTGTATGTGTCTTTTAGAATTCTAGTCTAAGAAATAATTCTTAGAAATTTTATTCTAATTCTACACTTTCTAATGCTATCCTAAGACTTGATTTCCTCACCAGGTTAAGTTGCCAGGCCTTGGATTGTATTTTATTTTGGTTCATGATATACAAAAAAACTTCCTCCTAGAAAGAATTCCCATCAAGATTTAGATTTTTCAGGTACCTGTTTCAATATTGTTTACATTAGTGAGAAATGCTTCATGTTACATTGAAAGCAGAAAAGTGAATTCAAATCTCATCACAGTCAATTACCAACTTTTTTGACCTTTATCAAGGCCAAAAAGTGATGAAGAGCGCTTTATGTCTTTCTTCACCATAAAACTCAGGATAGTGGCTAAGTTATACACAAGGCATGATGGGCTGTGGGGCAGGGGGATGTTAGAATAAGTTGGTGCAATTTGCCAGTGTAGCTTTCTGCAGCCATTCTATAGGCATACCCATACAAAATCCCATATAAGATTTTTAGTGGGACCTCCTTTGCTGGGAGCCTTGAATTTATTTTATTTCATTTGTATCTCCTTTTTATTGAAGCTTGCACTTGGTGGCTCTGCTTATGGTTTTCAGGTAATTTAAAGAACTTAAATGTGATAGTCAATTAATAGATACGTACGTATGTGTCAATAAGTGGAGGGTCTTATTATTAGTAATGAAGACCAGAGGATTTGAGCCAGAGTTAGACTTACATTTTTGCTCAGCCATTTATAATTTTATCACCTTAAACAAGTTATTTAATTTCTTTGACACTCAATCGCTCATCTTTGAAATAGAAATAAGAGCCTTTTCACCAAACTGCTGTGAATGTTAGAGATATGTGTCATACACAGAGTTCGCACATCATAGGAACTTCAAAACTGATGTCTGTCGCATCTCTATTAGAGATAGCTGTCATGCTTCAACACATGGACTAGACACTTTCAACACTATTCTGGAGAGAACAAAGATAACAGGGAAACAATATGGGAAGAAATATGGTTTCACTTGTAAATATTTATTTCCTAATCCAGGGAGACAAAAGTCAGATTTCTGACTGGGAGTTTCTTGGTTTTTTCCTCTATTCTGTATTCACAATGTCTAGATTATGGAAATCCTCCCAGTTTCATTGCACTGATATAATTTATCACATTGTACATTTTATATCACTTTGTTCTTTCTTTTTAAGTGGGCTTTTTGCATCTTGGGATAGGAATGTTCTTTTTTTTCTTTTATTTATTTATTTTTATTTATTTTTAAGATTTTATTTATTTGAGAGAGAGAGAATGAGAGACAGAGAGCATGAGAGGGAGGAGGGTCAGACGGAGAAGCAGACTCCCTGCTGAGCAGGGAGCCTGATGTGGGACTCGTTCCCGGGACTCCAGGATCATGACCTGAGCTGAAGGCAGTCGCTTAACCAACTGAGCCACTCAGGCGCCCCAGGGATAGGAATGTTCTTGTAAATGTGGTAAAAATTCTAGCTCAGCTGAAATCTGTCAGCTGCAGCTAACTTTGTTTTGTGATTCTGTAGGTATTTGTAGCCATTATAGCTTCTAAGTCACTTCTTGTCACTTTTGGACTCTAGATAAGCAAGTGTATGGCCCATTTTAAAAATGTTGTAAGCTTTCCCAAATCAGCATTATTTCAGTTCCCCCGTGAAGCAAAAATGTTATGGAATATCAAAACAACTAGGACTTGGGGAAAAATGTCTAAGAAAGCACATTTACAAACAGTCTTGCTGTGCACTATGTTTTAAAATTTTAGAAGATTAGAAAGAAGGGTTTATGGAAAAACACTTATAATATCAGTGCCCTTGCAGGAGAAACATGGGTTCAAGAAGCCATCTCATGCAAACCAAGACAAATGGTCACCCTCTCTACGGAGGATAATCAGTTGGGCACTGGAAAGTGAGAATAAACTCAGCTGATTTCTTGCAACTGCCTCAGGCCAACTTTTAGGCCAGTCATTTGTACTTTGTTTCTAATCACAGGAGGTTCTAGAATGTTCTGGTTTCCAGCCCCCACTCTCTGGCAGTGTCTCCACTGGAAAAATGCTTGAGATCGAGAAGGGGTCCATCCTCCAACATTTTGTGAAAAAGCACCCTCCCACACAGCATTCTCACCCAGGTGGAGGAAAACCTACACACTGCAACTGATATGCTTTGATGCTCTGTTAAGCTTGACTTCTTAATGTGTTTATTTTTAGTCACCAAAGAGTGAAAATGCCCCAACTGCCAGGGCAATTAAGTCAACCTCATTGTCAAAGAGGGAAAGATAGAAGAACAAGTACATCTCAGGATACCTAATAATAAAAATATTTGTGTTTGATTTTGTCTATGTATTAAATTTAGGAGCTTCTAGATGATGTATTCTTCTAGATGATGTATTCATGAGAATCAACTGACTCTGTTCCTACTCAACAGGAACAATTCAATTTTTAGGAAACATAGCGGTCTGTCCATTTATTGCATGCCTGACACTCTCTTTCCCTAAGAAGGAGAGGTCTTATACTTGATTAAAGGGTTCTGGTCTTGAGCAACCACTGACCTTGCAAATCTGGCATAAAATCAAGAACAAATAAATAAAAAAGAAGGAGGGGTCTTTTAAAAAAGAACTAGTATGACCTTGTAAGGCAGAAGTAAATATTTACGTTTATGAAGACAAAGTATCATGGTAACCAGATCATGGCTTTTGTCAAATCTGGATTCTTTTCCAAGCTCTGCTCCACCCTACAAGTTTGAAGAAAGCTATGAAAACAGATTTGGTTTTCTTAGCTGTAAAAGAGGAACAACACTTTGAAGCCTAATAGTGAGGATTAAATAAGGCAATGCCTATAAAGTAGTTAAGATAATTAATACTAGGAATAGTATTATGGTCATATGGATAAGATAATTAATACCAGGCATACAGATGAGGTTCAAAAAATGATAACTCAATAAATGGTCTTACTACTGAAAATACAAAGTTGTAACACAAAAACTTACAAAAAACTCATAAGAAAACCTTAACTTCATTAAAATTTTTAAAATTTTACTTAGCAATTTTTTGCTAAGAGAATAGGAGGCTATTTTTCCTTCAAGTAAAGATTTATTTTTGGACTTTGGTTTTTTTTAATCATTGTTTTATCTAGTAATAAGATGTTGCTGCCTATCTATACCAAAGTTCACAGGTCCACAAGCATAAACATAAATTTAGTTGAAGTTCTGTGAGTTCATGACTTGTAAAATTCTATAACAGGGAATAGTCATTGAGTGTGAAGGAAAAATTGTACTACTTCTTAGATAAAAATGACATTTTCAATAATTTTTAAGATCTGAATCATCTTGAATGAAACCTTTCTATAAGTTTGATTTCACATCCCATCCTTCCCAGGAATTAAAGGCTCATTCAAGGAGCATATTATGTAAGCGTGTTTCCACATCCATCCCATGGGAAAGAACCTACAAAATGGACAAGAGAAGAAATGAAATGCAACTTTGTGGACCACCTATTTACTATGTGCCAATCAGAGGGCTATGCACTACATGATGAACCCAAAAACAGGCATACCTCATTTGGCACTTTGCTTTATTGTGTTTCATAGATATTATATTTTTTACAAATTGAAGGTTTTTGGCAACCTTGCATCAAACAAGTCCATAGACACCATTTTCCCAACGGCATTTGCTCACTTCATGTCTCTGTGTCCTATTTAGGTATTTCTTGCAGTATTTCCAACTTTTTCATTATTATTATATTTATTATGATGATCTGTGATCAGTGATCTTTGATGTTGTTATTATAATTGTTTTGGGGCACCACGAATCCCCCATATAAGGCAAGCTTAACTGATAAATGTGTATGTTCTGACTGCTCTACTGGCTGGCCATTCCTCCATCTCCTTCTCCTCAGGCATCCTTATTCCATGAGACACAACAATATTGAAATGAGGCCATTTAATAACCCTACAATGGCCTCCAACTGTTCAAGTGAAAGGAAAAGCCACACTTTTAATCAAAAGGTAGAAATGATAAAGCTTAGTTAGGAAGGCATGTCAAAAGCCAGGGTAAGCCAAAAGCTAAGCCTCTTGCACCAGTTAGCCAAGGTATGAATGCAAAGGATAAATTCTTAAAGGAAATTAAAAGTCCTACTCCAGTGAATGCATGAATGATAAGAAAGCGAAACAGCCTTATTGCTGACATGGAGAAAGTTTTAGTGGTCTAGATAGAAGATCAAATCAGCCACAACATTCCCTTAAGCCAAAGCCGAATCCAGAGCAAAGCCCTAACTCCTTTTCTACAAAGGCTGAGAGAGAAAGCTGCAGAAGAAAAATTTGAAGCCAGCAGAGTTTGGCTCTTGTGAGGTTTAAAGAAGAAGCCATCTCCATGACATAAAAGTGCTAGATAAAGCAGCAAGTGCTGATGTAAAAGCTGCAGCAAGTCATCCAGAAGATCTAGCTAAGATAATCATGAAAGTGGCTATGCTAAACAACAGATGTAGACAACACAGCTTCATATTGGAAGAAGATGCCATCTAGGACTTTCATAGCTAGAGAGGAGAAGTCAATGCCTCACTTCAAAGCTTCAAAGGACAGGCTGACTCTCTTGTTAGGAGCTGGCGACTTTATGTTGAAGCCAATGCTCATTTACCATTCCAAAAATCCTAGGGCTTTTAAGAATTATGCCAGATCTCCTCTGCCTGTGCTCTATAAATGGAAAAACAAAGCCTAGATGACAGCACATCTGTTTATGACATGGCTTACTGAACATTTTAAGTCCACTATTAGGACGTACTGTTCAGAAAAAAAAGATTCCATTCAAAATAGTACTGTTCATTGACAATGCACCTGGTCACCCGAGACCTCTGATGGAGATATACAGCAAGATTAAAGTTGTTTTCTTGCCTGTTAACACAACATCCATTTTGTAGCCCACAGATCAAGCAGTAATTTCAACTTATGAGTCTTGTTATATAAGGAATACATTTCATAAGGCTATAGCTGCCATAGACAGTGATTCGTCTGATGGATCTGGGCAAAGTAAATTGAAACCTTCTGGAAAGGGTTCACCATTCTAGATGCCATTATGAATATTTGTGATTTGTGAGAAGAGATGAAAATATCTACATTGACAGGAGTTTGGAAGAAGTTGGTTCCAACCCTCATGGAGGACTTTGAGAGTTTCAAGACTTCAGTGGAGGAGGTAACTGTGAATATGGTGGAAATAGCAAAAGAACTAGAATTAGATGTGGAACCTGAAAAGGTGACTGAATTGCTGCATCTCATGATCAAATTTGAATGAAGAGTTGCTTCTAATGGATGAGTAAAGAAAATGGTTTCTTGAGATGGAATCTACTCCTGATGAAGATGCTGTGAAGATTGTTGAAATGACAACAAGATTTAGAATATTACATAAACTTAGTTGATAAAGCAGCGGCAGGGTTTGAGAAGATTGACTCCAATTTTTAAAGAATTCTAGTGTGGTTCAAAGTCTATCAAACAGCATCTCATGCTACAGAGAAATTGTTAATGAAAGGAAGAGTCAATCAATGTGGCAAACTTCCTTGCCTTATTTTTTAAAATGTCCACAGCCACCTCAACCTTCAGCAACCACCACCCTGATCAGTCAGCAGCCATCAATGTTGAGGCAAGACCCTTCTCCAGCAAAAAAATTAGAACCTGCTGAAAGCTCAGATGATGGTTAGCATTTTTTAGCAATAAAGCATTTTAATTAAGGTATGTACACGGCTTTTTTAGACATAATGCCATTGCACACTTAATAGACTAAAGTTTTATATAAACATAACTTTGATATGCATAGAGAAAACCAAAAAATTCATTTGACTTGCTTTATTGAAATATTTGTTCTATTGCAGTGGTCTGGAACTGAACTTGGCTCACTGATAGCCATGGGGATGATGGGGCTCTAAAACAATAGAAACTAGGAGACAGACTTAATTGCCAGAAACTAGGATGTTATAATTGTTATAACAAATGGCAAGGTCAGGGTGGCAGTCGGGGCATCTTAAACCAATGACAGTTGTGGAGATAGTAAGTAA
Source organism: Leptonychotes weddellii (assembly GCF_054177405.1). Taxonomy (NCBI): domain Eukaryota; kingdom Metazoa; phylum Chordata; class Mammalia; order Carnivora; family Phocidae; genus Leptonychotes; species Leptonychotes weddellii. The sequence continues at coordinate 28,621,972 of NC_138379.1, read as the reverse complement.
AACAGAGTGTCCCTAAGGGCACTGATACCTAGAGATCTGAGGTATCAGATTGTTCCTTCAGGTCTGAATTACAGAGTTCACCAGGTTCATGAACTCACCTGGTGGCCACGTCCTCAACCCGTGGAGGTATACTAGTGATTGACATCCTTGGCAATTGGAGTAACCCCTGCACTGGGTCCTTGACCTATGGAGTAATTGCTAGCACAGTGGAGAAATCAAGTGGAAAACCTCTGAAACTGCCTCCCATGCCTGGCCAAGATGGCAAATCAAAAACACCATCGCATCCCAGAGGAGATGGTAGAGAGATTAAGGCATTATAAGATTTAAAGAAACAGGAGTTAGAATCCTTCTCATAGTTCTGTTCCATCTGCTAGTCTGGGCTCCTATAAAATCTGGGTATTTTTTTTTGTACCATAGATTGATGTGGTATGGTTTTCAATACATGGTTGTGATTAATTAATTAATTTAGTAACTGTTCCTTTCTACTGAAACTGGATGAAAGATCAGAAACAGTTGACTTTCACAATAAGTAGATGACAATATATTCAACAGTTTTAGCCCAAGGTTATGTTACCTTTCCTTCTTTCTGTCATAATATAGTGAAGAAATCTGAGCTATGCAGACCTGCAGAATATCATACTACTCTAGTACATCTTTGGCATCATGCTGTTTGACCAGAATAAGCTAGAGGTGACTAACATGCAAAAATCTTTAAGACGTAAACACTGCGGAGGCGAGTAGACTAATCTTATGAATATTGAGAGATCTGCCACATCAATGTTTTAGAGAAACATTTTAGGAGACCAGAAATCAGGGATGTATCATGATATTTCCTTAAAGTAAAAGATAAATTATGCATCTTGCATCCTCTTTCACAAAGAATTCTAATTTCTGGAAGTCTCTCTTTGTCTGGAGACAACTCATTTTGCACCCAGGAATACTGGTCTGGACTCTGTATTGGGTGTTATGAAAGGATGTCATCTTTGATTGGGACCCAGAGAAGGAAAGGGTTCTGCAGCAGATCAAGCTGCAGTGCAAGCTGACCAGCCATTTGGATCACATGATCTGCCATAATCGGTGGTATTGGAGATGTTGTTGTGGAAAAAGATGCACTGATGCATTTATGTCAGATCCCAGTGGGAGAATCAGTGAGTAGATTGCTGGGTCTGGACTCTGGTAGAGACACAAGGCTTGGCCTCAGAGTCCAAGTGACCATATTTTTGTTAAAACGTCCACATGACTCAAAGCGATCTACAGATTCAATGCAATTCCTATCAAAACACCAACAACATTTTTCACAGAACTAGGAAGAATAATACTAAAATGTGTATGGAACCACAAAAGACCCCGAATAGCCAAAGCGATCTTGAGAAAGAACAAAGCAGGAGGTATCACAGTCTCAGATTTCAAGATGTATTACAAAGCTGTAGTAATTGAAACCGTATAGTACTGGTGCAAAAACAGACAGACAGATCAATGGAACAGAATAGAGAGCCCAGAAATAAACCCATGCTTTTATGGTCAGTTAATCTATGACAAAAGAGGCAAGAATATACAATGGAGAAAAGACAGTCTCTTCAATAAATGGTGCTGGGAAAACTGGACAGCTACATGTACAAGAATGACACTGGACCACTTTCTTGCACCCTCAACAAAAATAAACTCAAAACGGGTAAGACCTCAGTGTGAGGCCCGAAACCATAAAACTCCTAGAAGAGAGCACAGGCGGTAATTTCTTTGACATCAGCCTTAGCAACATTTTTCTAAACATGTCTCCTGAGGCAAGGGAAACGAAAACAAAAATAACTATTGGGACGATATCAAAATAAAAAGCTTCTGCACAGCAAAGGAAACCCTCAACAGAACTTCCCATCATGAACTGGCTTCTGTTGGACTGACCAAATCATAAAGCCACCCAGTAGTTCCAGCAGAAATCCATTATATGGTAGAAATTTTTAGCTCAGGATTGAGCATAAGCAGGACCAAGCTCTGTTTAAAGATGAGTCAAGTTGGTGTATGAGTGGAAGACAAAAAAGGAGCGTGGTTGCAATACAGCCTTACTCAGGGTGGCCTCCGGAATAGCACAGTTGCTCAAAGATCAATAAACCACTGGGTGGCAAGTTGATTATTGAGGGCCCCTTCCAACTTGGAAAGCCCAGTGATTCGTTCTCAGAGAATAGCCATTTAATCCAAGTGTGGGTTTTTCTTTCCTGTCCACAGACAGCACCACCCGAGAGGAAAACTGCTTTCTTTCCTTGATTTACGTACACATAAACTTGCACTAGAGCCTGTCATGTGGGGCAGACTTTCTAAAGCTTTGGGGAAGATAGAGGTGGGGAGATGTTAACATCACCAAAGCTTTGGGGAAGATAGAGATGGGGAGATGTTAACATCACCACAATGAAAACAACTTGAAACTGAATACTAGCCATCCCTGTTCTTAAAGTGGTTGTTTTTGTTTTGTTTTGTTGCCATTTTATACTTTGGTTATTCATTCTCTCTCCTCCTCTCCACTCCTTTGCCCTCCCCTCCCCTCTCCTCTCTCTTTTTCTCTGCTGGAGCCAAATCGATCAGCCAACTAATCGAATAAAAATTCTCCTGGGGCACCTGGTTGGCTCAGTTGGTTAAACGTCCGGAGTCTTGATTTTGGCTCAGTTTATGATCTCAGGGTCATGAAATAGAGCCCCACGTTGGGCTCTGCACCAGACATAGAGCCTGCTTAAGATTCTCTCTCGCCCTCCGCCCTTCCCCCACTCCATCTCTTAAAAAAAAACCTTCTATTTTCCTCTTCAGAGTAATTCAGCTCTTTTTTAGTTCCTACCCCCTAACGCAGTTTGTGGCCTCCCATTGACCAATACAAAATATGAAGAAAGCTTTGAATTAATGCTGTAAGAGCCCAGTGCTTGTCTGGTATGGGAGCAGGGGTGTTGATCTTCCAGACACAGATATAATAAAGTCCATATTGATGATGCTGTAAACAAAATCTTTGAACTCCATTTGTTAGGAAATATAAACTAATGTAAATTTAATTACATGCTACTCAGATTCCTGATTTAGGTGTGCCTGGTATCCATATTTCCTAAAAGGTAACGTTGTAAAATCTAGGCATAAACTTATTTGAGTGAGGTCAAAATTTGCTACAATTGATATATTTCAAATCATCCAGAGAAGAAAGACCCATCATTGGGTTTTGGAAGACCTGGTTCAAATTCTACCAATTAGCTAGGGCCTTAGTTTCATCTTTTACAAATGAAAGCACATGAATAATAATGGCAGCCCTTCCAGCCTCATGACACTGATGTGACATCTAAATGAGAGAATTAACTTAAAAATGAGAAACAGTTCAGAAGGATTTCAGTTCACTATTTTTTTTTGAGATTTAAATAAGACTTCTACCTTCAGAGATATTATTAAAACCATACACACTTATATGTATAGACATGTTATATGTATATGTAATCTCTATATTCTAAATTACTGGTGGTGAAGGTTTTTTGGCGCCAGTAGTTCTAGATCAGGGATTAGCCAATTATGGCCCTCCGGCCAAATTTAACACTCCTTTGATTTGCCTGCTTTATAAATACGGCGTTACTGGAACAAAGCCCTGCCCACTCATTCACCATTGTCTTATTAGATGCTTTCCTGCTACAATGAGAGTTAATTAGGGCAACAAAGCCTTATGGCCCGCAGAGCCCCAAATATTTCCTCTCTGTTCATTTTCAGAACAAGTTTGCCAATCTGTGCTCTAGATACGAGAAAGGCAGGGCATATGCTATAAAGAATATTTACACACTGTGGTCTAATCTGCACTGTGGAGTACTCATGCAATTTTCCTAATCATTCAAGCTAAAAACAAGTTATTTCATCACATCACTATTTTGGATGGAGAAGTTTTAAGATTTGAATGAAGCAAGCAATTGTTCTCTTCACTTTACTTCTGCTGCTCATAAAGCATGGAACAGGGGAATTTTCAAAATGTTTTACACATCTCTCTAAGAAATTACAGAAAATATAAGGAATTATTCTTCCCTTTTGTGCTTCCTACTTAACAGGAGATCATTACTGTGAAATCATGGCAAGATACATGTGTATGTCTGTACTCACCATCACATTTATTTATAAGATGTCTGCTTCTTTTGCAGTGTGGCTATGAACAAAGGTATAGAAAAGGTTTGTGTTTTTGCCAGAGCTTAGAAATGAATGAGGGTATTAGTCAGCGACGAAGTGTAGTAAACCCACCCGCTGCTTATGCCTTAGAAAAAAGAGCTGGTTGTTAATTGTTTCTTTAACCAACATGTTATAACTTGATGAAAGGTAAAGGCCATGGCCAGAAGAAAGACAATTCGCATTTCACAAGTAATTTGAAGTCATATAATTCCTAGAATTTAGACTTCATTAAAAAATAACTTCTGATCAGAAACAAAAGGTATGACAGACACATATTGACATTTGGAATTCAAGTGTAAGCATCAGACAAATCCATCAAATCTCTGATCCTTCAACTCTGCCGATTTCGGGCTTTCCCTGAGAGCAACAGTTATATATTAGAAAGAATATTACACAAAGAACCTGCAGACCAGTGATCTAGGGGGACCCTGCTTTCAGCACATCAACTTCTATGAAATGGTGCTATCTATAAAAAGGGCTCATTATAACTCAAAGGTTTGCTGTGAGGGTCAAATAAGATTCAATCTGTAAACAGATTTTAAAAATTGGATTTGGTCAAGTGTGATAGAGAATTACTAGAACCAGACTGTTACTGTTATAACACCTGGAATGGCTAGATGCGTGAGTACAAACTCTGACTTTACTATTTACTAGTTTTGTAACTCTGTGCAAGGACTTTTTTCCTCATCTGTAAAGTACAAATTTTAATAGTAACCACAGGTATTTATGCAGTTTAAATGAAGTTAACATATGCAAAGTGCTTACCCAACGTCTGATGCATGATAAGCACTTAATATATATTATCTGTTATAGTAATTATTATTACACAAGCCTTTCACCTTAGATACCTATAACGCTTAACTAATAGTTCATGCTAGGACTCTCTTGTACCAGATATCAATTGCCATTCTTCCTACCAGTTTGGCTAGCAGTTGGCAAATTAGTATCTTATAGCAAATTAAATGTTATTGTGTCAAGCAAGTTGTAAATTGATTTCTAAACATTTTTTTCATTTCATTCCCTATCAATAAAAATCTCCATCACACTTCTGGGGTGCCTGGCTGGCTCGGTCAGTTAAGTGTCTGACGCTTGATTTCGGCTCAGGTCATGATCTCAGGGTTGTGTGATCAAGCCCTGCATTGGGCTCTACGCTGGGCGTGGATCCTGCTTAAGGTTCTCTCTTTCCATCTCCCTCTGCCCTCCCCCTCCTATTGCACTGGCTCGTGTGCTCTCTCGCTCTCTCAAAAAAAAAAACTTCATCACACTTCTAATATAGGTATATTTTGTCTACTTATAAATTATTTACATGTATTAATATATTATGCCATTTTAAAGTATATTTAAATATAGACATTTAAAAGAAGATATAAGATATAAATTTATAGATTACGATATATATTTATACAATATATGTTAGGATATTATGTGTATGAGACTAAGAAGAAATAAGATATATAGATATTAGGTATAATATATAATATACAGGCATACACATGTATATATATATGTTTATGTGTATATAACATGCAGATGTATAATTCCTTAATATTTTTCCTATATCCCAGTAAATTTACTGGTGAAAAAACTCCCCTTTGCGGACCACTGTATGAGTCATTCAGGAGTAGGTTGGGAAAGAAAGCCATGGGTATACCTGATGGTAAGTGTTTCAGGATTTGACAGGGTTTGAACTAATATGTATTTCATGAGCAATAATAATGAACAAACATTGGATATGAAGTATTTTCAGACATAGTGCTAAGCCAATTACATATCTTCTACTGTAATCCATATAACAACTCTCTGAGGTAGATACTAATTTTATTCCTCATTTTATGAATGAGGAATATGAGAATAAGGAGGTTAAATAACCAGCCCAAAGTTCCTACCTAAGTAAGCAATAGAATGATGCTTTGCAACCACATATCCCTCCCATAACTAGTGCCTTGACCCTTGGTAAAATCATAATAATGATAATTACTACCTCCATTATTATTAAATGAATTAAAGTCACTAATGTTATGTGCCAGAACTTTACTAAGTGTTGCTCATAGGTAACAAGATGAAACATTTGTTCAGCAAACCCTTTGATAAGTAAGCCACATTGGAGAAAGAGCAAACCTAAGGGTATATGTTGGTAGAAGTCAAAGAAAGAGAGAGAATAAGAGAGATCGATAAGAGAGAAATAGGATAAATTTGCAAAAGACAAAAGAAATAAGAGAAAGAGGGACAAGAGAGAAATCAGCTAGATGGTTTGAGGCTAATATACATTGAAAGGCGAAATAGTGTGTGAAAAAATTCCCTTCATATGAGGACTTTAAACAAAAGAAATATCTAGTGTTTAATTAGAAAGTTTAAAAATTATTGCCATATATTACTCTCTCTTGTTCTCCCATCTTTGGGGACATTTACTACACACTTAAATGCTCTGTGTTTTCTTAATCTCTCTCTCAATCTCCTATCATCCTTCCCTCTCTCTTTTCTTCTTTTCTGACATTCAAGGAGGGAACCGCATTTCTGAGAAAACCATTACAGAACCGATAAGAGTCTGAGAAAGCAAGACTTGATATTCCTGAACAAATTCAGAAAAAGCAAAAAGCTCCACATCAGAACTGACCATGAGAATACAAAACTCTGTCCCATCTGAGATGGAATTAAAAATTCCAGGGAGTGTACAATGGAGCTCCAACTAAATCTCATCTAGATCTGGAGGGTTACAAGATGTCATGATTACTTTTTCACACCTGCGCTGTGATGTGACTACCGCTCTCCCAACGACAATGCACGTCAAGTGCTGGGCACAAAGGTGAGTGTGGACCATCCAGGACATCCCACGTTCTTCGTTGAGATTGTGGCCCAGGATAACCAAAGAGAAACTCACCTGCATTCTCAACGAGAATGAGGTCAGGTAATACAAAATGCCCTGGGAAGTGGAACACTAGGAGATAGTCAATTCTTTGGCAAATCTTCCCAATATCACCTTCTACAATAGTAATTTAAACTAATATGTACCGCTCATTACCGAGGATCAGGGGCAGGCCTAACAATTATATATCTATCATGTCCTAATTTTCCTCACAATCTTTTGAGAAAGTACTATTATTACCATCAGCCTCTGGATAAGGGGACTGAGGTAGAGTTGCCCAAGGATACACAATTTTAAAAAAATGGATGTGGAGGGACGCCTGGGTGGTTCAGTCAGTTAATCGTCTGCCTTCAACTCAGGTCATGATCTCAGAGTCCTGGGATCGAGTCCCACATCAGGCTCTCTGCTCAGCTGGGAAGCCTGCTTCTTCCTCTCCTCCCTGCTTGTGTTCTCTCTCGCTATCTCTGTCACTATCTGTCTCTCTCAAATAAATAAAATCTTTTTTTTTAAAGATTTTATTTATTTATTTGAGAGAGAGAGAATGAGAGAGAGCACATGAGAGGGGGGAGGGTCAGAGGGAGAAGCAGACTCCCCGCCGAGCAGGGAGCCCGATGCGGGACTCGATCCAGGGACTCCAGGATCATGACCTGAGCCGAAGGCAGTCGCTCAACCAACTGAGCCACCCAGGCGCCCCTCAAATAAATAAAATCTTTAAAAAAAATGGTTGTGGAATTCAAACCTGGGCAACTTGATCTCCATTCTTGGCACTTAACCACTATTCATACTGCCTTCTTCTTGTAGCGGACAGCAATAGCAACTAGAAAGATGACACACAGGAGACTTTATAACTGCCATTTATTGAACAAATATGTGTTATGCTAGTTAGTATACATATAATTGTTTTATGCAACATTATGAACACTTTTCAAGAGAGTAGTAATTTTCCCATTTTATTGTCAGGAAGCTGAGCTTCAGAAGGATGTAGTAATTTGGTCAAGTTCACAAGGCTGGAATCAGAAGTCAAACCCAAACTCAGGTCTGTTGGACCTCCCCACACCTATCTATAAAGCAATGATCTATCTTCAGTTGCAGTGAATCATCCCATTCAGTAGATAACAATTTGGATTTATTCCTGGAGGGAATGCTCTGTGTATAGTAAGCGTGTAGCCTTGGTCTGTGTGCCTTCTAAGGCCTCGAGGGTGGGGTCAGACAGCCCAGAGGCATCACAAAGACCTCCTCTGCAGTATAGAAAGTTAGAGGACCCTCCACAATGAAGACCATACCAATATGCCTGGGAGCTGACTTTCCATATTTCTTCCTTTAAAGGAAAAAAAAAAAAGAATTTAGAATGTTTCAAGAGAAAATTGTAAAATAGCGAGTGAAATTTTATGGTCATATTAAAGTAAATCCTTATTTCCACTCATCTAAAATAGCTTTGGAAAAGTTTAGTAACGACTTACTTCCTAAGAACTAAATCAAATTGACTTTTCTGAGGGAATTTTACATAATTAGTCTCAAATGCCCTCATGAAACTCATTCTTTCTTTGGTGTCTGAGACATTACTTTTCCCTAGCTTTCCCCTTCTTTCAAACCTTCTTTCTCATTCTCATTTTAATGGCATGGCTTCTTTAGCCTGTCCCTTAAACATGATGCCTTCCCAGAATTCCATCTTTGATTCTCTTTCTCTGCTTGCGAATATTGCTATTTGTCTCTCCAACAGGTCCCTTCTCTTCCCCAAAGAACTCAACTTTTCCCAGTTCTAAAGTTTGAATAGGATTGGTGCCCATACCAAAGAAGCAAGAATAGGTCTTTCTAGGCCTTCATCAGTAAGCATAATCTCATCCTCTTTCCTGGCTACAGTGGCTGTTTCACAAGGACACATGTGAAGTCAGGTATAAGTGAGTGAGTACATCATGTTCCTCCCAAATTAACTGGGGACAGAGTAAGCATAGGATTTAAACTAGTAAATCAGAACAGATCTGTGGAAGGCAGAGCAGGGATTGATGGAAGTTGGTTCTTATGAGACACTGTTCAGTTTTAGGCTAAATTTCAACTGGATATACTCTATTTTGGACATTTCAATTATGTGAATCAATAAATTACAAAGTTTGAGCTTACCTTCCTGTTACCTACAGTTACGAGCTTTTCAATGGACTCTATATACTTTCCCTCTAAGTAATGAAATCCATTTTCTTTATGTATAATTATTTAGCTTCTCTGAGATTCCCCAAGTTAAACAAGAAGATACTGACAGAATTTAAAAAAACAACATATTAAAACTTTTAGCATCGTGACTGGCATGTAATCAGTACTCTTTCCAGAGCAGCTGTTGTTGTTATTGTTATAATTATTTATATTCATCCATCTTTTATCTTCATTTGACTCTTGAGCTTCAGACCAAAATGTACAACTATTCATTCATTGCACATCTCCACTTAGATGTGTCGAGGGGTGTCCCAACGTTCTTTCTACTGTATAAGCTGTAATTTGACTTTTTTTGACTGGAGAGACAGAGTTCTTTGGAACCAGTGGCTAGGATGTAACAAAAATGAAAACATTCTAAGACTTTGTAGTGGCTTTGCCTATAAAAGCAAGAATCCACCAGGGTCTGTTGTGAAGTCCTTGATTATCATTATGACAGAAATATAGCACAGGAAGAGTATACTTTAATGAGCTCTTTCTCATTTTGGGAACTCACTTGGCATGGGTTTTCACATAAACGCTTCACTTTTCTAAGACCACAGTACCTAATTAAGCAACCCATGGTATTTTACTACAAATAACATTGCGTTCTTATTTCTAAATGTTATTTCAACTGGTACTTGATCTCCTTCACATTTGACTTACGTGATTTTTCTAATCTTTCCTTAGGTATGCAACATTATCTGCCTGCCAAATTTAGATAACTTCTTGGAACAGATTCAGTTAAACTTCATGGTGGAGCCCTGTTATGATCAAGGTCAAATACCGGCTTATGATAAATTTTCAGATCATAGAAAAAGTATAAAAAAAAAATCCCATTTTCTTTTTCCCTCACTATTTTCCTACCCACCCTGTTACTTATAAATCCTTAATTTTATCAAGTCCAACACAAGACATAAGTTTACAACAATCAATTATGTATTTGTATCTTAAGGGAATATTTTCTGGGATTTTTTTGTGTGTGTGTGAAGAGGAGAAGTATTGAATTATCCATCAAAACTCACCAATATAGCCAAAGTTGGACATTAGTTATCCTTTAATTATTATTAGTTCTAGTACTTTTCTCCGTGTATCTGTGCATAGAGTGTATGTCGAGAGGTGGGGAAGGTGTAGAGAAAAAGAGAGAGAGAGAGAGAAAGAAAGTCTTGTGGCACAGAAAAATAGCTTTCACCTGAAATACATATAATGGGAGGTTATCTTGCTAACTTTAGAACCAAGATTACTTAGAATTCCATCTAGCAATCCATATGGTTTTATCTGATGACACTGGTTTGTTTAATTGCCAAGTTCTTCCCTTTGACATTAGCTGCCAGAAAGTTTAAAGCTAAATTGCTGGCTCAAACCCATATCAAATGCATGACTCATTATAGTTTGAATGATTAACCTTATTTATGGTTCCATCTTGTATCCAGTCCTTTATGATTTTTTTGTTTGTTTGTTTGTTTGTTTTGCCTTCTCTTAACCCAGGCTAATTTATTATTTTCTATTGTGCTTGGCAAGTCATTGCTAAGCTTTCTGAAATAATAAATAGGTAGTCAATATGAAGGTCTTTAAATTGTGAATTAACTGAATAATTATTTCATATACTTATTTCACTTTTTTTTTTAGACATGACAAGTTATTGTGCATACTCACTATCTGTTAGCAGCCAGGACTGGACTGGACGTGGAGTTTAGCTGTTAGTCTGAGAGGTCCCTCTAACTTACTTTGATTCTTCTTCTTAAATCTCTTAAACTCACTCTGCCTTCTACATTCCAGAGGAGTTTATTCTGTTTCTGGTTCTCCTTCACATTTGTAAGCTTTTGCATCGTGCATTTGAGTTTACCAAGCATTTCACAAGGCCTGTTAAGCAAAATCCCTACCTCATGTCTTGTCCATTCTAATCCATCCTGTGAATACACATGATACAATTTTCTTAAAATATTATTTTTATCTTTCTCAAGAACCACAATCTGTCGAATGAAGGTGAAACGTCTTTGCCTAGCCTCCATCCAACAGCTCTCACTAGCTAGCCCCATCTCATTCCTACAAATCATTCCTCTCTGCTCTCCAACATGAACCTTCCTCTTCACTGTTCTCATTTTTCCACAGCAGCGTCACCTTCGTTCTTGTTTCCCACATGTTCATGCAGTTTCCATTACTGGAATACCCTCCTTGCTCCTCTCCTCCAATTCAAATCCAATCCAATTTTTTAAGACTCAAGCTGTGGTTCATTCACAAAGGTCCTAAATCTTAAAGATTGTTCCCCATCAAATGTGCAATTGTTTATATATATATATATATATATATATATATATATATATATATATGTAAATACTATATATAAAATAAATATATAAATATATAATATATATTAAGTATATATACATATACTTTCTCCAACTGAATTATGTGTTCCTTGATGGCAAACATACTATTTAAAGACCTTCATATTGACTACCTATTTATTATTTCAGAAAGCTTAGCAATGACTTGCTGAGCACAATAGAAAATAATAAATTAGCCTGGGTTAAGAGTAAGCAAAAAAAAAAATACAGAAAAAAAATCATAAAAGACACCTATCTTGTGTCATGTTACTAAGCACAGCATTGAGAGTTCATATAAAATTAGTAAACTTACTAAGCCATGATCACAGCATAATCCAGTACTCAGCCAGAGCTATATATTTGAGAATCTGTGAAATAGAAGACCTCAGGGACTCTTTAATGGCCTGATATGTCCAACCAAGCATTTCATGTTGATAATACTGAGTCAAATTTGCAATACAATCCAAGTCTCCAACACAATATAGGTGAAAATGTCTGTGGCCTGTGTTTGGTTACTACAAACTGTGATTGAATGTGATCATGGGGAAGTATCTCTGTAAAGAACTGTCAAAAAAAATGAATTTGAGTTTTCTTTTTACGTACAAGAAATTCATATTCCTCCTTAGGAGTCTGAAAAGTTAGTCTGAGCTTTCCAAGATTCATATGCCCTAAAAGCCTTATTTCCAGGGAAGTCAGGTGTACTGCATGTGAGCTAATGTTGTCCCTTCCCCACACTTAGCTATGGACTCACTCACGTCACCATGACCAAGAGGGCCAGCTTGGTAAGAGGTCACACTAATCCTTTCCTCTTTAAAGACCCTTCTTCCCATCACATAGGTCAAGGTGCAATTAGTGTAAATAGAACAACTGACAGGTCAACTAGAGTGGAAAATTACATCCTTGTGGCCCTGCAGTCCCACATTGTTTTCATGACTTTGGTTAGGAGTTTGTTCTGTAGGCCATGACAGATTTGGAAGATTGGTGTAATTTTTATAATAAAATGCCAATTCATAAGCATAGCAAGAATGATAAAGTTTTCAACAAATCCCCATTTTGTAGTCATCTTTATTAATTGATTCAGGCAAGGATCAGTAGTAGATGCTAAAAACTTTGGGTAAATGTTTGTTGGGATGGAGATTAGCATATCTATAGTCTCACACTTTGTCCCACAGACTATTAATCACTTATGAAGGGGAAAATGGTAACCGTGTAGTAAAGAAAACTGGCAACACCACAAGTCAAGCCATCAAAATTAACATCACCAATAACAGAAAAATCTGATAGGATGTGCCCCCCTATGTAGTGAACTGAGATGACAGAGCATCCCCCATATAGCATTGAGCCAAAATGTATCACTAATTGTGAGGAAAAGTTTTTGAAAAACCAAGATTGAAATACATTCTGTAAAATAACTGTTCTGTACGGACTCTTGAAAAATGTCAGTGATGAATGATCATGGGTTGGAAAGGTTGGAATTTTTTTTTTTTTCCTGTGGAGGATCTTTCTAGAACAACTAGTAAAATGTGAATATTAGATAATAGCAATGCATTATTGCTAATTTATTATGCATTTTACTAATTTCACTGTGGTTATAAGCAAATGTCCTTGTTCTTAAGAGCTAGGTTCTGAAATACAAAGGGTCAAAATGTCTGTCAATTACTTTCAAACATTTCGTAAGTTATATATATATATATATAATACATATGTGTAGATTTAATATACTTATATCTATCGACACATGTAATATGCATGTATTTATATCAACAATATAATATGTAGATATGTGGAGAGAAAAGTCACGGTGGTGAAGGGAATATGGGAGTTCATGGTACAATTCTAGTGAATCTTCTCCAACTCCATGTGGTAGACAGAATAGTGACCCCCTAAAAATGTCCATGTTTAATCCCCAGAATTTATAAACATGTTAGGTTACATGGCAAAGAGCCATTAATATTGCTGATGGAGTTAGTTGTCAATCAGCTGCATTTGAGATGGGGAGATTATCCTGGATTATCTCAATGCGTTAATCACAAGGGTTCTGGTAAGTGGATGAGTAAAGCAGAAGAGGGAGAAACAGAGAAATAGCAGCATGAGAAGGACTGGGCTTGAAGTTGCTGGCTTTGAAGATGAAAGAAGGCCCCACTGGCCAAGGAATTCAGGTGGCCTCTAGAAGCTGGAAAAGGCAGATTCTTCCTAAAGCCTCCAGAGGAATATGGCCCTGCTGACATGTTGATTTTACTGAAGTGAGAACCATTCAGACTTCTGATTTCCAGAATTGTAAGATAATAAACTTGTGTTGTCTTAGCTAGTAAGTGTGTGGAATTTACTACAGTAGCAATAGAAAACTAATACAGTTTTTTTTTTCCAAAATAAAAGATTAAAGGGGCACCTGGGTGGTTCAGTCAGTTAAGCATCGGACTCTTGATTTCAGATCGGACTCTAAGATTCGGACTCTTGACTCATGATCTCGGGTTTGTGAGATCAAGTCCTGCATAGGGCTCTGTGCTGGGCATGGAGCCTGCTTAAGATTCTCTTTCTCCCTCTCCCTCTGTCCCTCTTTTGGACATGTGTGTGTGCTCACATACACATGTGCATGCTCTTTCTCTCAAAAAAAAAAAAAAGATTAAGAAGACAAGGTTATCATAAGAATGATTTTTAAAAATTTGATCTCTAGAGGCAGAGGGTTGAATTGGGAAACTAAAATATTATCTACAGGATTTGTAATCTTTTAGAAACTTAATTTGTAACACAAGTGAAAATGAAGAACCAGAGTAGTGCACCTGGGAATCAACACATTGCAGAAATACAATAAAATCAAGAAGGAGTGAGGCAGGAAGAAAGAAGAATGTTTTCATCCTGAGAGACCTGGGCATATCAAGACAGAGACAGAGGAAAGAAGATAGCTTTAAATATTTTTTAAAAAATATGACATGTAAAAAATAGGTCATATAAAAATATATGATCCATTTTATACAATATATTACATATTTACATATATATTTCTATATTTATAAAGTATCATTTGGGGCATATGAAATATTACAAAGAGGGCTGAATTCTATTCCTGTCTCTGCCACTTCATTTTGCAAAACTGGGAAATAATATAAATCTTCTGAGCCTCAGACTTCAACAGCAGAGGAGAAATGATAGTTACCTTCATGACTTCTTTGAGAATTAAATGAAGAGAAACCAATATCTAAAAAGGGGGTTAGTATAAAATGGGTGGTCAGCATAGAGAGCAGTCAGCATAGTTATTGTTGGTTTTTTGGGCCATTGCTCACCTACTGTTGTTGATGCCCAGTAACACTCTTGGTTTTTTGTCCTTTGGCCCCTCCCCATCAATCATTTTCTGCCTCCTTTCTTTTTGTCCACCCCTTATATTCAGGCATTTCATAATTAGTAGCTCTCAACCCTCTTTTGTTCTCAAACTGTATTTACTCCCTGGATGGCTTTTTCGCTTTGATGACATAAAATATTGCCTCACTATTGGCTACATCTTAATATCTGTATCCAGTTGAGTTCTCATGTCTGAGTCCCATCATCAAAGTCACAGAAAGGCAGAAATGTAAATTACATCTTTGATACGTTTGGAGGGGAAAGAAGGCTGGGAACCGTGATCTAAGAGAAATACAGGATTGAGTAAAACTAGTTTTATTATTTTGTTTTGTTCCATTGTATTCTGGGGGATGAGGGAGTTTTAGTTAATTTATACACCAAAAGGAAGTTGATGAAGGAAATAATAAAAATAAAAGAGAAAGATGGTTGAAGAGGCAAGACATCAGGGGAGAATCAGAAACATGGGATCAAGAGAGATTTGGAGGGAGAACTTAGTATGATGTGTGAGTATGATGGGAAGTTTAGGACACAGATTCCCCAGAATTGAATTAGAAGGAGGAGAGAATGAGTCAGGTATAGAGGCTTTGAAACATTCACTCACTTTAAAGTTTTTTGTTTCCGGAAGCTGCAACTCTTGGGCATTGGTTAATAGTTGGTATGTATAGGGCGCCTGGGTGGCTCAGTCGGTTAAGCGTCTGCCTTCCACTCAGGTCATGATCCCAGGGTCCTGGGATCGAGTTCCGCATCGGGCTCCCTGCTCTGCGGGGAGCCTGCTTCTCCCTCTCCAGCTGCCTGCTTCTCTGCCTACTTGGGCTCTCTCTCTATCTCTCTGTCAAATAAATAAATAAAATCTTAAAAAAAAAAAATAGTTGGTATGTATAGTGCTTCTTACATCTGAGAAGCCTACCTTGGAATAGATTTAAAGTCTTTTTAATAATTTCAATGCTGATTATTTGACCAAAGAGCTATCTTCACATCTGACAAAATGATGCAAAGCGATTTGAAGCCCACATGCCTTCTCCTCAAACACTGGAAAATCAAATGAATAGGTGAATTGTGTGTTTGTGTGCATGTGTGTTTGAGCAGAGCCTCCAGATAAAATTTTTTCTCACTATGAAATTCTAAGACATCTTTATAATATTTTCTCTGTTCGGCTAATAAATAGAGAGCCTTCTGTGTATAGCTGTCTTTTCTCTGGTTGTCAGGGAAAAGTCCTTAGAATGCAGCAAACATACACAGTAAGGTGCTCTGTGAATTTCTGAAGGCCTCCCCTGACTGAAGACAGTAGGTCATTCAGAATCATGTTAATGGAAAAACTGCCGGAAATAGGCCACACGCCCTAACTCAAATGGCCCTTTCTTTTTAAAAGTCATAAAAAATGACTGCATAAGACCCCAATCCTGCTCTAACACATGAATAGGATTTGTACTCATAGTCCACAGTCTGAAACAAGACTAATAAGAACCAGCTGTGTCCTGTAACAGTATGACCAAGTGGACCGTGGAAACGCCTTCTAAGGGGCCACAAGATGGCAGCCTCTTCATGCTTAACTTCTGTATGGGTCCCCTGCATCTGCTGGGTTTTGATTTTAGGGGTAAGAACTTCAGGGTAGAGGAGAGGACTGGGGAGTAGGGATTCAATTCAGGGCCACAAATAAACGAAAACCAACTTATTTTCCTTTTAAAATTTATATTATACATACTATATATTTTTAAATTTATTTTGTTTCGTTTTGTCCTCAGGAAGGCTTTGCTCCAAGGTCCCATCTGGGCTGAGGCTGCAGGGTCTGGTGGGCCTAAGGCCAGGTGGGGCCAGTCTGAGCCCTGGAGGCAGCGGGTGAGTCTCTTCCTGACCGTGGCAGCCTCCTAAACGCAGAAGTCCGGTTTGCCTTTGTACGGAAGAGTTCTTTTATTTTAGTCTTCTAAATGGCTGAAAGGTCACTTAATTTTTATTGATGTTCAGTTCTAATTTTAGCTTAATTGTCTCCTTTTATGATGCACTTTTGATTGCATAATTTATCTTACCAAAATTTTAGAAAAAGCAAAATAATTTCATTCAATAAAGGCAGTAAATACGTCTGAAATTCCTTTGTAAAAACATTTTGAGGGGCGCCTGGGTGGCTCAGTGGTTTAAGAGTCCTACTGTTGATTTCAGCTCAGGTTCTGATCTCAGGGTCATGAGTGCAAGCCCCTCATTGGGCTCCACGTTGGGCATGGAGCCTACTTAAAAAAAAAAAACAAAAAACATTTTGATGTGCTGTGTATACCAAACAAGAAAATGATTTAAGATACATAAAACGCAAAAAGAGTAACATAAAACAATATAACCTTATTACCTCCCAAAGATATACCCTGTTAATTGCTTTATAACATCCCACGTCCGTATAAATTCAATTATTTTCCAAAATGGGATTTTACCATATAGAAATACTGTTTTGTAGATTTTTTAAAAATTTAACTGTGTATTATATGCATTTTTATATGTTAAACATGTATTTCCACACTGTAAAATTTAATGGTCATATATATCCCATTGTGTCAATATGATATATATAGTATGTTTAATTAAGTCGTTATAATAAATGTTTTTTAAAATGCTATAGTTTTAGGGCGCCTGGGTGGCTCAGTTGGTTAAGCGACTGGCTTCAGCTCAGGTCATGATCCTGGAGTCCCGGGATCGAGTCCCACATCGGGCTCCCTGCTCAGCGGGGAGTCTGCTTCTCCCTCTGACCCTCCTCCCTCTCATGTTCTCTGTCTCTCATTCTCTCTCACGCAAATAAAAAAAAAAAAAAATGCTATAGTTTTATAAAAGGAACCGTTAAAGAGGAGAATAAGAAAGGATAGGAAAGAAGAGTGTGAGCAAAGGGAGAAAAGATGTAGATTAGAAGAGAAGGAAACACAGAGGAAAAGAGACAACCAAGAAAGGAAAGACACAAACATGAAGAAATAAGGAACGTGTGAAAGACAGAAAGAAGTAAAGGAAGAGAGGGGAAAGAAAAGCAGAAGTGATCTGCAGTTAACCATCCATCAGCGGCTGGCTTTTCATTTGATTTAGAGGTTTCAGGTTTTCAGCCTTTTATCTTTGCCCTTTGAAATACTCAGCGGCTGACAGACTAGTGCAATATAGTTGTTCTTTATCTTAAAGGCTGGCAAATTCTCACTAAGGAACATGGTAAAGGAATGATAGGACAGATATGAATCCTGAAATTATTCTCTGGTTGCAGCTATGGAACAGTGGACCATAAACCTATGATTTGGAATTAAGCAGAGGGCCAAATCTCCATGACAGGAAAAAAAAAAAAAAAAAGACACAAAAGCATATTTCTACTTCTAGTTCATTTCAACAATAAGACTGTGAAGAGAACACTCATCCCTGACATGATAATTTGTGTGAAATGATGTCCATGAGGTATCATGTTTAAAGTAAAAAAAAAAAAAATGTACATAAAAAACACACATGCGTATACCTTTCAGTGCACGCAGACAAAAAGACGTGTAAGGATACGTACTGAATTGGGACTGGCAGTAAAGCTAGAGGTGTTAAGGGATGGTAAAAGAATAATTTGGCTTTTTACTTGATATTTTGGTAGTAAGCCATGTGTTGTTTTTATAAATAAAAATAAAAGAATAAACAGAGAAAAGGTCAGCAAGCTGAGCACAGATGATTCATGACAAGAAGGGAAGGGGACATGAATCTGCAGAATTCGTAAGTCATGGCTGGCAGGAGCAGCCCCTCTGGTCTCTCTCCACTGAGCACTTTCTCCAGAAGCTTCCGAAGGCCTTATTCCCCGGTGGTGTCATGTGATTCTCATGTCATAGGGTGCATTTTAAGCTTCCCTTGAAGAAAATTCTTTGTGAGGCTTGGATCTGGACCTCCTTATCTTCAAATAGTTGCAGATGGCGGCATTAGGTTTCCTGAAGGAATAGGTGGGTTGGCAGACCGGAATCATCGAAATATAAGTGGCCTCAGAGAGAACAGAGGATTTTTAAAATGAAGACCTTCTTTTCTGCGAGTAGAGCAATAGGATGACAGAGGAAACTAAGGGAAATCCTAAGGTCCTCATGTTCCAGAAATAAAGCTGAAAGAATTGGGATTGACCTACTCTAATTAATAATTCCCCCAAATCTTAGATTGTGAGCTCTTAGGAATCTACAAAGATTAGGGGTCTGAAAGCTATTTTCAATAGTTCTTAAAATCTAATGGCCATTATATATTTTACCACAGTAAGGCTGTATAATTGAGCTAAATATCAAGATTTTTCCCTTGTCTGGGACTTTCTCAGCTCATTTTGACACATCGGTGCTAAGTTCTAACACAGGACATTCTTAGGTTTTAATAACAATTTAATAACAATTATTAACAATAATTAACAATTGCTTAAGAAATGCAATCTTTACCCTACTTTTCACTTTGAGTCTCGTCTATTTCTTGAACTCTCCCCTTTGTTTAATCTTCCCTTGTCCCACCTGGTAATTGACCGCACTGGTTTACCTCAGGACCCTCATCTGTATCTGATACCTCTGGGCGGCTTTGGTAAGACCTCCTCAGAATTTTAGGCCTCTCTTCCTTAACTCCTGCAGAAGTAGAATGAAATGGACTTTTTCTTGATTGGGAATATGCTTTTTCTTGCAGTCAGGCCCCATCCTTGCTCAGGACCCTTGGGAAGTATCTGGGGTAGGGCTGGTTTTCTAGTGGCAGCCACCAGACACCCAGGCTCCTGACCTAGAAAAATAAAATTAAAAACCCAGATTATTGGTTATGCCACTTGGGAAGTTGGAAAAGCCAAGGTGGCTCAGGAAAACATTTAGTAAGGATTGTGGGGGCTTATTTTAAATGAAAACATCAAAATATTCAGTCTTACCTTTTAATTCTGAAGTCATAGGAAGATATCCCTTCTTACATATTCACTGTTTCTCTCCAGGAGAATTTTTAGAGGATAATTTATCAATTGATTAGTTTGGGGACAACTAAATTATTTTAGAGACTCCATTAAGGCCTTGTAGAGATTCAAGATGAAAGAACTTAATTCTTGACCTCTAGAGGTTTACAAATGTGCCAAACCAGTCTGTGTAATACAAGGTAAGGCTGACTAAAACACGTGCAAAGTTCTGTGGAAGGACAGAGGCAGAATTGCTGGAAAGATTTTATGTTTCTTAGAGAAACATTTGAGCTGGTAGCCAGAGATTTAATAATTTCTTTTTATTAAAATGGGTGAAGGTGGTCAACAATAATAACAACAAAAAGCAACTTCAAAAAGATTTTTAAAATGTTTTAAAGACCCTATGACCCAGCAATTGCACTACTAGGTATTTACCCCAAAGATACGAATATATTGATCCAAAGGGGCATCTGCACCCTAATGTTTATAGCAGTAATGTCCACAATAGCCAAACTGTGGAAGGAGCCAAGATGTCCAATGACAGATGAATGGATAAAGAAGATGTGGTATATATATATATATATATATATATATATATATATATACACACACACACACACAGTGTATATGGCTGAGTGGAATATTACTCAGCCATCAGAAAGGATGATTAGTTAGCATTTACAACAACATGGATGGAACTGGATGGTATTATGCTGAGCGAAATAAGTTAATCAGAGAAAGACAATTATCATATGGTTTCACTGATATGTGGAATATAAAAAACAGTGCAGAGGATCATAGGGGAAGGGAGGAAAAACTGAAATGGGAAGAAATCGGAGAGGGAGACAAACCATGAGAGACTCTTGACTCTGGGAAACAAACTGAGGGTTGCTAGAGGGGAGGTGGGTGGGGGGATGGGGTAACTGGGTGATGGGCATTAAGGAGGGCACATGATGTGATGAGCACTGGGTGTTATACGCAACTGATAAATTATTGAACTCTACATCTGAAACTAATGGTATATTATATGTTGGCTAACTGAATATAAATAAAACAAAACAAAACAAAAATGTTTTAAAGAAAGGAAAGAAAGAACATTCCAGTCATAGGGAACAGCATGAACAAGGGCTTGGAGGCATGAAAAATGCATGTAAAATGGAGGACAGTTAGCATAGTATCATTGCTTAGGTTAAAAGTAGAGGAGACTATAATGGAACAATAGTCTAAAAAAGAATTTCAAGGCCAGAATATACAGCGCCCTGAATCCCAGGCTAAGGAGATTTCTTTTTATATTCAACAAGGAGCCATTGAAAGATTTTGAGCAAGAAATATTTTCAGAATTATGCCTTAGAAAGATTTATCTGGCAGCAGCAGTAAGATAGTAAGATCAGAAGCCAGGAAACCAATTACTAAAATAATACCAATGGCAGATGTTGAAGACCTAAAATAGTACATTTTGAAAAGAGAAGCGTTTGGCCACAAACGCATCTGTAGTTTGAGAAGGTGGGTGCTGAGAGTTTTCCTGTATTTGTCAGCTCCATCACTGTCACTGCCCACAAAGAAGATCTAAAGTAATTATTTCTATTTAAAAAGAGCTTTACAAAAACAAGCACAAAGGAAAAATTGCTTGGTGTGCTTAAGGACATCAACAGTGTTCCCAAAGAGGGAAAGTCTTGGCAAAGTAAAGGCTTGATGTTCACATTTCCAAATGCTGTTTTAGTCTTTAAATTGTATGTCCAATGCAGTCAAAGGAGGGAAATTATAAAATTTAATCCTTTTATAGAGAAACGTGTCATCTATTTGCCCCTTCATGGAAGCAGATTCATTTACAAGTTTATCCCGGAAAACGAGTTTTGAGTAAACAATTTAAAATTTGATCACAACAGATTTAAGCCACAGAAATTAGAAACTTCCAACTAAAGAGTGTGAGGACTCGAGGGACAATTTAGAGTTTCTTATGTGTTTCACCTTTTATTTATTTATTTATTTTTGTCTTAATAGAAAGCTTCACTCTTTGGTCATGACCCAGGTGTTCTGTTACCAATGTCTAGTCCACCGGTTACCTCCCAGAAAGTCCTTCAAGTTATCAATAGCCAGGTGGTATCTTTCATCACCTTTAAATAACCAATATGATCTCAGTGCATTGATAAATTCCAAACAGAATCAAACTCGATAGTCATTACTTTTATGGCCTTATGATTTCTATTAAACTCTCAGAGACACTGAAAATAATCTACTGATTCTCATCACTACCATATATTCTTAAATCTTTAAGATCTCAAACCTTAGGTGAGGAACAGTAGTCCTAACCGTATTTCAGATGAAAATGAGGCATGGAAAAGGGGAATGAGTTCTAGGGACAATTAAGTGTCCTCAACATCCTATAATTTAATCTTAAGTAGCTCCTCAAACCAAGGAAAAGAGGCCAATCTTGTGATCTGTTTCAGTTGTTCCTTGTGTCCCTAGATTGTGAGCCTGATTTTCATGCTGTCTGGCTTCTGATGAATAGACAGAAGGCCAATGACTGCCCCTTGAGCCTTGCTCTTGTCTGTGGGTTTTTCTCTGAAATTGTTTAATTATAACAAAAAAGGAGCTGTCTTTGATCCCACAACATGCTTAGCTAATTTCCCCAGGTTGCTTTAACTCTGCCATCTGGACACATTACTACTATCTTTGGATCACTTTTAAATAACCATGACAAGGAAAATTTAAAAAAAAAATAAAAAGATCTGAAAGACCAAAAAAAAAAAAAAAACCAAAAAAACAAACAAACCCCAAAACAAAAAAATCCCAGAAACAGAAAACAATGGAAAGGACCAAGACAGGGTTGAATTTCCTGGAGGGACAACATAGTTGCCTGGTAATTTCAACTTAGCTCTGGGAAAAAAGCCCTGGCTATGTCACATCCTCCTTCCCTGTTTTTCGTCTGCTTTCTTTCCTTCTCCTTTATTCCACCCCTGCTCTTTTCCACCATTCTGTGTGGATAGGACTGGAGGCATTTCAGGTAACCAGTTTCTATTGAAGAACTATCAGTGCAAAGGGAGGATATGATCAGATGGTTTGATTCCTCACCTATGCATTTGATTCCAGAGATGCTATGAATTAATGATCAGAAATATTAGCAATGACTAGGAATGATGTCCATGTGCAGACTGTATGTGGCCTGAGTAGGTAGATGGAGGACGTAGAATTTATATCAGTAGTGTTTTCAAATACTCAGTGTTGTGTCCTTGTGCAAGCAAGAGTCAAAAACTCCTAATCATATGATCAAACATCTTTTATAACTTCCATGCCAAATATTTATCCAATGTATTTCTTATGACCTTCCATGACTTTTAGAAAGGCTTTCTTATAATAAGCAGAAATTGGTCTCCCTGTGGGCTACCCTTTCTCTCTTAATCCTACTCCTTTTAATCATATAGAATAAGTGAAATACCTTTCTCCTCTGATGGATCTTTCTGAAATTTCAAAGATGTTTTCACAGCTCCTCTGAGTTTTCTCATCTCCAGGAAAAATTTTCCCTGCTTCCTGAAATTGTTTCTCATAAGACTTACCCCTAAATGCATTCCATGTGTTGATCTTCCTATTTTTCATATCAGCCAGAACTAGATACAATCCTTTCTGAAAATAGCACAAGTAATAAATATTCATTGAAAAAGAATTAGAAAACACAAGTAGGCAACAAGTGTTTTAAAATTACCTATGAAGAATTTCTATGCAAAAAGGGCTGCTTTTGGTATCTTGTTATATAACCCTCCAAAATTATTCATTATACACTATTCAATATTAGCAGGATGGTTGGGTGAGACTAAACTTAAATGGTCTATTTCTGAAAATGGACACAAAAGATTATATTGGAGTAAATCTTTTCCCAGAAAATGTCACCTGATTCCTCATAGTTATATAAATTTAAGTTAGTACTAGCCCAATTCTCTAAAGCAGAGGTCAGCAAACTTTTACTGTAAAGTGCCAGGGAGTAAATAAATGGTTAAGACTTTGTGGGCCACTAAGGTTTCTGTTGCTGCCACTTCTCCTCCTCCTCCTCCTCTTTTTTTTCTCATTCACTTACAAACCTAAAGAAATGTTAAAACCATTCTTAGTTTCCAGGCTATATAAAAATAGGGCACTGACCAGATTTTGTCAGCAGGCTGTAGTTTGCCCATCCCTGCTCAAAGGGAAGTATTTAATACAGCTTCTCAATTACTGACAAACCCTGCCCCTTTAATACTCCTGATATATACAGTTGATCCCTGGGGAGGATTTGAGTAAATTTGGAGCCCCTTAGGAAGGAAGGAATAGAGACCTCAAATACCACCTTTTTGAGATCAAATTTTGTTGGGATCTCTCTGGTGGGTTTATTCCCAGCTGAGGTATGATAGCTGGAAAGTATACCAAAGGTTCCAAAGTTGAACTAGCTCTGAAAGAAATAGACATCTGGATTATTGGCCTGGACCCTTAAATGGTTGGAAAAGAGAACTGACTGTAACATGGTCCATGACTAACTAAGCTAGTTTAGTAGAAAGACTATGCTTTGGAATTAATGACTAAGAGTATGAGTATATTCTTGGAGAATTATAGTCCTCAAAGGAACTCAAATGGCGAGCTTTCTGTTTTAGTCATAGACCATGCTGTAGTAACAATTACCTGAAAGCTCTGCAGTTTAACAAGATAAAGTCTTTGAGTTTGATGGACAGCTCCCCCAGATAGCTCTCTTGTACAGTTCTCCTCCTCAGGATCAGTCAGGGATCCAGGCTCCTTGCATCTAGGGATGTCACTATCTTCGACACATAACCATGTTTGCCGTGGAAGGAGAAGAAATAGCATGGGCAATCATTCAGGGTGTTATGCTCAGGCCTAAGACTGCCATATATTACTTCCTTTTCATGTGCATTGGTTAGAATCTATTCATAAGGGCCCAACCTAACTTAAAAAGAGGCTAGGAAATATAATTGTCTTATGCACCCAAGAAAAAGAAAAATATTGTTTAATATCTAGCCAATCTTGGTCATACTCCCTTTACCAACATGTGGGTACCAACGTTCCTTAAATAGGAATGACAGAAGTGATGGCATATGAAGATTAACCTAGAAACTCTTTAAGCACTTTATTTCTTTCTTTGCCTGATGTTTGGAACCTACATCTAATTGGGCCCTTTGAACTGAATGAGCTAGGGAGGTTTTCAGAAACTAGAAGGCAAAGAGCAAGAGAAACAAAATATCCTGCCAAGTTAGACACATGAAGTCTTGAGCAATTTATTCAGATACTGTAGCTTATGACTTTATATATGACCCAAGTTGGTGAAGTGGGCCCTATCCACTACAAATGTGTATAAGTAGGGGCACCTGGGTGGCTCAGTCAGTTGAGCCTCCAACTCTTGATTTTGGCTCAGGTCATGATCTCAGGGTCGTGGGATCGAGACCCACATCAGGTTCCACTCTCAGCACAGAGTCTGCTTGAGTTTCTTTCCCTCTGCCCCTTCCCCAGCTCATGCGTGCTCTCTCTCTCTCTCAAATAAATAAATAAATCTTTTTAAAAAATGTTTGTGTGTGTGTATTTACAAACATAGTGAAATAATCTATTTTTGACTCCACAATATGTTAAGGCCAATTTTCCCAGCGTGGTCTGACCAATACATATTAGAATATAGCTATCATTTTTCTCATTTTTGAAACCTTGACTGTCAGTATAGCCTAAGATTGAATGAGCTTTTAGTGGCTACATTATGCTATTTGAACCTAATGGTGTCAAAAATCCTGAATTTTCTTTTCACGTGTGTGTTATATCTCTGCTGTTTTGTGCTTGTGCAATTTGCCTTTAGTGGTTAACATTTGCTGTTCCACAGCCCTCAGAATCTATTCTAGCTTCTTATCAGTAAAAACAATGACTTAAGCTGCATTTGAAAAATTATATCTTGAAATGAATTAGGGTAAGTGGAGAGACTATAATTAAAATGCTAGTCCCTTCCTTAGCCAAGATATAGGTGGTTAAGCGAGTATTTAGACCCTGTTTGCTCAGGATTCTTAGTCTTATACAAAATGAAATCTGATTGAGAATAAAAATGGTCACACATTTTCATTTCAGAAGCAGTACTTCATAAGAATTAAAGATGTTCATATTATCTAGATAATTAGACTGGACTTCCTATCCTTTTTGAGGTATGTTCTCCAGATTTCTCATAATTTCTAGGAGCTACCTGTTATCTTTCCAATAAAGTATTATTTTTATTAAGAATAGCCAGGGTTGGGGCTCCTGGGTGGCTCAGTCGTTAAGCGTCTGCCTTTGGCTCAGGTCATGATCCCAGCATCCTGGGATCGAACCCCGCATTGGGCTTCCTGCTCCGTGGGAAACCTGCTTCTCCCTCTCTCACTCCCCCTGCTTGTGTTCCCTCTCTCGCTGTGTCTCTTTCTGTCAAATAAATAAATAAAATATTAAAAAATGAATAGCCAGGGGTGGGCCCCTGGGTGGTATAGTCCTTTGAGCATCCAACTCTTGATTTTGGCTCAGGTTATGACCTCAGGGTTGTGGGATCGAGCCCTGCATTGGGCTCTCTGCTCAGCTGGTAGTCTGCTTCTCCCTCTCACTCTCCCTCTGTGCTTTCTCTCTCTTTCTCAAATAAATAAATAAAATATTTTAAAAAACAACTTAAAAAAAAAACATCCATCCTTTGGTGCCTTTTTTTTTTTTAACCCTCTTTAGTGGGTCTCTAAAAATTTAGAATGTCTATGTGGTTCAATATGGGAAAAAAAGTGTACAATTGATTCAAAGTGTCCATGATGAAATTCAAGTGAGTTAATCTTAGTTGTTGTAGTAGTTACCTATTTCTGCATAACAAATTATCTGAAAACACAGCGACTTAGTACAACACTAAATATTTACTATTTATCACATAGTCCATGGGTCAGGAATTTGGGAGTGGCTTGGCTGAGCAGTCTGGCTCACAGTCTGTCCTGAAGTTGTAATCATCTGTTGGCTGGGGATGTAGTCACCTGAAGACTTGACTTTGGCTGGCAGATCCACTACTAAGGTGACTCAGTCATGTGGCTTGCAAATTAGTATTGGTTGTTGGGGGGGGCCATCAGCTCCTCCCCACATTGGCCTCTCCACAGGGCTACTTGAGTGACCTTGTGGCATGGCAGTCAGCTTCTCCCAGAGCAATTGATCCAAGAAAGCAAAGAAGACATCAATGCTTTGTATGATCTAGTCTTATAGGTCACACTATTACTTCCACCATACTTTACTGGTCACACAGACCAGCTCTGATTCACTGTGGGAGGAGACCATATGAGGGCACAAATACCCAAAAATCATGGGGGCCATTTTGGAGTTAGTGACTGAAGTTAGTAACTGAATTTGGTCCGTGCTTAGCGGTGTAGTGTCCTTAACCACTCAGCCAGCCCATTAGCCAAGAAGGTATATTTACACTATCTATAATAAAGTGTTGTTCTGTGTGGGAGAAAAGTAGATGCAATACATTCAAAGATTTTTTTCAAACTACATGTCACGTCCTTCTTCACTCCATTTGCCCAGATTCTGATATGCCCTCTGTGTGTGCTCCAAAATGTTAAAATTGTCATACTGAAACATTATTAATTAAAAGATATAAGTAGTTATATCCCTCATGTTAGCATAGGAAAACTGCCCCTAAAAGTAAGCCTTCAGCCCTCTTGCTTTTCATAGACTCAGACCTGAGACACTTACCCTGACTCATTCCTTAAAACCCATTGCAAGCTATTTCCAGTCCCACTCTACCTCAATATAATTCTTTGGTGTTGTTTTCTTGACTATAGCCTTGTCCTTATCCCTGACTAGACACCAGTTTATCCCTCTAACTTCCACCATCCACACATCCTCAAGGACCCATGGGTGAATCCTTTAGAGAGGGGAGTTCTTGGCCAAAAACAAAGAACTATCTCCATAGTTGACCATGGGAGTTATGGTGGCCAAAGCATGGTGAAATCATGTGTCACTGAGTGAGGAAACTGTGTACCTTCCCCCTCTTCTGGGCAGAACACACAGAAGGGGAGGATAGGGGGCAATTTCAGGAGTGCTGGTAAACCATGTAAAAAGTAGGGACTTTATGGAAATAGAGGTTAGAAACACAGGTAGTCTCCTTCAGAGACCTACATGGACAGGGTAGTGGATAAAGAGATTCATTGCAAGAGAGAAAAAAAATAGAAGAAATTACCTACTAACTATAGATCGTGTGCTTGCTCATAAGTACATATGAAAAAATCCCCTGTGGACTCCTTGAAATAATTGGGAGACCATTTGAGGGAATCTGTAGGTCCTGTGTAAGCAGGTCACAACAAGAGTCATTAAATTTTATTGTTATTAGCAATAAAGGTCTGGACAAGCCAACAAGGTCTGGAAATCTTAGAATTAGTGGTACAGTATGCTAGTTTTGATATAGAGATCATCTGTTAGCAGGTAACTGGCTGTAATTCCTGAATGAAAGTCTGACAAGAAAAGCAATAAGAGCATCATTTCCTTTTGGAATATCACTTTACAAATTGCAAACCACTTTCACATCATTATGTCAGCTAATCTGCACAGAAATCTCTGAACAAAGGGCTAAGTGATACACTTATTTTAGAGATGTCAAAAATAAAAATACTAGTGTTAAAAGATTTGTTCAAGGATGTGTAGCTAGTTATTAGTAGGCTTGTAATTGTAACTCAGAATTTGTGACCCTAAATCCTATATTCTCTCCGTTACAACAGTGGTTTTTAAGCTGGGTTCTGTCAAGCCCTAAAATTCCACAAATCTGTCTAAAGAGAAATTTGGGGGAACAGGAGAGCAGGTGAGTTCTCTACCAAATTTAACCAGAGAAGTTATATTTTATCACCTGTGTATTGGAGGCTTCCCTAACATATTTATTTGGGGTAAGAGTTTTATGGCTAACATAAAAATTAAAAGCCCCTGCACTGAAACATACTACCTTGTGATGCAGTGGATGGGATTTTAAGTGACTAAGTCCTGTCCAAAAGCACAAGTAGAAGTTTAGTTTTCAGAAATGGAATTTGAGCTTGATTAGAAGAAAAAACAATTTGATAAAAGACAAGAATTATATCTGGCAGATGCTTTTCATTTAAAATATATTTATTGGGCCCTACTGTGCTCTAAGTGATGTGTCTATGCTTATGTTCCCGGTAAATATTAGACTTAAATTTAGTGCTAGGTACAAATATAGCTGGAAGTCAAGCAGTTCTAAATATGATAGGAGGAGAACTACAGAGCCTGGGTGTCCGATGGAACATTCCACAGTGCTGGAAATGTTCTATGCCTGCATTACCTAATATGATAGTCACTAGCTGCATGTGGCTGAGGAGCCCTTGCAATGTGACTAGTATAACTAAGGACTTAAATTTTTAATTTCATTTCCTTTAAACTTATAGCCACATGTGGTCACTGGCTATGGGGCTAGACAGTGCAGCTATAGAGGCTTGAAGACAGAAAGTCCTGACAGTGCCTAGAAATAGCATCATCATCACCACCACCACCATGATCAACACTGGTGTCCACCTCATCCTCATCACCACCATCATTATAATCACCGCCCCACTAGCTCTGACAACCATTACCTCTCACTGTAGCTTTTTGCATTTCCTGCAGCAAATGATCTGTTTTTGTTCATGCTTCCCAATATATGACAACCAGGCTGACCTTGATAAAAGCAAATGTGATTATACACCTGTTCTGCTTAAAATCTTGCACTAGCCCTGTATTCATTTAGGATAATGGCAAGTGCCTTAATAAGGGTCACATACTCCCTTTTCTGCCCCACAACCAGCTTCACGTGATTCTCATTCCTGCCTATTTCTCCCGCCTTGTCTCTACTCAGATTTCTATGTAATCTGTATTTGGGGTATATAAAATTATTACTTCTGCCCCTTAAAATTACCACAATTTTTATTTTGTTTTGTTTCTCTTTTTAGTCTCCAGGCCTGTGTAACCTTTGTTTTTTGTTGTTGTTGTTTTTTCTTCCTAGGAGATTTTCCTCCCTCTTGTTTTCTGGTTAAATCTGAGCCATCCTGGAGGTTTCAGTTTAAATGGTCCATCTGCCACAAAGCCTCACCTTGGGCTCAATGGGTGAGGTATTCTAGCTCCATGTTTCTAGAGTACCTGGACTTAGTTTATTATAAAACTCACTGAGATTTATTACAACTACTTGTTTAATATCAGTCACTGTCTCCAGACTGTGAGTTTCATGAAAGCCCAGAATTTGCCTCTTTTTCAACTAGGATTCTTCCAGACACAAAATGGGTATTCTATTAATTCTGTCTTAATAGATCAATGAAGCCTGAATGAGTGAATGTCTTGCCCACTGAGGACCAGTCCCAATGTACCCACCACCATGACTACCTTCTGTCATCTCTAGAATATCGCAGACTCTAATCCTGTCCTCCCTTCCATGTCTTTCAAATTCTTTTACTTTCTAGGTTAATCCAATTAATGAATTCATGCTGTTATTGACTACTAATAGCCATAAATTACTACTATTAGGATGAATATCTACATGCAAACAGGATCATAATGGATATTCATTGATTTAATGTCAATAATTGTGCTAAATGGAAATTTCTTACAATTGGCAGGTAGTTGGTTGGGAAAGAAAGCTTAGGGCAAGAGGGCCTCTAATTTTCACTTTTTAAGTCATTGTCTGCCTCTAAGCAGTCACCTGCTCTGCTTATATTTAAGTCTGGCCTTAGATTTTTGTCTTCCTGAACATATGTTGAAAGTGGGGATTTTCTGGGTAGACTTCAAGGACACTTAGAACTGGAAACACCAACTTCATTGGAAGAGAGTTATGGTTCAGCATGATGAAACAGAGTTGAGAATTGCAAATGAGAGAAACATCTGGAGAGGGAAGCAGAGAGTCGGGGAAGAGAACTACCTGCTACTGAATGCAGACTATGGACAAGGCTCTATTTTTGGATTTTTATAGTTACTCATTGAATACTCACAAGCACTAATATTTTCCCCATTTTTCAGCTTAAAAAAACCTGATGCTTACGGAGGTTGAACAATTCAGTGGTGACATAGCTAGTAAATAAATGAGTCAAATTCGATCCTGTGCATCTACCAATGCTCACACCAATACACTATGTCCCCTTTTAACAGAATAACAAAATCAAATCAAATTGGAAGAATGGCCATCTGAATGAGGAAGTCTGGAGAGTATTCTTTGAGGTGGATGAAAGTGAAAAAATGAGCAACAAAAGAAAACAAAATGAAAAAACCAGTTTGTCCTGGGAAAAGTCTGCCTTCTGCATAGATGGAGCATGTGGTCACTCACATAATGGGATTTGAAGATAAAGCAAAACCACTCTATTTTATTTATTTTTAATTTAATT
>NC_138379.1:28568123-28590365 GCF_054177405.1 Leptonychotes weddellii | reverse complement strand
TGGGGAAAAACTGAGAGCTTTCCCCCTAAGGTCAGGAACACGGCAAGGATGTCCACTATCACCACTGCTATTCAACATAGTATTAGAAGTCCTAGCCACAGCAATCAGACAAAACCACTCTCTTTAAATCACTCTCATCAAATTGCCTGCCTCATCCCCTAGGACCTTCTTTATCAGAGTCACTCCTTTGGCAAGAAAGAATACTGTTAATATATAGGACTTTCATTATATATAATCCATCTATAAGGATAAGGATAACATGCCAATATTTATCTGATACCACCCTTAGTAAACACCTGTTATTTTTGCCTGCCATAATCCTCTCCCTTCTTTTGGTAAAAGCATATCAAATTTCCTTGGGGAAACTAATCCCCAATCTTCCATTTTCAATCTACATAGTTAAAGTAGGGCTGAACCACCTTTTACTTCTAGAATTATGCTTTTGATCCAAATCTGTCAATGGTTATTAGAGAACCTAACCCTTTGAGTGGTGAAGGGATGGGCATATGACCACTCAAGCTGGTTCAATGAAAGTCCTACCCAGGACCTAACAAGATCAACTGGGAAATAAATGGTTGATTTATCATAGTTTCTAAGCTGGTGTGCTGTAAGCTTAAAGCTGTTGGTGATTAATTCTGTCACTACACCCTGAGAGCCAACCTGAGAAATGATGCAACACCAGGGAAAGTAAAGCTAAAAAGTGGAGAAAGACATATGATTGACGACAAAATGTGAGAATCTGGATTTAGTTGTGCCTGAAACTGTACTTTTGGAAATGTGAACTGATATTCTACTTGACTGGCTTTTTTTTTTTTCTTACACAGTTTCAGCTGGCTTTTGATCACTTGTAACTAAGAGACCTAACTAATTCACCTGCTATTCATATAAATTAGCCCCAAATTGTCACTGGTTATTAAACATAAAACTTACTCAAACTTTCATTTGCATTGCCCTTCACGAGTACTTTTCTAGATCAGAAAAGTACATATTCTATAAGTTTTATATTAGGCATAGATCACACATAATGAAACTCTGACATATTTGCTCTTAACCCATCATGGACATATCAAATGAGCTAGTCAGAGTCAAGACTGAGGAGGATGGAACACAGGATGGAGAATTCTGCATGGGTGTTTAGAGACTGGGAAAGGTCAGAAGGTACAAAAAGGTGAATGGAAGTCCATAAGGGAAATCTTTCATTATTTGCAAGAAGTAACACTTTTAAAGCACCTGAAACTTAGAGGGCCTTTCCACACACACGCTTCTCTTTAACCTAACAATAAATCCATAAAGTAGTGAATTTTAGTTATCCTTTAAAAAATATTAGACTCAAAAGTGGGGCACCTGCATGGCTCAGTTGGTTAGGCATCCAACTCTTGATTTCGGCTCAGCTCATGATCTCAGGCTCGTGAGATTGAGCTCCATGTCGGGCTCCCCACTGGGCGTGCAGCCTGCTTAAGATTCTCTCTCTCCCTCTGCTTCCTTCCCCCACAGCTCATGCTCTCTCTCTCTAAAAAATTTTTTAAAAATGAAAAAAAAAATTAGGCTCTAGGAACCCAGAACTAGTATGTGATGGGACTCGGTCTAATCATTTTCATTTTGACAAATATTTATGGAATACCAGCTCCATGCCAGATGCTCTCTAAATGCCTGGGCAACAATGAAGAACAATGAAGGGAGATAACATCATGTTGTCCTTACTCTGCGCCAGACACTGTTCTAAACACTTTCGCCATATTCATCTACTTAAACTTCACAACAACACCATGAAGTAGGCAGTATTATTAGCCATCCACCCCTTTTTTTATGTAGAAAAGACATTTTTAAAGCAGTTTTAGGTTCATAGAAAAATTAAGAGGAAGTACAAAGACTTCCCATATACCTCCCTGCCCCCACACATGCATAGCCTCCCCAATTACCAATACCCCCCCACCACAGTGGTACATTTGTTACAGCAGATGAACCTAAACTGACACATCATAATCACTCAAGGTCTATAGTTTGCATTGGGGTTCACCCTCAGGTTGTACAAATGCATAATGACATGTATCCATCATCAACATACCCTTTTTATTTTTTTTTAAGATTTTTAAAATTTATTTATGTAACAGAGAGAGAGAACGCAAGAGAGGGAACACAAGCAGGGGGAATGGGAGAGGAAGAAGCAGGTTTCCAGCAGAGCAGGGACCCCGATGCGGGACTGGATCCCAGGACCCTGGGATCATGACCTGAGCCAAAGGCAGATGCTCAACGACTGAGCCACCCAGGTGCCCCTCAGCATACCCTTTTAGAGATGGAGGAAACGGAGGGAAGATGAGAACAACCCATATAATGGTAAGGATTAAAGCCCAGAGATGAACTCTGGAGAGTTTATAGCCAAACATCTATCTTCCTAGCCATGGCTCCAGTGGTCCTCAAAGTGCCATGGCTCCAGTGGGTCTCAAAGACCCCTGGGGTATTTGAGAAGCCTCCATGGGATCCATGAAGTCAGTGTCATTTTCACAGTTCCACTAAGACATTATTTGCCTTTTCACTGTGTTGGCATCTGTACTCATGGTGCAAAACAACGGTGGGCAAACAACTGATGTCATTGCAGTGGTACCAAGCCATATACTAGTCATCGTGTTCACACACAGAAGAAAAGAAAAAATTCCGAATGTCAAGGACATTAAGAAAGTCCTTGACCAAGCAGTAAGATTATTAGTTGTATTAACCCTCAACCCTTGAGTGCACATCTTTTTAATATTCTATGTAACAAAATGAGAAGTGACAAAGTGCTAATAACACAAAGTATGATAGTTGTGTTGAGGAAAAGAACTTATGTGACTCAACTGGGAGAAGAACTAGCCACTTTTTCCATGGAACACCATTTAATCGAAAAGAATACGAGTCAAATTAAGGTTGTTCACTCTTGAAATTTTGTAGATAATTTCCCAAAAAGGAATGGAGTCAACCATCAACATTTGAGGGGTGCAGTGAATGCAATGCTTAGAAGGAAATGTATAGCACTGAATGAAAGAAGAAAAGAAAGAAAGATCTAAAATCAATCATCTGTGTCCACCTTAGGAAACTAGAAAAAGAAGAGCAAATTAAATCCAAAGAACGCAGAAGAAAAGAAGATTAGAGCAGAAATAAATGAAATTAAAAGTGGGAAACTAAGAGAATAAAAGAAACCAAAAGCCAGTTCTCTGAAAAGATCAATAATATTGATAAGCCTTTAGCCAGGCTAAATAATACAAAGAGGACCTAAGTTACCAATAGCAGAAATGAAAGAGAGAACCTCACTGTATATCCCAAAGACATTAACAAGTTAATAAAATTATAAGCAATTCTACAACTATACATTTGGTAACCTAGATGAAATGAAACAATTCCTTCGAAGACACAGTTTGCCAAAACTCAAACAAGAAGAAATAGACAATTAGAATATCTATTAAACAAACTGAATCAATAACTAATAACCTTCCAAAACAGAAAGGACCAGGCCCAGATGTGTCAGTGGCAAATGATGGATAACTGTCATTATACCTTTGTCCAAACCCATAGAATGTACAACACCAAGAGTGAACCACAGTGTATACTACGAACTTTGGGTACCACTCTGGCAGGGGATGTTGATAATGGGAGGCTGTGTATGTGTGTGTGTGTGTACAGGGAGTATATGGGAAATATTTGTACCTTCCCCTCAATTTTACTGTGGTCCTAAAACTACTCTGAAAAAATAAAATCTCAATTAAAAGAAGAGGCCATAAAAAATGAAATGAGTCTGTCACTGTAAGATAAACAGCTGATGGCATTTGTTGCTATCTACAAAATTTAAGCTTTTAAGTGAAATGTAGGATTTTGAAAAACTTGTATATATCACTGTGAGCTTAATAGCATCCTAATAACTTAAAGATTTTTCTCATGAGATTAGTGATGATATCAGCAAATGAAACTTTTTGATATCCTGCCATGAACTATATCAGCATTTGAGAGACAAGCATAAAAACAGTTAACCAGTATTTATTTAGGTGATCAATGCATGATATTACAAAATCATTCATAGGTAAAAAAATTCTTTCAAAGTGCAAAACAGTGAACTATAATGTAACAGATTATGAGAAGTTCATTGATACGGTTTCAGATTCCATTTTGCAACAAACTTTAAGGAACTACCCCTTGTCAGTTTTCAGTATATCAAAGAAGATGGTGTGCAATATTTTGATTCTTTTCGTGTCCTTCAACCAAAATGATGTATCACAACCAAATTAAATGCAGAAGACCATGTGATGATGTAGCTTTCTTTTGCTGATCCAGATATTAAAGAGATTTGCATAAATATAAAACAATGCCACTCACCCTACTAACTGTATATTTTGGGAAACAGGATTTTTTCAAATAAAAAATATTATTTATGTCAACATGCAATGGATTTCCTATCCTTATTTTTAAATGACTTGATAGACAAAAAAAATTCTCAGTTTTAATTTTTAATACAGTAAATATAGATGGGTATAACTCACATAAATACTATAAAAGCTCTTTGGGATCCTCAATAACTTTTAAGGGTTTAAAGGGATCCTGAGACCAAAAAGTTTGAGAGCCATGACACTATCTGTTCTGCTTCTCAAAAATAAAACAGATGTGCTTATGGTTCTGCCTTAGGTAACTTGCCTCTTAGAGTGAAAGAAAAGCTAAAAAAATAGATAAACATATAAATAAACAAAATAGTTATGGTTGGGGAAAAAAATGCTTTGGAGTAAAGAGCCCAGGGTTGTGATGATAACTAGATGGACACTAGGAAAGGTGTTACTCTAACTGGACTGGTCAGAGGAGACCTCTTTGGAGAAGTGACAGGCGAGATGTGAAGAAGGGGAAGATGTCAGCAAGGCAACAAGCTAAGCTAAGAGAACAGTGATTTGGGCATGGGTAATAGCAATGCAAAGACCCTGAGGCAGTACAAAGTTCGGAATAGGTTCCAGAAGTGCGTCATTCCAAAGCCCATGCTTCGTTTTCCTTCTCATAAACCACAACTGATTTCTCTTAATCCAGTGAGGCTCCGGCTCTTGGAACAACCCATCTGGAAAATGGAGTGGAGATTGTTTTGATTCTCCCTAAACGACGGCTTCATATTCTGTTCGTTGGCAGGTTAATCGGGAGCTTGCCCACAGTCTTCCATTTCTCTAAGGAGTAGAACTCTCAAGTGCAATGCTTGTCAGTGGTGCCAGGAAATTGCTGTTGCAAGAAGTAGGAAAAGAGGGGAATTTACTTTTACAGGGAGAAGACTTAACATGCGACCTATAAATTATGTAGCTATTTTTCTATACCTTGGCCCCAGTCTGGAATTTTTCCCTCAAAATAAATTATTTGAGCCAACTTCACTGTGGTTGCAAATATTACATCGTGCACTGTGGTCTCCGAAGCATGTGTCTTTTGCTGATCTGGCATTTTGAAAAACTGCTGTGACCTACTGAAGAAAGTGGTGGCACCCAGTGAAAGCGTGCTCTCATTTCCCACTCCCCGAGACACTCATGGAGCACTCAGAGCTGGAAAGCTGGATGACATATGTGTTGTAAGCCAGGGAAACTACAAGCATTATTTCATTAAATGATGGGATTTCCTTCTATTTCCACAAGTCAGAAAGGAATATAGCCCCTCTCCTCCTGGAGTAAGCCCTTAGAAAGCAGTAATCGGGCGAACATTAAAGGAACACGTGAGTCAGTATCACAGTGCAGACTTCCCAGTGAAAACACTGGATCAGATGCAGTGGGAGACCATCAAGGGGAAGGTACACTCTGATCAACACAATTCAGGCAACCAGCGATCCGATTCTAAGTGACATTTTTGAGACAGCCTTTTGAGACAGCCTGTGTTCACGGCCAGATGTTGTGTTGGGGAACCACAGGTCCTTACTGGCCTATGATAGGTGAAGAGATGATTTAACTCAGGCTTTCCTTCTCTTCCTCTCTACGTTATCTTTTCCTTCATAGAAAGGTATTTATTTTCGAACTTTCAG
Source organism: Leptonychotes weddellii (assembly GCF_054177405.1). Lineage (NCBI taxonomy): Eukaryota > Metazoa > Chordata > Mammalia > Carnivora > Phocidae > Leptonychotes > Leptonychotes weddellii. The sequence goes on along the minus strand of NC_138379.1, from coordinate 28,584,367 downwards.
TTGTTACCCCTATGCCAGTGACTCGCGTATTTATCTCCAGTCCTGACTGGATATTTCACCATAGAGCCACATCACCAAAATCAAACCTCCTATCTGAAATCAATGCCATCACTTTGCCTTCAGAGAGGATGTCATCTTCTGGTTCCCATTTTTGTGCATGGCTACTTTTATTTCCCGGCTTTTGTGAGTCAAAATCGAGAAGCCACTGATGGCTTTCTACTTTACTGCTCACATCAAACCTTCTGGTGCCACACTGTAAATCACCAGTGGAACTAACATTTATGCTTTGACCCAGGACAGCCTAGGGATTCTGAACTTAAATCCAGGCATCTTAATATGATCCCGTGGAAGTCACCAGAATCCAGCCGGGCGTGAGTCTCTGTCCTACGACAGTGACGCTGTAAGACAGCAACTGCGAGATGAGATGCCTCAGAGTGAAAATCACCAGAGTAGGAGCGCCCTAAAGAGGAGATTCATGAGTTTCAATTTGTTGAGCTCACTGAAATGGACTTGGAATTTTTATTTTGTTTTCCCTTGAAGAGTTAGCAATGTCAGTTATTACTTTAAAATGTCTTCCATCATCCTTCCTATTCCTACCTGCTGTCCTTACCACCAACTTCGAATCTAAATTTGTATCATCTCACACATAAGTTTTATTCATATATTTCTAGCTGTGCTCTCTACAAATTTTACCCGTTCCCAGCCATCCTGTAAACAGCTGTGGCTCTCAATTGCTCAGAAGCTACAATGGTTCTCTTCTTCTACTGCCTCAGCTCCATGGCCCTGCATGAATCGAGTAACTGTTAGTTGAGACAGCTCTGGTTTTGATGACTCCCAAAATGCATCCTTCAATGCAAGCAGCCTCAGAATCTTACAGTGTGGACACAGCTATTCTTGCTGTTCTGTCTTTAATCAAGCTTTTTCATCTTTAGAAAATATCCTCTTCATTTCTTTGTATTTTTATAAGGAGCCAAGGATTATTACCAAAAAAATCAGTCTGGAGGAGAGAGATGAGGAACCCAGACTATTATAAAGATGGATACCCAGTTATAGAGTAGAGGAATTTGTTTTAGTGCAATAGTGGTTGAGCTACTCATATTATGCACACAGTGTTTTTCTCCAGGAACTGTGCCAAAGTCTTGGGTAGAAACAGTGGTTAAAAATAAAAGTGATTCTGCTAACATTTTATTTTATTTTATTTTTTTAAAGATTTTTATTTATTTATTTGACAGAGAGAGACACAGCGAGAGAGGGAACACAAGCAGGGGGAGCGGGAGAGGGAGAAGCAGGCTTCCCGCGGAGCAGGGAGCCCGATGCGGGGCTTGATCCCAGGACCCTGGGATCATGACCTGAGCCGAAGGCAGACGCTTAACGACTGAGCCACCCAGGCGCCCCTCTGCTAACATTTTAATTGTGACCTTGAATGCAATGCTTTATAGTCTGTAGAGGACGAGGGAGAATCAAGAGCAAACTTAAGAAAGGATGATTGAAATATCATGAATGCACACGATGGGGAGCATAAAGCTGATGAGCTCACACCAGGAATGGAGGAGAAGCCCAGAAACATCAGGGGTGACAACCAGAAATATCAGGACTCAAAATGTCTGAGGAAAGTGAAAATGGCCCGTACCACCATGTGGTAGGGGAAATTGCTACATTCTATACATTTACTGGACTTGCATGAAGAAATGACAAAAAATCCAGTGTGAGCTAAGAACAATGAATTCACAAGCACAGGAGTTACTCTCTGGGGACTCCATAAACTAGGTGGGAAAGAGCAAAATTCAGAGAGCATTACAGTTCCCATGATTCTCATAATCGTACTAATGAGAATAGAAGGAAAGAAATTCTACTTTGCTACTGTGTGTGAGTTGATTTAACTCATCATCTAATGAAGCCTGGGAAACATGACTCTGAGTTTTACCTAGGGTCATGACACATCCCAGTTGCCCGAAATAGCCCTACCGCGTGCACTACTCCTGTAACTGATAGAAGTGTCCCCGTATGGAGGAAAATTACAATTTTTCACCCAGTTCTTCCTTCCATACTGTAATATTCATCCCTTAGATGAGAGATGCTCAGCTCTGATCTAGCTGCTGACCCCAAACTTACAGAGTCTGGAAGTGAGCTTCAGCTTCAGAGCTTTTATCTGACCAAAGTTTAATACTGGAAAGAAACTGATGGAGGTTGATGCTAAATTCTTCCTGGGCTGATATAACATTTCTCCTCAACTTCTGAAGGAAGGCAGAATTCTCCAGAATCTCCTCTGCTTTTGCTGTACTTTCCAAGTTATTTTCTTCCACTCTGACCTTTTGTTTTCTTTTTTCACCATCACAGCCAGGAGGTGACCTGGTTAGGGGAGGGTACACAATCAAGATTGCTACCAGTTTCCCTTACACTGTAACGGCTGAAATTTGCTAAGCTCCTTCACATCCCTATGCCTTGGGAGTACTGCGATACTATGGCAAGTAAGAACTAAGTGTGCACTACCTGAGAGAGAAGTAATTAGGTTCAGGGATAGCACGAGGTTTCTCACGTAGTTAAACGGAAGCAGCGTGGGGAATCTAAAGCAAGTCTTTACAGTTTTAGTCCAGATTTCTTTCCACTGTATAAGGTTCCCTTGAAAATTTCCCCACAGTTTCCAGCATCTCAAGTACTTGGCGAGGGGACTTCTGTAAACCTAGCACATGTTTCATCTTGTAATACAGAACTCGATACTTAATTCTCTGGAACAGCAGGCTTTGTGCGGGCTCGGCAAAGAGCGCAGAAATTACTTCTCTATTCTATATTTCAACTGTCTTTTAAATTACTTAGTATATTCATGTTTATATTCAGACTACTATGAATTGTTCTGCATCTGTTCTACACACCTTCAAGGTACAGGATACACACACACGCCCACGCACACACGCACGCACGCATGCCATATATGCATAGAGAGCTAGCACACTAGGGGTATGTATCTTTATTGGTGTCTACCAAGTAGCCTTCTATGGATATCCTGCAATTTATACCAGCCAGAGTTTTTGAGCCACGTGAATAAATAAGCACCTTTGAAAGTGCAACATTTGGCAAAGAATGATACATCTCATGTGAAGATGGGCTTTGTCAGTATTTTACCAGACATTTATTGAGTTCTCTCAAGTGTATCCTCAACTTCTATTAATATTAATGGATGTTCCACATGTTTTAGGAGAAAAAAAGCTTATTTTTTGGCATAAGAGAAATGTAAGTCTGAATTCTTTTAGAGACTGATGGCAATTCTGATGGCAAGGAATAAAAGTGGAGCACAGTTTCACAATTAAATTATTCTGGGCAAAACATCCTAGTAGGTTTCTCCGACAACTTTATTTCTTGAACAGTAGGTACAGAGAAATGAAAATTCAGGATCTTCACTCATTGCACATAATACTCAATTATCCCAGTAAGACTTTTTAAATTTTAATTGTATTCTTTTTATTATTATACTCTCCTTTATCCCACCCCACTGTCACTTCCCCACCTCCCCTACCTTTGGGTTGTACCCATTCTAAAATGCTCAATGTGGTCTTAGGTATGCATATAACCTTGAAAGAAAGATAGCATTATTTTATATGTATTTATGTTTTAATTTGTATAAAAACTATTAGCTTTCAGATCTTGTCTCAGTTCTTTCTTTTTTTTTAGACTCAAGACATTTTTCGCCATAAATTTGTCCTTGTGTTTATCAGTCTAGTTCATTACTTCTAAATGCAGAGTATGCCAACATTATGTAAGTATCCACTGCATTTTACTTATCCATGCCCACAGTAATGGACATCTAGGTCACAACGCCCTATTTCCCTGAACAAGGCCCTGATGAACTCCCTCATATCTGTCTTCCTTTGAAGCTGGAGGAGAGTTTCTCCAACAGATGCATATAGGAGTGGGAATATTTGTTTGTGAGAGAGGCCATAACTTATTTCACTAAACCATGCCAAATTACTATCCAGAAAGGCTGCAAGTGATGAACCATTCACTGGCAGTGCATGAGGATTTCTCACAATTGCAAAAACAGTTGGCTTAATCCATATCTGATAAGTGGTTAATATCCAAAATATGAGGTATATAACTCAACACCAAAAAACCCAAATAATACAGTTAAAAATGGGCAGAAGACATGAACAGACATTTTTCCAAAGACGACACCCAGATATTTGTAGACACATGAAAATATGCTCAATGTCACTGATCACCAGAGAAATGCAAATCAAAACCACAATGACATATCACTTCACTCCTGTCAGAATGGCTAAAATAAAAAACACAAGAAAGCAAGTGTTGGTGAGGTTGTGCACTGTTGGTGGGAATGGAAGCTGGTGTAGTCACTGTGGAAAACAGTAGGGAGCTTCTACAAAAAATTAAATATAGGAGCACCTGGGTGGCTCAGTCGGTTAAGCATCTGACTCTTGATTTTGGGTTAGGTCATGATCCCTGACTCTTGAGGTCAAGCCCTACATCGGGTTCCACGCTGAGCATAGAGGCTGCTCAAGATTCTCTCTCTCCCTCTCTCTCTGCCCCCCCCACTCATACTGTCTCTCTCTCTCTCTCTAAAACAAAAAATTAAATATAGAAATATAGAACTACCATATGATCCAGTAATTCCACTACTTGGTATTTACTCAAAGAAAGTGAAAACACGAATTTGAAAAGATATATGCACCTTTATGTTTATGGCAGCATTATTTATAATAGCCAAATTGTGGAAGCAGCCCAAGTGTCTATTGATAGATAGATAAAGAAGTGATATATATATATGTATATGTATATATATGTATATGTATAATATACATATATATATATACATATGATGGAATATTACTCAGACAAAAAAGAATGAAATCTTACCTTTTGTAACAACATGGATGGAGCTAGAGCATATAATGCTAAGTGAAATAAGTCAGAGAAAGATAAATACCATATGATTTCACTAATATGTGGAAACAAAACAGATGAATAAAGAAACAAAGAAAAAAAACCAGGCTCCTAACTATAGATAACAAACTGGTAGTTGCCAGAGGGAAGGTGGGTACAAGGATTGGTGAAATAGATAAAGGGGATTAAGAGAGTATATTTATTGTGATGAGCACTGAGTAATGTATAGAATGGTGGAATCATTATATTGTATACCTGAAACTAATATAACATTATGTTAATTATACTTGAATAAAAAGTATTTTTAAAAAAGAATTGTGGTTGTTACAATATTTTTTGTTTGTAATTAAATGTTCTCAAGTTCCTATTTTTGAGAGGTTTTTAATTGGATAATATTTATGTAACTGCTCTTCCTAATTTTTGGAGTTTTTAAAAATCATAAACAAGAATTAAATTTTACTATAATCTTTTTAATTATCATGTGATTCTTTCCCCCTTTTGAATTACTAAGATGATTAATCATATTTACTAGTTTCTCTGATTTTTAACTATCTTCACATTCCTGGAATAAATTTGGCCTCAATCAAAATGCACTAGTTTTCAAAACACTATTGAATTAGGCTAGCCAAGATTTTAATGTGGATATCCAGAATGTATTCATTAGTGAGATAAGACTACGGTATTATTTCTTTAAGTATCCTTACCAAGTTTTGGAATCAATTTTCTACTGTCACGATAAAATGACTTAAGCAACTGTTTTTTTTTTTCTTTTTTCTATTTTCTCCAACAATATATAACTCTTAACTATAGAGAACAAACTACTGGTTCCAGAAGGGAGGTGGGTGGGGGATGGATTAAATAGGTGATGGGGATAAAGGAGTGCACTTGTGATGAGCACCAGATGTTGTATGGAAGTGTTGAATCACTGTATTGTTCACCTGAAACTAATATTACACGGTATGTTAACTAATTGGAATTTAAATAAAAACTTTAAAAAAAAGAACTCATTTTTACAAACTCTTGCTTCAGTGCCTTTTGGGAAGGGTGATAAGTGGTGGTTTGGGATCCATATTTCTATTTATTTAATTGTTAACATATCCAAATTTTTGGTTGTTGTACCATTTTTTGGCATTTTATGTTTTTCCAGATCTATTCCCACTGTATAAAAGTTTTTTATAGGCTAGATGTTTCTATTATGCATTTTATGAACCAGCAGTTCAGTTTCTTTCTATAAGGGACACACCTGCTTCCATCTTCTGTTTTACTTTTCACCCTAAAATTCTGGTAAGAAAAGACAAATGTTGTCATATTTTAATAAATTTAATTCTGGAGTCATTTAAAAAATTTACAAAACCTGTGCCTTATTTGAACAACTCTCATATCTAAAAACCTCTTTAAATGTGAGCAATATTCAAGTTTCAAAACCTAATCTGACTAATAATATTCAATTGACTCCTCATGAAGTCCAGACTTGGCAGGGATTGAGGTTGTGCCCTTATTTCAATAAAATAAAGCATTATGGGCATTATATTAGCCCCTTCTTATGCATATCTTAAGTGCTAGTATATATTGTGGACAGAACTTACTTAAGATGCATATATCTACATTGCATGGCATTATTAGGGAAGACTTTGAAATTTCTGTTAGTTTTTATTAGGAATGGTAGAGAATATTTTGAAAATAAATGAGCCAACCTGCCAGCTGAGAATTAGACATTTACATAAGCTGCAAATCCTAAGAAACATTTCTGTTTGGAAAATATTTCAAAATGAATGGTTCCATGTTTATTTTGAAAATAAGCATACTAGTTGATAAGGCAATAAGTATGAATTAACATGTAGAGTGAAGGTCATTTGGATTAAGCTAGACCAGTGTCCTGTAACCTTGAATAAGTCACTGAGTATAAGGATCAGAAATTTGTTCATCTTGAAAATAATGCCAATTGTTGTATTACTGAGGTCCTGGCAAACTGGTGTATTTGAGGAGCCTGTTTATTCCTTTATATAACAAATATTAAATTAGCACCTACTATATCCGGGACTATTCCTGGGGGATGTAGCCATGAACAAAACAGACCAACCCCTTGGCATTATGGAATTTACAGGCTAGTGGGTAACAGATGATAAACATATATAAACATCAATATATAATACAATGCAAGGCAATGATAAGTGGTATAAAGTAATACAGGGATAAACTACAAATAGTGAAGGAGTGTGATATTTTAGCAAAGGTATATGGCAAAGATCTTTCTTAGGAGTTTATATTTGAGAGAAATGCTATAAAATTGAGATTAAAAATGGAGCTATTTAAGGACAGAGTTCAATGCCATAGGAAATGGCAGATACACAGGATATGAGGTAGAAATAAATTTAGAACTTTCAAGAAATAGCAAGAAGGCTTGTGTGACTGAATATGAGTGTGGCAGAAAGTGAAAGAGGTGGTGGTTAGAGAAGCAGAGGGAAAGGGGAGTTAGCCATGCTAGGGCATTGACAGTGGTGCTGAGAACCTTGGGTTTTGTGTGTGGGGATAGGAGTGTGACGGGAAGCCACTGGAGGATTTAAGAAGAGTGAAGTGATCTGATTTACATTTTTAAAAGATCGCTTTAGCTCCTCGATGAGAGAAGACTCTAGATGAGACAAGAGAAGTTAGGAAACTCTGTAAGTGATGATTGTCGATGTCCAGAAAAAAAAGAAGATGGCACCTTGAACCAAAGAGTTTGTGGTGGAGCTAGGGAAGAAGGTTAAGATTCAAGGTATAGTCAGACTATAAAGTTATAGGAATTAATAATAAATAGGGAGTGGACTGTGAGAGAAAAAGTGATAATGAAGACAACTCTTGTTTTTCTAATCTCTGCTCTAGATAGTGTCATCTAATGAGAAAGGAACAATTAAGGGAGGAGAGTGGGGGAGGTAAAAATCAAGAATTATGTTATTTCTATTGTTTCATCCTTACCTGATTTTTTTTCTAATATTTTTTCTAAAATAAATATACTTTCACAGAGAAAACATATTTTAATGAGTACCAGACATCTTGATGGATATTTTACCTACTATGTAATAATTCAATTTTGGATGTCTTAAGTTTGTGATACCTTTTAGCCATCCAAGTGGAGATGTTGAGAAGGTTAGATGCAGTTAGATGCAGTAGTCTGGAGCTCAGGGGAACGTTGGTAGCTGAAGAAATGAGTTTAGGAGTTGTCAGGACACAGAGGGTCTTTAAAATCATGAGACTGGACAAGATCACCCAAGGAGTGAATATAATTGGAATAATCTCAGCACTGAAGGATTTAACGGTCAGAACTAGTAGAGGGGTCAGCAAAGGAGTGGGAGAAGGAGAGGCTTATGACAGTGGAGGGAAGCCAAGAGATGGTGATATGCAGAAACAGGAGAAAAATGCTTCAAGAGGGGAAACAATAGACTGCCTCACAGACTGTACTAAGAGAAACAGTAGACAAGAATGGAACTTTTGTCACTGTGAGAAACTGCCTTTGTCACCATGGAGGTCCTTAATGATGACCAGTGGAATTTAAGAATGGTGGGGGAGAAAGCCTATTGGAATAAATGGTGAAGAAGGTGGAAATAGCATGGACAACTCTTGGAAGGACTTCTGCTACAAAGTACAGAGGATAAAGGGGGAAGAAGGTGCAAGGGAATATACATAATGTGAGGTTTAGAAAGGTCATTGCTTGTTGTTTGCCTGTTTTGTTCTGTTTTTTAAATGTGACATGCCATAGCATGTTCGAATTTTGATGGGAATAACCTGGGGGAGAAGGAAAAATTAATGATGTGGAAGATAGAAGGAATAATTGGAGGACAAAAGTCCTTCAGCAAGATGACTGGTATCCAGGTCACTTGTGGCATGGTTGGGGTTTTGTAAGAACAGGAACGGTCCATTCTAAGTAACAGAAAGAAGACAGAGCAAGTGCACACCAATGCAGGTAGTATAATAAATTAGGGGGTAGGAAGACGAGGAAGGGAGAAGAAGGATTTTGGAGTTTTGAAAAGAAAGATAATGGTATAAAATAGGAAGAAGTTGCAATCTGATGGTAAAGTATAATAAGTTTTTAAATAGTCATCCTCATAAATTAAATGCAAAAGAATCATCAGGCAGTGTAATATTCAAATTCCTGTGGTCTATGCCCAGATAATTCCGTAACAGTTGTGGATCACTCCTGGAGACGCTTTGAGTTAATAAGAATAAAATGGGGCAATGGGAAATGCCCTCCTCCAAGCAAGGCATCTCTGGGTTTATTCTAGAATCACAGACCCAAGGTAAGTGAAGAGATCTCTGCCATCAGCTGGAGGGATGCCTAAGGGTACCCTTCCTTCTTTTCATAGACCACACCTAAAATCTATTTTAAAAAGTAAATTTTATTAATAATGGAAGAGTGCCGGCCTGTTTTCTAAGTGATTTGTTTAAATCTTATTTAAAACTCACGATAAACTTATGATGTTGATACAAGGATTACCCTACAGGAAACTGAGATACAGACTAAGTAGACACATAAAGAAATAAATTAAAATTGTATTGTTCTAGTTACTATGACACATGGCTTGCTAGCGAAATACAAATTCAACTTAAACCTGAGTGAGAGGAGGAGTAAAGCAAAATGCAGATTGTTGAATAATGACATGCTTTAGGAAATCTATAAAATAAATAGGAGGGAAAACATTAAGAACTGTCTTCTTTATGGAAATCCTATACAGTTGTCCGGAGTCTTGAATGTAGATTTGTTTTCAAAGGGACTCATGTACCATTTCAATGTCGTTTCTAGTGGCCTGACTTATCACAAGTCATTTCATTCTTGGGGAACCTATGGTGGCAATTAGAAGTCAGGAAATTGGATGAGGAAAAATGAAACCTAATTAAAATTCCTGTAGAACCAGTCAGGAAAGAATAAACAAACTTGGAGCCAAGTGTGCTCTGTGCTGCTACTTTTCCAGACCATTTGCTTATGGATAGCCTGTTCATCTCCCGATTCTCTCCCTTTGCTGAGATGGAGACAACAAGGGACCCAGCAAATACTGTTTGATTGAGCATGTATTTAGCGAAGCTAATACAGTCCACAAATATGCTGGTTGCTCATCTTGGTGTGATGGTAATTGTGATAAGTTCTGAGTTTTGAAGTATCACACGTTATCAAAATCACATATAAATGGAAAAAAATATCTTTAGATAGGTCTGAGCAAGTGTAGTTAGTTCAAGAATAGCGTGAGAGGCTAGATTGAACAGGAGTCACTTTTTGTGTTAAAAACAAATCCCACTCAAACTTAGCAAATGACAGAAAAAAGCATCTGGCTGTGTGTGAGGAGCTCTCAGGGGTTCTGAGTCACTGCATGTGTTGATATTTGCTCACTGCATATGTTCACTAAGATTCAAATGCACTAGGTCCTCCCTTATCAGAGTCCTGCCAACCAGGGAGCTAAAACAACGAGGGGGCAAGATTTTTGTAGGAAAGACTAATATTTTTTTTTTAAGATTTTATTTATTTATTTGACAGAGAGATAGAGAGCACAAGTAGGCAGAGAAGCAGGCAGAAGGAGAGGGAGAAGCAGGCTCCCCGCAAAGCAGGGAGCCCGATGCGGGACTCGATCCCAGGACCCTGGGATCATGACCTGAGCCGAAGGCAGCTGCTTAACTGACTGAGCCACCCAGGCGCCCCTAGGAAAGACTAATATTGTTTTTGGTGTTGATTAGAGAGGCAAACGTGATGTGATGAGAAGGCTCTGGATGAAAAGTGAGTTCTGAGTTCAAGTTCTGGCTCTGTCGCTAACAGCTGTGTAGGTCTCAGTTTTTTCAACCATCGACCAAAGCTGTTGAATTTTATTATCCTGAGGTTGGAGTAGTACGTACGACAGGATTAAGGACTCAAGACCATTGAATCAGACTTGCCTCTGGATTTGAAGTAGTCCTCACTTGCCAAGAAACTGAATATAACTCATTTTAAAACTCACCGTTGAATTAAAGCACTGGAGTATCCGGGATTGGAAGCCAAACCAATAACCAGGATGAAAGGCTCATACCTCCAGGGCTGACCTTGGGTTGGCACACTACTACATGGTTGTACCAGAGCTAAAATATTGGAATACTTCCTGTGGGCTGGAAGAGTCTCTGCCCCAAGCAAGCCCACAGACCTCTCCACAAGCTAGCAACTAAAGGACACAACATTCTTATAGCAGGGAACCTTCAGGATCTTGATCTGGGGCTGGCCACAGTGTCCGTTCTGATTGCTTGTTCTCCATGCTAAATCAATTACTAAATATTTTTATTAGTACCCCTGTATCCACCCCAGTGAATAACGTGTCCTCTGCCTCTTTCACTAACCAAATGTGGCTCAGTCATAAGAAACAAAAGAAAGAGTGATGGGTTTGCCTTCTCTAGATCATTCCCATGCAACCCCTCCCACCCTACCCCCAGCTTCTCATAGGGAAAAGAAGGAGGTGTAATGGACCTGAACCTGGGTTTCCCACAGCAAGGAACTGTGAAACATATGGTTGAGTATGTGATGGGATGTTTCTGTTTAAAGCAACATGGTGAAGTGGTGCTAAGGAGACCTGGATCCAAACCCTATTTCTAACTTTTTACCAGCTGTCTATCTCAGGCAACTTACTTAGACTTCCTATGCTTCTCTTCCTTCATCTATAACATTTTTAATAATAATCAAAATAGCTAACATATATTCATATTTTAACATATATAACTTGGTACTGAATGGTTTATATGAATCATCTTATTTATTTCTCACAGCAACCTTATGATGTAGATACACTTTCATTCCCATTTTACAGTAAGGGAAGCAAAGTTCAGAGAAATTTAGTGGCTTGTCCTTGTTCTAGCTCGCACAGCTGTTAATAGGAGTTCTACAAATTGGACCCAGTTAGTCTGAGTCTTAGCTCCTGCTCTTAAACCCTGCCCCCAAAGAATGGAAAATAGTCTCGAGGATAGCTACTATTATTATAATGATAGCCAGGTCTCTAAGGACAAGAATCTTATTTTCTAATAAATACTAATTATAGTCACAACAGAACTAGCCCTTTGAAAACTGCCCTAGAAAATATAGGCTGTATGTTTATCTCATCTGTAGAGTATCTTCCAGCGGGATCATTCCACTGCACCCCAAGGTCAAGCATCGTGTCTTCAGAAGCTTTGTCAGCACACCTGGTTCTAGTACTCATGGAACTGATGGCAGTGCTCATGGTCGAAATCTAACCCTTCCAGATTATGAAATTCTGGATGTTCAAGGCTAACAGAGAAGATTTTGATCCTGAGGGAATAAAAACAAAAAGTAAACTTCCAATGGCAGTATAGAACGAAGAGCTGCTCCCACAGGAGAGTCTGTTTTGTCAAACTGTGGAGTCCACAGATTCACGGAGTTTCTATGTCGTGGTGTTCAGCTTTTCAGGCAGGCATGCCTGATCTATCTCCTGAGTTATTTAGCTAAGACCCAAGACAGTCTTTCTCTGTGCAAATGTCATTTATTCATGTCCTCTCTAATTAGAAGAGAAACTGAAAATGTGAAAAAGGAACAGGTTCTCGTAGACCTTTGGGGTTCCCAGAGCCCAAGATGGAGCACGGTCTGAGAAAGAGAACAGCTCTGAGAATAGGTGTGTAGCCTTGGTGTGCATGAAAGGTGACAGAAATCTGACCCAAAGATGGATTTTACCATATTGATTCTATAGAACAAGCATGTATATTGCTGAAAGTCAATGGTTATTGAGTGGTTATTTTGCAAAAAGTCTGCCTCTGTGTCATGATCTTACTCAGAATCCCTGCTGTATAAATCATGTTGACCTTTTCTTGCCAGACTAATGTTAGATTCAGAATCTGAGTCATTCATTCTCTTAATAAGCATTGCCTACCAGGGTCAGGTCCTATTCCCAAGGAGCAGACAGTTTGATAGGCGAGATAAGTACACAGATGCCTAGAACACAAACTGCCAGGGTGTGGAGGGGAATGACAGAGAAAGAGCTGCGGAATAGACAGGATTGAGCACAAAAGACTTTACATGACATGCGCGGGCAATGTTCGTAGCGTGAAGGTGAAGGGGAGCCACTGAACTCCCCTTTTTGTGTTAGATCACTCTTTTAGAAACATGAGCATGATTGGAGAGTAGAGAAAACTGGAAAAGAGTTTTAGGAACAATTCAACCAGGAAATAAGGGGAACTTCAACTGAAACTGGAAATATGTAGATAGGATAGTAGCTAGAGAAGGAGGTGGGGGTGGAACCAGAAGAGGATTTTGGAAGATGAAAGCCTATGGAGCAGCCACAGTAAATGCTGAAGGTAAAGAACTAATAAAAACCAACCAAACAAAAAATGTTGAGGATCCAGGGAAGGGAAAGTTAAGTGATAGATAAGACAGTTGAATACATGGGAAGTTCTAGAAACCAGATCCTGGACAAAAGGATACTTTTTTGGAAAAAAGTAGGGGAAATCTCCCAAAACCAGAGGGATGAAAGCAAGAATGCTTACCTATGTATCCGTTTCAAATCTTTCTATCTTGGCCATTTAATTTCTTTGCTTTCACTCAGCACATGGTCCCCTTAACCCTCCCTCCCCACCAAAAACCCCCCAAAACACACTTAGAATCTCTGTGAAATCTGCAACGTGGGGGCCCTAGGAGAAACCAAGGATCACGAAAGCTGTTCAAATAGCATTCCTAAGAAAAGAACTTCTTCCAATAATTTTTTTAAATATGAAAAGAGTAATGAATACTATTCCTGCATGAATTGATTTGCAAATTATAGACTTCTTTCATTTCATAGTTATAGAACATTAAAATACATTCATCCCATATATAATTTCATATAGAGATTATTTAATCAAAATTGGTGTCTTTAAAAACTAGAGAGAGGTGTTTCTGTTCTTCCCAAAGCTCATAAATAGTAGACTTTTCACACAGTATATCTTATAAAACACTTGTAAGGCAGACTTGAAAATGTTTGAGGCCATATCATAAGATGAAATGAAGAAGTATAATTAATAATTCATAAATCAAGTTATAAAAAGGTATCTCTCTTCCTATTTAAAAAATTCAATCTAGTTATCCTTTGCTAAAAAACAACAACAACAACAACAAAACAAAAAAATCTCATTGTAAATTCAAGTCAATAATTAAGAAAATCACTCTGGTAAACTCCCTTTTATCCAGCAGGTTATCCACTGGAATTATGTGAGCCACCATTTACATGCATGAATAAGTAAAATGCAAATTGACATTCAGGGCTTGTATTAGGTTTCTAATGCTGTGTAACAAATGATCACAAACTTAGTTAATTTAAAAGAACACACATTTATTATCTCTCATTCCATGGGTCAGGCAGGAGTCCAGGCATGGCTTAATTGGGTGCTCTGCTTAGGTTCTCACAATGCAGCAATCAAGGTGTCTCCCAGGCTGGGGCCTCATCCGAGGCATCACTGAGAAAAGATCCTCTTCCAAACTCCCTCAGGTTGTTGGCAGAATTCATCTCTTTGTAGCTATAGGTCTGAGCTTCCCATTTTTTGTTGGCTATTGGCTGAAGGCTGCCCTCAACTCATGGAGTTGTAGTTTCTCAACACCTCTCTGTAGGCACTTCACAGGGTGATAATTACTTCTTCAAACCAAGAAGGCAGAAAAGTCAAAAAGTCTCCCTCATGTGAGGTAGGAAGATGGATACATGTGGATACACATGCACACACTCATAGTAACAATCACAAATCCCGGGAGTGACATCATCCTATCCCATTTCACCACCTCTGTGTCATTTTATTTGTGAAGCAAGTCATAGGTCCCAGCGACACAAGGTTGAACACAGGGACCATCGTAAGTTCCATCCACCCCGAGAGACACAAACAGCACTTTGACATGTGAAAGGAAAAGGTATTTATTTCGATGTAATTTTAAAAACAAGCACATATTTTGACGTTATATTCTGGCAACAATACTGTTCCAGAATGCATGCATGAAAATCTGTCTCATTTATTATAGTTACCTTTTACAGATATAAATTCACTATTATCTGTTAAAGGAAAGAAATGAAGAAAGAATGGCAGAGAAGAGAACAAAAGAAGACAGCATAACATAATTTGCATGTTAAGAAAAAGAGCAAAAAAATGATCAAGAGGTATTTTCTCTTATTACTGAATTATGTGGGGCCATCATCTGAGGAAGGACAAACATAAACAATGCTAATAAAGCTAACACTGGCAAAGAGTATTAGAAATAACATCACAGGGGCACCTGGGTGGCTCAGTCGGTTAAGCATCTGACTCAATTTGGGCTCAGGTCATGATCTCAGGGTCATGAGATCAAGCTCGGTGTCAGTCTCCAGGCTGAGCGTGGAGTCTGCTTAAGATTCTCTCTCTCGCAGAAGGGGAAAAAAGATGGCAGAGGAGTAGGGGACCCTATTTCAACTGGTCCCTGGAATTGAGCTGGATATCTACCAGACCACTCTGAGCACCCATGAAACCAGCCTGAGATGTAAGAGGATCTGGATCTCTACAAACAGAATATCGCAGGCGGTTGGTTTCGAGGTACAAAGTGGGGAGCCATGATTCTGCGGGCAGATATCAGAGGATAAATGGCAGCGGGAGGGTGCCTGGCCGTGGGGATCCTACACCACCGGTGAGCAACAGCCTCGCATGCTGGGGATAGGCACAGACTTGCAGACTGGTAGCGGCGGGGAAAGGACTCTAGGGCAGCCCCCTGGTCGGAAACCCTGAGCGGCGGGGTCGCACAGGCGTGCAAACTGGGAGCGGCTGGCGGTTTTAGAAGCACAAAGGGCAGAGATGTGCCCGGGCCTGGAGGCAGGACTGGGAGCAATGCGGAGGGGCGCACAACTCAGGCCGCTGCAGTTTATAGCAGCACGGACAGAAACAGAGACAGTATGGCCTGGAGGGCTCACTGAAGAACAGACTGCAATCTCTCTGCTCTGAGGCAGAGGGTTGGAAACGGTCTCTTCTGCTCTGACTCCCAGAAGAGACACGGAAAGCTGCCAGGGAAAGCCGCCAGAGAACAAAAGCCCCAAAAACTGATTCCCACTGAGCCCATCCCCCGCCACAGGGGGGCAGGGCAACTCCGCCCAAACAGGGTTGCCTGAGTAACAGAGTGGCAGCCCCTCCCGCAGAAGACAGGCTGGGAAAACAAGAGGCCAGCAACCCTAAGGTCCCAAGAAAACAGGTGCATCTTGCTTGGGTTCTGGTCAATAATTTGGACTCTGTACATTCCCTCAAACACCCATCAACAGAATGACTAGGAGGAAGAGCCCCCAAAATAGAAAAGACTCAGAGATTATGACTTATGCTGCAGATTTACAAATGGATGCAGATATAACCAAGATGTCGGAGATGGAATTCAGGCTAGCAATTGT
>NC_138379.1:28549002-28566502 GCF_054177405.1 Leptonychotes weddellii | reverse complement strand
AGTAAGTGTCCTTATCTATAAAATGGAAATAATTATAGTACAGTTACTGTGTTTCTTCTAAGTAAGTATTTAATAAATATAGCAATTTTTTTAGTGGTGGTGGTTGTCATTATTAGCAGCTATAACAAAATCAACATCACTATCCAAAGGAAAATTCCTAATAAAAAACAGAAAGTTGTCTTTCAGCAAAGACATAGAGAAGAGATATGATGGAAATATTAAAAAGGAAGTTAGTACTTAATGAATAGTGTAAAGAAATGTAAAGATGTTGTCTCAAGAGCAGCTAGAGCTCTACCATTATTTGTTTAAATGATATGTGTTCACATGACATGTCAGCCATTGGTAGCTTCTAGCACATCTATCTTGAAACTGAGCAGCTAACGTTGTCTCCGTATCCTGTTTCTAAAATGAGTTAAACAGGTTTTAAAAAAATAAAAATAAAAAAATAAACAGGTTTCCTCTTTCCTCTTGGGCTAATTAGAGAATTTTAAAGAGGAAGAAAACCCTGAAACCTGTGACAAATAATCTATCCTCATAAACAACACATCTGGAAAATGTA
Source organism: Leptonychotes weddellii (assembly GCF_054177405.1). Lineage (NCBI taxonomy): Eukaryota > Metazoa > Chordata > Mammalia > Carnivora > Phocidae > Leptonychotes > Leptonychotes weddellii. The sequence goes on along the minus strand of NC_138379.1, from coordinate 28,565,943 downwards.
TCTGGCACTCCCTGGGAAATAGATCTGGCATTCTAAACTGTAAATCATGGGTGTTTTGAACATTGAAGTCCTAAAACAAAGTAAATTATTTATAAAAAATGAAGGTTTTAAAAATGGTCTTTTTCCCTTGGTAATTTTTTCATGGACTAATAATTCATGGTGTTTTGTTTTTTTAGACACCAGAAAATTAAGAAGAGAAATAAAAATAGGAAAACATGATCTGGAGTCTAGTATTATTTCTGTGCAAGGCTGGGCAGCTATGTTTCTAATGACACAGAGGGAGGCCTTTAATTGACCACTTCCAAGTATTTAATTAATGCCATTGGACACTACAGAAATGTGTGTGTGTGTGTGTGTGTTCAAATCCATTTGGTCATTGGGCAATATTTTCCACTTTCCATATTAATGACATGTTCCAATTATAAATGCACTACAAATTTATTCTAGACAACAGGTCTTATACAAAAAGAGAAGAAGATAAAAATCACTTATGATACCACCCTAGACATAATCTTTATGTACCTTTTCAAGTTTCTATATGAACTCCCTCCTTCTACCCAACATATATGTACATTTTTTACTAATATTTGATCATAATAAATGTGATATTTTTAAAACAGCTTTTATACTTTATAATACATTGTGTTCATCTACATGTCAATAAACACAGAACTTAATGGCTTTTAATGGCTTATAACCAACAAAAATATGGGTACTCTAGAATTTATTCTAAAGTTGTTTATGGATAACAGTATCATAAGTAAAGATTGCTGTACTGCAGTCTTTGTACATTCATATTTTCACACAAATCTGATTATTCCATTAGTATAAGTTCTAGAAGTGGAAGTGATGCCTCAAGGTGCATGAACATTTTTGTAAATTTTTGTTAGATAAAATATTGTCAAATTACTCTCCAAAAAGGTATATCAATTCACATACCAATTTATAATTTATGGAAGACCCATTTGGCCATACCCATGCCAAGGATGGATTTTACTCTTTTTTTAAAAAAAACCAAGATACTCAATTAGATTCTTTTCAATTGACATCTCAATAGGGATAAATTTTATACATTTGATTACCCTTTTGATTAAATATCTTTATTAGTGATTAATATCTATTCTTTTAAAAACTATCTAGTTATATCATTTGTTGATTTCTTTTATATGAGTTTATCTTTTTAAAATTTATTTTAAAGAGTTTATTGTTAAGTCAAGGTTATTAATGATCATTTTATTGTATTTATTGCAAATATTTTTCCAGCTCACATATTTAATATAGTTTTTTATCTTGCTTTCAGTATTTCTGCTATATAGAAATTATATGTATTATTCTATCAATTGTAATTTCAAATATAGTTCTGCCTTTGTTGTAAACTTAGAAAAAATTTGTTCCCAAGCTCCTAATAATATATTTACATATATTTTATTTTTCAATAAAAACATTACAATCTTAAATTCATATGAGATTTATTTTACTTTAAGTTGTGATATGAGATTCTGCTCAAAATTTTTCCAAAATGGTAATCCAGTTTTCTTAACACCATTTATTGAAAAAAAAATCCTTTCTTCCTTTGTATATTCTTTCTTTCTTAAATTCATCTGTCTGTCTACTTGGACATCATCTAGTTTGATTGATTATAGTAAAATATGCTTCAATAGTAGGACAAGTCCCCAGGTAATTTTTTCTCACTTTTCCTTTATATTTTTTCTTTACATTTATTATGCTCTAAGTTCCTAGCATGTTCAAAGGATAATCTTCAATATTCAATGGAAAGTAGCATTTTCACCAAAGTTGAGAATGAAAAGTAAAGCAAATAAGAACAATTCAACAGATGGTGGTAAGATACAGAATCTAGAAGTAGCATAAATAGAGTGATTCCTTCTGATAAAGAAGACAGGCAGGGAGATCAGAGGGCTTGACAGAAGAATATGATATCTGGGTGGATTTTGAGGAACCAATGGAGTGGACAGGCAGAGAAAAGTTGAAGGAAGTGTATTCAGGAGAAGAAAAGCTTTTCTCGACCTTCTTAGGAAGAAAAAAAATATTCCTTTGTTTGTGTATCCAAAGCATTTTGTTAATATTCCCATTACAACCATAGTTAGCATTTATAGAGGTTTCATGATGAGCCAGAACTTGCTTAAATAACGCTTAAGGATAGCATAATTAGTTTAATTCTCCCCACCACCTGTCAGGTAGGTACTATTATTAGCTCTATTTCATAGATGAGGAAACTGAAGCACAGAAATCCCAGGTAACTTGGCCAAGCTGATAAGCAGCTGTCAGGATGTTCACGCATCAGTTTGGCTTCAGAATCTATACTGACAAGTATTATGCCATACTGCCTGTGAGCACATACCAAATTTAAGATTTTAAAAAAAAAAACTCATAGGGATGCCTGGGTGGCTAAATTGGTTAAATGTCTGCCTTCAGCTCAGGTCATGATCCCAGAGTCCTGGGATTGAGTCCCGCATCGCTCAGCAGGGGTCTGCTTCTCCCTCTGCCTGCCACTCTCCCTGCTTGTGCTCTCTTATCTCTTTCTCTGATGAATAAATAAAATCTTGGGGAGAGTACGTGCTATGGTGAGCGCTGTGAATTGTGTAAGACTAATGAATCACAGACTTGTACCTCTGAAACAAATAATACATTATATGTTTAAAAAAAAAGAAAAAAAATAAGATAGTAGGAAGGGAAAAATGAAGGGGGGAAGTCAGAGGGGGAGATGAACCATGAGAGACTATGGACTCTGAGAAACAAACTGAGGGTTCTAGAGGGGAGGAGGGTGGGGGGGATGGGTTAGCCTGGTGATGGGTATTAAAGAGGGCACATATTGGATGGAGCACTGGGTGTTATATGCAAACAATGAATCATGGAACACTACATACATACATACATAAATAAATAAATAAATAAATAAATAAGAAAACTCATATATTTACTATGCAAAATACGTGTGAAATTTATGTGTCATCTTCTTTCGTAATTTCTTTTTACCTACAGTAATATATATTTTTCTTACAAAAATTTTAAATTAGGTTTATGTCAATTATTTATTGTCTGCAAACTGTAGCAGTCAGACACTCTTGGCTGCTAATTTGGCCCTGTGAATTGTATGAAACCATGCCATGGTGCATTGAGATTCATTCACATTCAGTCTCCAGATCGGAGAAGTCTTGGTTAATTACTGGCTCTACTACTTTATTAGTTGTGTGTCCACAGGCATATCACTTATTCTTAACTATGTTTGATAAGTAGTTGAAAGAGATGACATAGCAGATGTGAAAATGCTTAAGTTATCAACAAAGAACCAAGCGGTAATGATCCAACAGTTATTGAAACGACCTTCATATCCCCTCACCCTACATACACCTTATTGAACCATGATTTTCTGGGAGCTATATATAATAATAACTATGATGATAGCAATGTTTTAGTAAACATTTGTTATATTCCAAGGCATGGCATTTAGAACATCATTATTTTAATCTTACAACATCCTGGTAAGGTATGCAGCACTGTCAACACATGAATGAGACATTAAGGCTTAGAACAGAGAGTGGGAGGACCAAGTTTTGGACACATTCTATCTGGCTTCAAAATACATGTCTTTTATCCTACACCTTGTTGGTTTAAAAACTTTACAAAGGAAATATAGCAAAACAGTAAAATAAATGGAAATCACACATAGTCTGTAAAAACTCACCATACGTGTCTTATTCTGAAAAAATTCTAACACAGGTGAAAAGACAATGACTCCCCTACCCAGGTCCTAAGCACAAGGGAGAGAGGGAAAATATGTATGTCACTTGTACTCTTGGAGATGCCAGAGGCATGCCATTCATTGCTCATTACTCTTTCCTTCTATGGGAAGGCTTTCCCAATGTCTACTTTAGTTTTCTCAACTACCAGATAATTTTAGGATAAATGATCCCAAGCTTCTTGGGGAATAGAGCCAGTTAGTTTCCAGAATCTAATGAAAAAAATGCCTTCTCATGCTGTAAGGGGAAGGCCACATTTAATTCTGAGGTTAGTAACAATCATAAATATTTGAGTTCATACAAGATTCCAAAAATGTCCTATAAATGTGGAGCCAGTTTGAAGCCAGAAGTAAGGACAAATTTATAAACCTAGTAGCCCAGCATCTGTGATCTATAATAAAAAGAGAGCAAGACTTGGGTCAGACAGAAGATACCATATGTAGGAATGGAAACATAGTGGAAGATAAATACTGGTAATTTGGAAAAAGTGTTTTGTCTTTTGAGTTGTGTGACTTGTTTGAATATGTACTTATAAAGAAGAGGATGTCCGTTTTCTTATATCCAGACAGACTCTAATAAAAAATCAACATGACAGATTCCTCCTTGTTGGGATCACCAATGGCTTACAAAATAAGCATTTGGATTATTTTATAATTTTTATGTCTCAACTCAATAGCCTATGACTTTACATACAAAGAATGGAAGACATAGACTAGATTGGTGATAAATTTAAATCTCAGAATGAGACTTATCCTATTGGGCCAAAGTGCCATTCAAGGTGGAGACCTAAATGAGATCACACCCTCACACTCTCTTACACACAGACAAATCCAGTTTATGATTAGTAAGTATGAACTTTATCTTATTGAAACTTCTTGCAAAAGAGCAAGGCAGAGTCAGGAGATACAATCCTAAATTTGCTTCCAAACATACAAAAATAGCAACATAACTGGCATAAATGTCATAATGGTACAAATAAATACATTTCCCCTTCTCTTGGAGACCTATTCAATGTGTTCTGAGGCTCTAACCATGATTGCTGAATATATTTTTACCTGTGCAATAGATCTAGGAAAGTTTGAAGATAAAATGAAATTCAGAAAACGTAGACTCTCACAACATGCAGAGGGGAAGACAAGTCATAGGGTCTGTTGGTTTCAGAATAAGGACTAGATACTAAGGGCTTTGGCTTCTAGTTCAGTATGCAATAAATTCTACAAGCTTGTTCATTTATTCATTCAACTATAAATGTTATCAATATGTATTCCACCAAGGACTATATTAGGTTACTGTGCAGAGGAGAGCAAAATAGATTTAACCCTTGCTCTCATGAATATTATAGTCTACTAAGCATTTTTTAAAAAAATAAACAATCACATTAAGAATGAAATGACTTAAAACTGTGAAGAACAGGATGCTGGAAAGTATGTAAAAGAAGGACTTAATTTAGATCAGGAGAATCAGGAAAGATCATCCTGAGTAAATGACACGTAAGCTGCAATCTGAAGAATGATAAGATGTGAGTGACAGGACAACACAGGAAGGGGAGTCAGCAAGCAGAAAGGCTCTGGAAGCATTAGAGGGGCTGACACATTGGAGCAACCTAGAGAAGGTCAGGGCGCAGAAGTATAGTGAAGGATGGAGGGAGAGGAGAGCATTGAGAAAGTTTGGATGAGAGCTGATAAAAGAAGGACCTTATAAGTTATGTTGATAATTTGTCTTCTAGAAGCCAAAAGAAAGCCACTGAAAGACCATAAGCAGAGTATAAGTGACATGTCATCGTTTCCATGTTTAAAAGATTACTCTCTTACATTCTTTTAATTAGACTCAAGGAAGGGAAAAATTGAAAAGAACTGTTATCATTGATTTAGATTATGTTAAAGGTGAGAATATAGGGAAGTGGACAGAATTGAGACTGTTTGGGTGATATATAATCAAGAGGACTTGCTTATTGATTAGATGTAGAAATGAAAAAGGTGAAGGTGTCACAGAAGGTGTCCTTGTTTGGGACTTGAGCATCTGATTATTTGGTGTCCTGGATAAGAGACTGGCTGAAAAACAAGTTGCTGTGAAGAGGTGGAAAGTGGGTAGAAAATAAGAATGTACAGATCAATAGGGGAAGAGAGGAAAAAATTAAACAAGATGAAACCAGAGAGGAAGACAAACCATAAGAGACTCTTAATCATAGGAAACAAGCTCAGGGTTGCTGGCCGTGGAGGGGGAGGGAGGGGATAGGGTAACTGGGTGATGGACATTGCGGAGGGTATGTGTTGTAATGAGCACTGGGTATTATGTAAGACTGATGAATCACAGACCTGTATCCTTGAAACAAATAATACAGTATATGTATTAATTGAATTTAAATTTAAAAAAAGTTTAGAGATCAATGTTTGACCCATTAAACTTGTGCTGCCATGTAGAGATATAAGAATGGTAGTTGTATCTCAACTCAGAAGAACATTGTAGAAATAAAATATTCATGAGTTCTTGACATAGAGATAGAATTTTAAATACACATGAATGGATGAAGTCATTTAAACAGTGGTGAGGTGGGAAGGCAGGTTATGCCTGAACTCTGAGGAATTCCAGTATTTAGTAGTTGAGCACAAGACAATGAATAGCAAAGATACAGAGCAGACAATATCAAATTAAAAAGAAGAAAAAATAAGATATTGTATTGTTACAGAAACCAAGAGAATATAGCCATTTTAGCCTCATACTTCTAATACTTTTGTACATATTGTAAGCATTAAGGTCCAAACAAAGACACATGTTTTTGAGACCTTCATCTGTCATGAACTAGATGCAGCTCATTAAAACTTTATCATTAAAATGGGAGTAATAATCTCCTCTCATATATTAGATCATCATGAACATCAGTTAGGGTAGCAAATGCAAGACAAACTTTGTACACTGTTATATATATATATATATTTGCTTTTCCATAAAAAAAACAAAACGGAAATTGTTGTTTGTTACTGATGTGCTACTGATTTCTACTGATTTTAAGTTGTTATTAAGATACTGAGGTGGGGCGCAAGGTGGAAGGCCATGTGACTCTTGATCTCGGAGTTGTGAGTTCGAGCTACACATTGGGTGTAGAGATTACTAAAAAAATAAATAAACTTTAAAGATACCTAAGGCTACTAAGATAATCTAATTATATGAATATAAATTACATTATCAAGATTTATTTATTAGGGGTGGGGGAATGGGCAAAATGGATGAAGGGGAGTGGGAAATACAGGCTTCCAATTATGGAATAAATAAATCACAGGAATCAGTGGCACAGCATAAGGAATACAGTCAATGATACTGTAATAGTGGTGTAACGGGACAGATGGGAGCTACACTTGTGGTGAGCATAGCATGAAGTATAGACTTGTCCAATCACTATGCTATACACCTGAAACTAATGTAACATTGTGTGTCAACTATCCTGAAAAATATATTTATTAGCTTATCACTCTTTGTGAGTGCATATGATAGACTTCAATAACCAGTAAATATAGTATTTAATTCCGTCAGGGGAATGTCTCCATGCTGTGTACCCCAAGGTGAATATAGGGAAGAATAAGCTAGGTAAATGGAAAATTTTCTGTTAAAAAGGGGTATGATCAACCATGACTATGGACAGTTGTTAGAGGCCTCAAATAAAATAAAAAATAAGGAATTAATATGCTCTTCTCCAAACTTGCTCCTCTCTTCAGTGGATAGCTAAGTCACATTGAAAATAGTCTTGGAGAACCTGGATGGCTCAGTTGGTTAAGCATCTGACTCTTGGATTCAGCTCAGGTCCTGATCTCATGGCTTGTGGGATGGAGTCTCGTGTTACCGGGCTTGTGATCAATGGGAGTCTGCTTGATATTCTCTCCCCCTACCCCTTCCCTCGCTTGCATGCTCTCTCTCTCTCAAATAAATAAATATATCATTTAAAAAAAAGAAAAAGAAAATAGTCTTTACTCTGCTATAATAGTAGCTAGTCCTCCTGCTCTAGGTAGAGGTCTTCTTTAATTCTTGGAATGTTTTCTTCACCTCCCCCCTTGTCCACGATGAGAAATTTCTCAGGACTCTAGTCACTTTGAACAACAGCTAAAGTTTGTTATTCAAGTGTACAGTCTTATTTCCTGGAGGGACAAGAGAAAGCATGCACTGTTTATTATAGCAGAAGAGAAATCTAGAAACCTTGGTTGTTGTTGGGCACTGAGGATGGAAGAATGGGAAAGTAGATAATTCTAAATTCAAGTCAGATTTGATCTGAAGTAAGAGACTAATTTGCAGACAGGCACAGTTTAGGAAAACTCTATTTAGGGAGATCCATGTTAGGCTTATAGGCCAATAAAGATTAATTTTATTAGGTCTTGAAAGCTGTTAAATTTTGTGAGTTCCCTATAAAAAGGGCTAGACATCTTTGAAGTTTTGAAGTAGTTATTAAAGGTAATCACATTATTGGGTGGGGCAAGGCAGGAAAATGAGTAAAGCCATGAAATATGGTGTTAAGTAGAGCAAATGACATTGAAAGAAGTACTGAGGGACACCCGAAAACTTCAGACGGCAGTATGATTAGGAGCCTGGGGTCCTGATTTGTAGATCCAACTTTGCCTACTTGACCTACAAAAAATGCTTCAAGGCCTCCTGAGTGCAGTGAGATCTTATTATTCCACAAGGTACATGCTAAGCTAGGTCTATATTGCTTGACAGATCCTCTCTCTGACCTGTAGCCATTAGTCATATCTTCCAAATTTTAGGAGAATGCAGGGCAACTTTAAGAGTTGCCTAGGAAAGGCAGAGATGAAGATACTATGGTGTCAGACCCAATCCTTTCCCAAGTTAATAGATGTTATCCTAATACTACATTGCATGAACATAGATTGCACTGATGTTGAGAATATACTTGCTTCAAATGGAGAATTAGCAATTGATTGTTTATGCCTAGGGTTCTGATTTTTTATGCCAGGACTTTTTAATGGTATGATCTGAAAAGTAACTCTTTTTGGAAGTCATTCTTCCAGGATGGAAGAAAAAAAACTGTAAAAAAGAAAAACTCATTTAGTGAACAAACGTAAGCCTGTGAATTCTCACCTTGTGGAAGTGAGACCTCCTGAATCAGCATCCCTGGGGATGGAGTTTGAAAATAATTTAGAAGAATAAATTTTCCTCCTAGCTGGAATGAAATTCCTCATTTTTGTTGCCAGGGAATAGCCTTCTGTTCCTGCTCATCTTCACGTCTCTGTGCTTTGGCTGTTGAGGTTTTGGGATTTTTTTCCTAGGATCATCAAGTTAGTATCTGGTACAGCCAGTCCTTGTACCCAGGCCATCTGAGTCCATGTCCTGTGTTGCCCATTTCAACACTTACTCCCATGGGGTTACGTCAGTTCCCAATTGCAAACTGGAGGGACGCTTCCTGAATTCTCACTCATCACATAGGAAAACTAGAGTGGGTTAGAGGCTTACCCAAAAACCATAAAGAAGGCTGTGATGCCAGGAACATTATGACAACTTGACGGATCTAAGCAATTGATTAATTTATGAAATTCCACCACTGGAAGGGATTTTGAAAAGCCACACAACTCCTACTTGGCACTTGCTTTTTACTCTGAAATACTTCTGCTCCTCACTTCCCGGATAGTATTCATCCTTTAGGTCTCAGTGTAGATAGCATTTTCTTTTGGAAGTGTGCCCTGAGTAAAACTAGACTAGATTAGATATTCCCTCAGCACCCTACTTGTTTCCCTGCATCTTTCATTATCACTGCTTATTTGTCTGATAGGAGGACCGGGGCCCAATCTATCATGCTCAATTGTCTATCTCCAGACCTAATAAGCATAGCAGTTGGCAAATCATTTTTTAAAAAATTAATATTTACTGAATGAATATCTATATATTTCATTTAATCATATGCATGTATATATATAAATATGTGTGAAAATAAGTCTTTAATCCTAATGGATAAATGCCCAAGAGTGCAATTGATGGGTCATACAGTAAGTTCATTTTTAGTTTTGAAAGGAACTGCAAAGCAGTTTTACATTCCAATCAACAATTCCAGTTTCTCTGCATCCTCATCAGCATTGTGTGTTATCATTATCTTTCACTTTAGTTATATCATTTTTAACAGATTAAAAGTACATTGATGTTGCTCATCCATTTCAAGTTGCTATTTCAATGTCATACTTCCTAAACAAAATATTTATTAAATAATTCTCTTATAAAGAAGACAAATACTCCCTGGGATCTTTCAAATCTAAAACTGGATTTTCAAAATTATGTCACATGTGAAATGAAAAGAAAAGAAAAACAAGAATGTAATGTAAAACAATTACAAACTTAAAAAACAGAGGAAGGTGTGGAGAAATATTTTCCTTAAGGTTTTTTGGTAAATTCCTCAATGGTTAAAAACCTGATTTTTCTTTGAAATTATATTGTTGCACAAATTCCCAGACTCATTAAGAAGAGGTGTGTGTATTTGCTATTATGCTGAAAAAATTAATTGAGCAAGTTCCTCAAATAGTAGAAATAAATGTTGCAACCAGTGAAAATGTTGGAGAAAACTTCCATCTGAACATAAAAGCTATAAGAAAACAAAAGCAACTAATTTCCTAGTGACAAGAAATAAAAAAATAAGAGTATAAAGGAAGAGTGAATGTCTTCGTGTGGCTTGACTGAGTCATGAGAGTCATACACAATTGGAAATATGAATTATAACCTTATATTTTCTGGGTGCCAATTCAGTGTTAAATAAGGTTATTAAGCTAGTACATAATCGCTGTGGCTGGTCACATGACTTGGCTGAACCTAATCAGTAATTATTGTCGAGTTCTTAATTCATAGCATGATTCATATTAAAATCCACTAGCACAATGGGAATATTTCATACCAGGCTAAACAGAATCAAAGTGACTAGTGAATGAAAATGGGACATGGAGGGGTGCCTAGGTGGCTCAGTCGGTGGAGTGATGGACTCTTGGTTTTGGTTCAGGTCACTATCTCAGGGTCATGGGATTGAGCCCCATGTCGGGCTCCATGCTCACCGTGGAGTCTGCTTAAGATTCTCTCTCCCTCTCCCTCTGTGCCTCCCCCTGCTGTTTTTCTCTCTCTCTCAAATAAATAAATAAATCTTAAAAAAAAAAAAAAAGAAAATGGAATATTGATAGAATCCAGCATCCCTTTTCTGATTGTTTCCTTCAATTTGGTTGAACTCCAGCCACCGAGAGAAGGCTTATCAACAGGATTTATCATCCTGAGTGACAAGTTCTGCGAGTGATGCTTTATTCTATACTAAGATATTGCATTATCACAGAAGGCAAAGCACAAACTGTGTAGGACTAGGCCTCAGAAGCAGACACTCTTGCTACATTGGGGCAAGTTCCAGAGCTGCAGCATTCTATATGGTAGCTGCTAGCCACATGTAGCTATTTAATATGAATATAAATTAATTAAAATAAAAAAATTAGGGGCACCTGGGTGGCTCAGTCATTAACCGTCTGCCTTAGGCTCAGGTCATGATCCCAGGGTCCTGGGATCAAGTCCTGCATCAGGCCCCTTGCTCAGCCGGAAGCCTGCTTCTCCCTCTCCTGCTCCCCCTGCTTGGGTTCCCTCTCTTGCTGTCTCTCTCTGTCAAATAAATAAATAAAATCTTTTAAAAAAATTAAAAATTAAAAAAAAAATTAGTTCCTCAGCTGCAGTGGCTGCATTTTGAGTACCTCATAGTCACTCTCAGCTAATGTCTAATGTTTGGACAGAAGACAAACATTTCCATCATACGTCATGATAAAAATTCTTTGGACAGCAATGTTCTAGAGAGATGTGTAAATAGGTAATAACACAAGGAAGAATTTAATCCAGGCACTTTGAGGACAGTGTATAAGTTTGCTAGTGCTGTCATAACAAAGTACCACAAGCTGAGTGGCTTAAACAGTAGAAATTTATTTTACAGTTCTGGAAGCTGAAAGTTTGAGATCCAGTTGTCAGCAGGGCCATGTTCCTTCTGAAGGCACTGGGGAAGGATTTTTTGCAGGCCTATCTCCTAGCTTCTTGTAGTTGCTTGGTTTATGATAGCATTACTCCAATCTTCACATGTCATTCTCTGTGTGCATATCTCTATGTACAAATTTCCCCCTTTTATAAGAACACTAGTTAAATTGATTTAGGGGCTCATGATACTCCAGTGTGGCCTCATCTTAAATAATTGCATCTGCAACAACCCTATTTCCAAATAAAGTCACAGTCTGAGATAATGGGGTTTAGGACTTCAACATATAAATTTGGGACGGAATATAATTTAACCCATAACATATAGTATCTGGATGTATTATGACATTAATGAAGAGTTAACAAGGCAACAAGACCCATCATGGCCCATGAAGCCCAGAAAGAAAAGTAAGTGGTGAAGAGTCACGACAAAAACTTTAAAGTAATATGCAAAGATCCTGGCAACAAAAGCTTGTGATAAACTAACAGGGGGAAAAAAAATTCTCTTGCCTTTTTTTTAATCAGTTTTTATTATTTCTTACACATTCAGAACCCTAGGTTTGAGGCTCAAGGATAGAACTCTTGTCTTTTGCAAAAGAAGTTCAGGCCAATTTTCTAAAGAGCCTGAGATGCTTACTAGTTCAGCTCATCAAGAATGGTACTAAACAGTAACAGAATAAGTCAATGCTCCAATTACCAAGACACATAGTAAAGATGCAGTCCCATGAACAAAGCAACCATCCAATTATCATGACTGAAACACAGGCCAAGCCCAGAATAGTAGAAATGCGGAATCAATTACCTACGAATTAAGGTGGAGTTCTTTAAATCTCCCTTTCCATTTCCTGTTCCATAAAACTACTCCTTCTGGTCAAGCCCTGGTATCCCATGTTGGCATCCTTCTTTTGGCCATAATTTCATCTACTCCCTAATTGCTTGACTTGACCTACTCCATAAAGTGCTTCTGATCCTCCTGGCTTCCACTTCTCTAGTTTCTTGTTCACTTAAAGTCTTGCCTTGCTTTTCAAATACAATGTTCAATTCTCCCTTCTTGGTGACCTCCCCGGCAACTAAGGCCATTTCCCCCGTATTCCCCCATCCTGACCCACAAGATCTCTAAAATAATCATCTCCTCCCAGTTCAGCCAAATCCTAGGAACTCCTTACATCAGCAATACCTTCTTACAACTAGCCGTTGTTTCATTCATGACTATGTTTTTGTACTTTTTTCCCATCTAGGTATGGCACCCCACTATCAACTCTGAGGTTGAAATGGGATTTCTGTCATCATGTCTCTCCTATAATTTCTTCAGATTCCCCTCTACTCTCCTCTCTACTTTCATCCACATAGAGATTCAGGACCTAGCTTTCTGAAGATCCATCAAAATTACTCTTAATGGTTCTAAGCTTCTAGTGAGTACAGGGGTTGTCTGTGATTGGGATCTTCTTTGGATGTTCTAAATGAAAAAGTGAGGATTTTATTACTATAATAATAGTAATATAGATATAGGTAGTAATACAGATAGCAATCTTATTTGCAAAAGAGATCTAAATCTGCCCTTCTGAATTAAAAAAAAAAGATTGTTGGAACCAAATCTTATGGGTCTGCAAGACTATTTAAAACAGTGGAAAGGAAATATTAATTTTCTGGTCTAAAAGGCCATTGAGTACAAGTAAGTGTGTGTGTGTGTGTGTGTGTGTGTGTGTGAAAATTGGGAGAAGAGGAGGGAAACTCATTGATCCACATTTTAAAATGCAGTTCAGTTATGTATACACACATATATTATACAAATTTATTTTAACATTTAAGGCATACTATATAAGTACTCTTTTATCTCCTACTTTTTACTTTTAATAACACATTGGTCGTTAAACTGACAATTCAATTATAAACTATGTCTTGATGAATACCTTATGAATGCATTGGAGGGAACATGTCCTATTATTTAATTAATACAAATTGTAAAACATATAATTCCTTGATCAAAGGGTACAGAAATCCAAAAGTAGTTTTACCCATATACATACATACATTCAATGTATGAAAATGTCTAGTTTGTTATAAGAGGGAGATTTTAAAGCCTTGAGGCCTTCAAAGTTGTGGTGGATAGGCCTTTCACTAGATTTGGGAATTATTCAAAGCAGGGGTAGGTTATGATTTTGAAGAAAAGAGAAGATCCACATAGGCTGCCAGGGCTCTGGGAAAGACACACACTTGGCTATCAAGATGGGAGTGGCCAGAGCACAGTCTCTTCCTGTCCCTTCCTACTATATGCTAGAGTAGACTTTAAATGAGCTGTTTCCAATCTTTTTAAATAGTGAAATTCCTTTTTAAACTTTCATGTTCAAGTAATTATGCTTTGTTATCAATCTGTTTTGAAAATACACTTTTATAAAATCACTACTGACTTTGATAATGCTTTTTAATTTCTTTTTATCTGGTATTACAGAAAATTTCAAATATATTCAAAACTAGAGAAAAGAATGTGAGTCCATCCCCCACCTTCAATACTTACGAACTCTTAATCAATCTTGTTTCATCTCTACCTCCATTTTTTCTTCAACTTGCCCCCTCCCCAAAATCAGGTTATGATGAAGTTAGTCTTTGATATCATATCACTTCATTTGTAAATATTTCAGTGTATATCTCTAAAAGATAAGAACTTTAAAAAAATCCCAAATAACAATAGTTGATGTAAAAATCAATTCCTTATTATTTGGTCAATGTTCAAATGCCCTGGATATGTTTAAATTATTTTGTTGGCTTGAATCAGGATCCAAATAAAGTCAATATATTAAAATTGATTCATATGTCTTCAATTTCTTTGAATCCATAGATTTCCCCCATCATTTCTTTTTTCCTTGTAATTTATGTGTGGAAGAAACCAGATTATTATTCCTTAGAATTTTTTTAGTCTAGATTTTAATGATTGATTTTTTTTGGAGTAGCTCCACAAACTTTATCAACCCTGTATTTCCTGAAACTTGTAGTTAGGTTAAACACCTGATTGGATCCAGCTTCTATTTTTTGGCAACAATAATCCATAAGAGACATATAATGTCTGGCTATCCCTCTGGTGATTGTTTTCTAGATGAAAAATGCATTTTTTAAAGTGTGTGTTTTATTTACCACAAACAGTTTGGTATTTCTTTAACAATAAGCATGAGTCAGGGAGTAGTATGAGATGACATTAGAGAAGTAGATAGTAGTTCTTTATGAGCTATGTTTAGAAGCTAAGATCTTATCCTGCATCCAGGAGGTAAGAAACCATTGATGGGTTTCAAGAAAGAGAATGACATGGTGGATTTTTGTTTTATAAATACTACCTAATCGACTACGTGACAAAGATTTGGTAAGAGACAGGACTAGAGATCAGAAGAACAATGAGAGACCACTATAACAATTCTGTTGAAAAATGAGTTTATTGAATATAATGATTATATAAATAAATTACTAGACACTATTTGTTTTCTAGTTTACCTCCTACTTTAATCTGGATTTATTTCCTACCACTCTATTGAAATTCAAAACTAACCAATAATTCAAATTGCTAAATCTAAAAACCTTTACTCATTCCTCATCTAGATTACTGACACTGTAAGTGAAGGTTATCAATGTAAACTTAGGATGCAACTCCTGGGCTAGTCCACTAAAGCGATACCACTCTGCATCACCTCCATGACATAGAAGAACAACAAAGGAATATTCCAACTTGTTTATGCTGGAGCATGAAAGAAATGGAAAAAACAGTCAGACCAAGTCACATTTGACCAATCAAATCAAGAAAAATTGGGGGAGTCAGAGATAAATAAGTCAGTTAAGTTTCTGCTCTCAAAAAACAAACAAACAAAAAAAGCCCCAATCTATGGAAAAATAAGAAAAATTCCAAAGTGCTTGTGGTTCATGTTAGAGTCTTCATCCTACAAACATTTATAAAAAGGCTAAAAGATTTGTAAAGATTAGAAAAAAATCAAGGAATGCTTCAGAGAGTCAGTGGATATAGAGCTGAGCCTTAAAGGAAAGGTTGAAGTCAGATGGGTAGACATGAGAAGAAAATTCTAAGTCAGAAATGCACAACAGTTGAGGCGAAAATGTTGTATACAAGGCACATATAAGTGTATTCATCTGACTGGGATGAAGGTTTCCTTTTGGTATAGAGGAAGATGAAAGTTGACTAGACAAACCTAGATTAGAAATTCCAGGACTGAAAAAAAATGGGGCGCCTGGGTGGCTCAGCTGTTGAGCGTCTGCCTTCGGCTCAGGTCATGATCCTGGGGTCCTGGGATCGAGCCCCACATCGGGTTCCCTGTTCTGTGGGAAGCCTGCTTCTCCCTCTCCCACTCCCCCTGCTTGTATTCCCTCTCTCGTTGTCTCTCTCTCTGTCAAATAAATAAATAAAATCTTTAAAAAAAAAAAAAAGAAAGAAATTCCAGGATTGCTAGTTTGTTCTTGATCCAATAGACAAGATGGTTTAAGTTTTAAGAAGATTAAATTGAAGGGTGCCTGGGTGGCTCAGTTGGTTAAGCATCTGTCTTCGGCTCAGGTCATGATTCCAGGATCCTGGGATAGAGCCCCACATCAGTGTCAGATTCCCTGCTTGGCCAGGAGTCCGTATCTCTCTCTGCGCCCCACTCCCTGCTCCTCTCCACCCCCCCGCCACACTCAGGTGCTCATGTGTGCGCGCTCTCTCTCTCTCTCTCAAATAAAGAAATGAAATCGTTAAAATAAAGATTTTTTAAAAAGAAGATTAAATTGAAAGAACAGATTGAGGGTGGAAACAGGCCAGAAACTTGGAAATCCATTAAGAGATTAATGATTAATCTTCTAGGCCAATCTAGAGTGGCAACTGTGGGAATAAAAAGGGAAGATAGATACTTAAAATGACCTTATTTTGTAAGTCAAACAGAGAAAGACATGTATCATATGACCTCACTGATATGAGGAATTCTTAATCTCTGGAAACACACTGAGGATTGCTGGAGTGGGGGGTGGGGTGGGAGGGATGGGGTGACTGGGTGATAGACACTGGGGAGGCTATGTGCTCTTGTAAGCGCTGTGAATTGTGCAAGACTGTTGAATCACAGATCTGTACCTCTGAAACAAATAATGCAATATATGTTAAGAAAAAAAAAAAAAGAAGAAGAAGAAGAAGATAGCAGGAGGGGAAGAATGAAGGGGGGAAAATCGGAGGGGGAGACGAACCATGAGAGAC
>NC_138379.1:28419730-28548902 GCF_054177405.1 Leptonychotes weddellii | reverse complement strand
GGGTGGGAGGATGGGTTAGCCTGGTGATGGGTATTAAAGAGGGCACGTTCTGCATGGAGCACTGGGTGTTATGCACAAACAACGAATCATGGAACACTACATCTAAACTAATGATGTAAAGCGATACCACTCTGCATCACCTCCATGACTTAGAAGAACAACAAAGGAATATTCCAACTTGTTTATGCTGGAGCATGAAAGAAATGGAAAAAACAGTCAGACCAAGTCACATTTGACCAATCAAATCAAGAAAAATTGGGGGAGTCAGAGATAAATAAGTCAGTTAAGTTTCTGCTCTCAAAAAAACATGGTGATTAACATAACAATAAAAAATTAAAAAATAAAATGACCTTATTTTGAAATAAGAAATATAATATTTCCAAAGTAAAGGAAAAAACCTTCAAATACATTATATAAAATATAAAATTTGATAATTCTTTTATTCTAAAACTCCTAAGATAGTGTATGTCTGTGGCTTAAAATATATGGCATAAAAGATTGAATCATTCCACAGAGGTTTAGAAAAGTCTCAGAATGTCTGTATTTGATCTTCCTTTGTGTATAAAAGAAGACCCTAGTAAAGCGATCTGCTTCTCACATGGAAGAATATTGTTCTGCTTATTAAAGAAAAAAAATTCATCTTAAAATGTAGGCCAGATATGTAATTTGAAATTGGCAAAACTTCTTTCTTTCTGTCTTTTTTTTTTTTTTTGCTTAATTTGTTTATAAGTGATTCTTATTCTGTGCTACCTAAAGTCCCACATGCTTGTCCAAGGTTACACAACAAGCTAATGGAAGAAATGGGATTAGAACATGAGTCTACTGGATCTTGGTCTGATGTTCTTTCCACTATGTGCTCACATCAGAAAGGATGCCAATTTATCCCTTGGCTGAAATGGGTTGGGGAAAAAAATGTGAACTTCAGTTGAGGGTTCCTTTGGAAAATCTCTCCCTCATTTGATGGCTGAGTTTTCTAATGTAATGGCATGACAGATAAATACATCCACATTAACCCAATGTGGACTCTCTTGGGACCTAAAATGATGGTCTCAGCTGCACAATCAATTTCCATTGGTAAATTTGGTCCAAGGGTATTTGAAAAAGGAAGAATAGAAAGAGTGCAAAGTACTGGAGAAATGCTGAAATGTATGTAAAAAGAGTACCTGCCTTATTGTCAGTGGTGGAGGCTGAGACGGTATGAGCAGGATTCCACTGCAATAAAAAATGTCTCAATAATCCAGAAACTATCAATAACCCTGGGTTTCATGTAATATATTAATTCTTCTGTTAAAATTTGAAAGAGGGGCACCTGGGAGGTGCAGTCGATTAAACCTCCAACTCTTGGTTTTGGCTCAGGTTGTGAGCTCAGGGTTGTGGGATCATGCCCTGTGTCTGGCTCCGAGCTCAGTGCAGAGTCTGCTTAGGACTCTCTCTCTCCCTCTTCCTCTGCCCCTTCCCAACACCCCACCCCCTTCAGCTCTCTCTCTCTAAAATATAAATCTTTTAAAAAATTTTAAATTTGAAAGAGAAGGACATTCTAATGTAGAGAAACAATTCCCCATGTTTCTGCGTATCTTGTCTTTTGTCTGGGATAATTTTTTAAGGATATTGGTATAGTAAACAGCCTTAGATAAAGATATGTTTTTCTCTAGAGCAGAGGACAAGTTTGCTTACTGTCAAGTATAATGTTTCCCTCTAAGGCAGCTATCAGGCAAATTTGCTTGGAGTGCATTAAATGGACTCTCCTAAGCTCAGAGTTCCTCAGCTGTGATGCAAACCAACTATATGTTCAGGAACCATGTGAACTATTCCATCTCACTCCCATGGAACTTGGAGGGCAAGAAGAACCAATGCATAAATTAAGTTCACGCTATGTGCTCTGCCATGAATGCAACTTTGACCTAAAAATATCACGTCTTCTGCCAGCAATCATGAAACTATGATAGGCTAACTTGTTACCTTATAAGTAGGGTGAAACCAGACCTTTCACAATACTTGATAAGTAATTTCTAATTGTACCTCAAAATAACCATGTGATTATTTCTTGGTATTCATAGTAAACAGGTTTTTACTCAAAGGCATCTTGAAAAATAAAGAAATTAGGGATTAAATAAAGTCTCTGGGTTGAGTTACTAGATCTCAAAATAGACATCTATATTGAGAAGCCAGACTGGAAGTTTCTATTCTGAATTCAATAATACCAGTTCTAAACCAGTATAATAATATTAGGGCAATTGCTTTTACTCCATGGGCCTAGAAATCAATGTGTGGGTTCTGCCAGCTACATATATGTCCATTCCAAATACATATTCAGAAACCAGAGAAATAAACACTGGTGCACCCTTGTTTGCAGTAGACCCCCTGTGAGATAGACCAGTATTAGAACTCCATTTATTACCTGACTCTCATACATTTCTACTCTAACAGAAGAACCACAATGGCACTTTGGTTCCCTGGGTATTCATATCAGCTTGGACTTTGTATCCAGCTGATCTTAAAAATCTGAGCTTTTCCCTTTCCCCATTATAAATGGTCAAATGTTCTGTTTGGGGAAGGATTGAGAAAATCAGAACTAAGGAGATGGGACGTATCTTTTAGCTGATGCGTTCAGAGGAATAGAACTAGCCAGGATTTAAACCTTGGTGATAGATCATGACTTGTTATTGAGGTGGTTGACTCTTATTGGCTTTCCATCTATTTTGATTTTTAGGAATACCATGTTCTACAAGCATAGCCATAGATCCTTATAGATCAGGACCTTCTGAAGGTCATTAGGACCTTGCTCTCCTTTATAAGAATTGTGCTCACCTTGCCTCTAATGGTTAAGTGCTGTCATCTGGTCTCTACTATTTTGGAATTCTATCATTCCCCTTGCTACTAGGGAACCTCAGTTCTATAACAGCATCTTTTACCATCAGAACAAGGTTGGAGGACTTACACTCCCTGTGGTACCATCATAAAAATAGACAAAGAGATCATAGGATGGAATAAAGTGCCCAGAAATGTACCATTCTTTTACAGTCAAGTGACAAAGTGACAAAAGTATCCAAATGGGGTCAGGAAGGGCTTTTCAACAAATGGCCCATAATTTCATATGAAAAAACATTGAAACTTTATTTCCACCTCAGATCATAATTGGTCTTAATTTTATATGAATCATATACCAAACTTAAAAGTTGGAATTATAAAACTTTTAGGAAATGTCTTTGCATCTTGGGGGTAGGTAAAGATTTCTTATTCAAGAGTACAGAAAACAATAAGTATAAAGGGAAAAATGATAAATTAAATATAATTATTAAGTGTCCACTTAAAGATAATAAACTAGACCCATGTATTTCTATCCTCTCCTTTTGGAGACCCTACTAAAATTGGTGTATGAGAACTTTTAAAGCTGTGTAATTCTAAAATAATGATGATGACAGAAAATATCATCAGGGGATGAGCAACTCAATAAAACCCTGCCAAAAGCATGATGCTTTGGAGCACAGCACAGTTTCCAGTGTTAACAAAAAAAGAATATAGAGAAAAAGGGAGTAGATTATCTACGAAGACTAGAGTGTCATGGAATTCAGCAAAAATAGATTTAACGGTGGATGGGAATGAGATGTGGGGCTACAAATAGGAGAAGGAAATTTACTGCAAAGTGTGCTTTGTTATGACTTGCTTTGTTAAATTAAATGCTAGTTGAAGTGATATGTGTCACTTCCCTTAACATCTGTGACAATTTACTCTCCTGCTTTTAGACTGGCTCTCTAGCTATACAGACTTACTCCTTTTAGCAGGCATTGCTCTCTCCGCCCATCCTCTAAATCGTGTCTTCTTTGTAATTCTGTCCTAGGCCTCTTATTTTATTACCACAAATTCTCTAGGGGTGATCCCATTCATCTATGGTTTATTTACCACCTGAACTTCTGGCCCTCAAATCTACATATTCTGCCAAGATATCTCTGCTGATCTCCAGACCCCTACATTTAACTATTTCCTGGACATTTTTACTTAGATATTCCATAGACACATAACACTAAACATTTAAAAAACTTAACTAAATTTTTTCAAAACTTGCTCCTTTTGCTGACTCTTCTACAAATGAGCTCACCAAGGATGACATCACCATAATAGGAAAAAAAATCGTAAACAGGAAGTTGTTTTTGAGTCTCATTTATGAACAATCTTCCCATATCAACAAATGCATGAAAACAAACATAAAATAAATCTCAAAATATTGTTCATCCAAATTGTTAACCATTTTGGTCAATTCTAAAACCAGCTTTTTTGTTTTTATTCATAATTTACATACAGTGAAATTCATCATTTTAAGTAAACATTTGGACAAATTATAACAGATGTACACACTTGTATAGCCAATATACATCATTCACAGAACAGGAAATCTCTATTATTATAGAAAGGGTTTTTTCTCCTTTTCAGTTAATCACCTCCCACCTCCAACCCCAGGCAACTATTGATCTGGTCTCTAACTCCCCAGATGAGTTTGGTTGTTGGAGAACTTCATTTGAATTTTACTTATACTATCTGCTTATTTTATTGAGTTGAAAGAGTTCCCTCTATATCTTTTTTTTTTTAAGACTTTTTAAATTTACTTTTTTGATAGAGAGAGAGACAGCGAGAGAGGGAACACAAGCAGGGGGAGTGGGAGAGGGAGAAGCAGGTCTAACGCGGAGCAAGGAGCCCGACGCCGGGCTTGATTATGACCTGAGCCGAAGGCAGATGCTTAACAACTGAGTCACCCAGGCACCCTTAATACAAATCCTTTATTAAATATATGTATTGTAACGGTTTCTTCTTACCAGTATCTTACATTTTCATTAGTTTTATAGTGTCTTTTGATAGCAGAAGTTTTTAACTTTGATGAAGTTGAATTTACAAGCATATGTTTTTTAGGGTTAGTGTGTTTGCATCCTATTTTAAAAATGCTTTGCTTATCCCCAAGTTATAAAGATTCTCTCTTAGAAGTTTTATAGTTTTATTTTTAATATTTAGACCTATAAGTAATGTTTCACTATTTTTATGATGCGAGATAAGAATCAAAGTACATTTTATCTATGTAGATAAAGTTATTGCTACTTCATTTGAAAAAAACAAATACCTGTCCTTCCCCAATAAATTGCCCTGTTGCCTTTGTAGAAAATCAAATGGCCATACGTGTGTGGGTCTATTTCTATGCTGTTTTGTTTTATTGATGTGTGTGTAGTTCTATGCCAGTGCCACAGTCTTGATTACTGTAGCTTTACAGTAAGCTTTGAAATCAGGTAGTACATATCACCTGAATTATTTTGTTTGTTTTCTTTTTTCTTTTCCAAAATTGTTTTGGCTGTTCTAGGTCCTCTCATATCTATATCAATTTTAAAATCAGTTTGTCAACATCTGCTAAAAAAGTAAGCCATCTGAGATTTTGGTTGCTGAATCTATAGGTCAATTTGGGGATCATTGAGCATCTTGGGAAAGGTGCTAAAAATTTCAGAGCCTCTGATCTTTTACATGAAAAATAAAAAAACAAAATGACTTAGATGTGTGGTGTACAGATTAGGTAAGACATTTTATGCCAAATTCTAAACCTTGCCTGCTGCATAATAAATGGTTATCATTATTGCTGCTACTGTCATTATTATTAACCAAATAGTTTTATATGTGTCAGTTCATGTGATTCTGACCCTAATAATGGAAGGTAAAAGGGGCAGCACTTAGTATTATTAAGTATTTGTTGAGAACTCTTTACTGGACATTTACTTTATGGATAAAGAAAGAAATATTCAGGTAAAGAAGTACCTTGCTCAAAACCAAACAACTGGTAAGTGATGGAGGAAGGTCTTGAATCAAATAAGTCTTCTAATTCTGATACTTTAAAAAAAAACAAACAAACTATAATAGGTATTTAGAGTCATGCAAAGAGTTAAGGAGAGAGAACTGAGAACAAGGATTCGTTCTAAGTAGAACCAGGATAGAGGCTGACAAAAGAAGAGATTCAGGCTTCTTGGTTCTTTTCTGTGTCTACGCCTGAGCTCATCATACCTTTCTTTCTCCTGTCCTGCCACTGGTCTCTCAGTAATCCAGAGAACCATTTTGTCAGCCTTCCAAAAACGGACCTAACGTCTTACACACTGGTGGAGGTCTGGCTTCCCAGGCATTGGGTCACCAAATAAGCTAGGAGCTCAGTCAGCACTTCATCAGCAACTGTGTCCCAAGCACCTTCTCCACAGCAGCCACATGTGGGTTGGCCCTCAGGCCATTTCCTGACAGATGACATGCAGTTGAGAGAGACCAGAGATGTATGTTTTGGAGCAAATAACATGCTTGGCTATGCATGCCTGGTTTGATAATTTCCACTTTTCAGGATGACTTCATGTTAGAAGCTTCCGGATAATTAATAAAGTTTTCTCACACTCCTCTTCTCACGTCCTGTCCATTTCAGGTGCTGTTTTTTACCTAAGTTTAGTCGTTGAAAGAATAGCCCAACTGAATTAGCTGAGAAAAGCTACAAATTGAGAATTTTCATGCCTGGCAGGCCTATCATTTTGTAGAAACCACGGAGTTAATATTTGAAGGGATATGTAAACATTTACTTTATGGTTTGGTGCCAGGTTCTGTGGAATATTAATTTTTATGGACACACTAATAAACTTGTGCTACTTCAGGGTGAAAAAAGGAGTGTAATGGAAACACTGACATATCTCTGAAAGACTTTATTTTATCCAACTCAAAACTATAAACACTTCACTGGCTAAAAGGCCTAGAATGAATTGGGTAAACTATGGGATATATTTTCTAATAAAATATTTCAATAGAATGGGTTTTGTTTCTTAAAATCAGTTACTGGTATGAAATGTCATGCTTAAACAATCCCATTCCCCAAATTTGACACATACCAGGGTACATATAATTCAACAGTGACAAGCTCTCAGGTACTAAGATTCATGCAAAGGCAATGACAATTGGGAAATTACAGTCCCTGCCCTTAAAAATAAACAAACATTCAAGGAGCTTCTTCTGACATCTGAGACATTACCAAGAGCTTTGGATGTTAAAGGAATGTTCATACCTGCACAAAAGGGAATGTTATAGAAAGGTCCCAATGAAGAAAATGGATCTCTGAATTTAAGCCTGCTCCTGAGGCACAGGAAAGACCCAGGCATGGTTTTTGAGTATTTAGTGAATAGAGCATCACAGGAAACACAGGGCTATAGAGGGGGGTTCTGTGACACTTAGGTCAGCCATTTCGGTTTCGTTCAGTATCTAGGATTCAAAGAAAAGGAATATAGGTTTGATTAAAACAAGCTTTCATTTTAAGTTAAGCCTCAGATTTGAGAGGCTACTAGGAATACCTTCCTGAGGGATTGTTTTTTAAAAGCATATTTTGGGGAGAAAACTTTTTAAAAAAATAATGTTTCATTTATTTAGGAAACCTAAATGTAATTAGTACATTTTGCAGCTTATTCACATCACAGACTCATTTAACAGTTATTTAACGGTTTGGAGGTTTTTTTTTTTTTTAAAGATTTTATTTATTTATTTGAGAGAGAGAGAATGAGAGACAGAGAGCATGAGAGGGAGGAGGGTCAGAGGGAGAAGCAGACTCCCTGCCGAGCAGGGAGCCCGATGTGGGACTCGATCTCGGGACTCCAGGATCATGACCTGAGCCGAAGGCAGTCGCTCAACCAACTGAGCCACCCAGGCGCCCCTAACGGTTTGGAGGTTTTACATGAGCTGCTCGCAAGCCGTCTTTTGCCTATCCCATGCTATGTGCAGAAGGCTACATTCCCCAAATCCTGAAGAGGTTAGATTTCTTTTTAATAGTGAGTTTTAAAGATTTACTTATTTGAGAGAGAGAGAGAGAGAGTGGGAGTGCGTGGGGGGAGGGGCAGAGGAAGAGGGAGAGAGAAAGAATCCTCAAGAAGACTCCCCATTGAACGTGGAGCCTAATGCAGGACTTGATCCCAGAGCCCTGAGATCATGACCTCAGCCAAAACCAAGAGCTAGTCGCCCAACTGACTGAGCCACCCAGGCACCCCAAGAGGTTAGATTTTTGAAGCTACTTTAAAAAAATCTATCCGGGCATATCTGATATAGTCAGATTATCACTATATGTGGACCAAACATTTGGGAACACCTGTTGAAGTCCAACCCTTCATTTATGGGACATTGTACATGATAGTTGAACACAAATTTAGATGACATATGTCATTTAAGTGTGGTGCTTTCTGGGGTATCTGGGTGACTCGGTTAAGTGCCTGCCTTCAGCTCAGGTCATGATCCCAGGGTCCTGGGATTGAGCCCCACATTGAGCTTCCTGCTCAGCAAGGAGTCTGCTTCTCCCTCTGCCCCTCCCCCTGCTTGTGTGCACTCTCTCTCTCAAATAAATAAATAAAATCTTAAAAAAAAAATAAGTGTGGTACTTTCTGTTGTCTCTTAAATCAGAATGAAAATTCAAATGTAAGCACCAGAAGGAGGTCAAGGTGAACTTCAGCTTCTTTAAAAGTGAAAGATATAGCACTGCGTCCTTTGTGGGAACATCATGAGAACAAAATAAGATGACTAAAAACAGTACATAGCACATTTTTAGCACCCAAAAGACAGCCATTTTGTCAAACCAAATAGGCTGAAGTATATTTTACTGTCATGAAGATAGGTGTGTGCGGTCTCCCCATCTATATTCTATTTTCCAACTGTCTTATTGACACTCATGTAGGGTCCTAGATCTTAGTACATTTGTGCATGGAGACAGTGAAATCTGCCTGCATCCTCTCCTCAATCTGTATCTGTTACACACATGAGGCCTCTTTCAGGGACTTCATCTTTGACTTCTTTCTCCAATTTTGGTCTTACATCCAGAGCTTCAAACTCACTTTTTTCCCTTGGACTCATACCCTCTCTTCCAAACCAAAGGGATTGTCTTCACCTTCACCCAAACTGCTTGCACATTATACCTCTGGTCTTATCCCTTTGGCAACAGGTGAAAAGTATTATGAAGCAGATAGATCCTGGAATTAAATTGCATAATTTGAGCTGGTCACCTTTGTCAAATCAAACTGACTGATTATTGCCTCAGTAGCCCCTGCAAAAAGTATTTCCCACTTCTTATGAAGGTTGGGTTAGGAAGGGATTCCTTGTGGATAATTTATATCAGAGCATAGGATGGCAGAGCAATAGCATAAATGTAGCTCCAGGAAGCATCTCAATAGTGGGAGGAGACATAGAATTTAAAGGCACAGGCCGACTTAAATTTGTACCTCATCTTCATTGTTTACCAGTAATAGGATGTTACCTTGAGTGATTTGACCTGTAAGAGGGACTTGCTCAGCTAACAAATGGGTAATTGCGGTCTCTACTAAATAAAGTGATTGTAAGGATTAAAGGAGATGTAATATTGCTCAGTGAATGCCAGCTATTACTAAGGCAAGACACTGGTCTTGGTTATATATTATATCTTTCTGAAATAGAGGCCTCCTGTTCTGTGCCCTAAAATATGACACTGGTCAGGGACTATTCTTCACGTACTAACAAAACAACAGGAGTACTTTTTTGGTGATTGGAGAGGTGGTGATTAGGGTTGTTAGGTATAGTATGGGCCCCCCACCACCACCACCAAAGGCAGAGTCTCATGACGCTGGGACTGAGCTCCTGAAAATCCCTCATGATTCTAATATGGAGCAAAAACACTGCTTTCCTTCTTTGATGTGAAGGAGTGAAATTAGCTCTGAGAAGCAGAGATGGAGGAGAATGGAGAGCAGAAAAAAAGACAGCCTGTCCAACCAGCAAGCTAATTTGCCTAGTTAAGTCAAAGATCTGCTGACTTCAAAGTAGATCTGCCATGGCCCTAGTGAAAGGGCGTTCTGTTTTGTAGACGTGGGAGAGGAAAAAGAATTTTGCAAAAGACCTACCTCAAGTCTACCAAGGAGCTGCAGGTGTTGAAAGCTGTAAAATCGGACAGCAATCAAAATTAAAGCTCACTTAGTCACATTGAGAGGACGACTCCATGAACTTCATAATAAAGAATTATTTCATAATCTCCACCAACTTCCCCTGGCTGCATGTCAAGCTGTATGTGCAGAAGAGAACTTGTCTAGGTCACCATTTCATTACCGCAAAGGGAGCCAGTGGTAGTTGGAGGAGAAGCAAAAATTGACTGGCATTTTATTACCTAAGATCTGTGCCAAATCTAGCTGTGATTATGCAGTGCTATCCCAAGCTCTGTTCATTTCACAATAGTTTTCACATGTTGCTATATTTAAAAATCCAAGTTTTTCAATTGGATGAATATGTTTTTTGCTACCATACCTAGTAAGATCTCAAAGGTTGCCCATGTGACCTGTGAGGTTTGGAAGCAAGACAAGTGGATACTTTATGTTTGGTATAATTTACATGTAAACTCATCTGAACACAGTTCTAATCGATTTCATGGAATTTGCAGCCTGGATGTTGGTTTCTACTTTTCTTACCTCCAGCTAGGCTATTTCTTTTCATTCCTACTCCTAAAGTAAAATATGGTTCTATCTGTATTATTAGAATCACCCCAAAACTACTCTCTTCAGCTAACTTCACAGTTCAGATACTTATTTCCATAGGTTCTAAGCCTGTCCTCTTTTGAATATCACACAAGATCTCTTTGTATATTATATCCACATTTTACCATTTTAAGTTAGGATGCTTTCAGCTGCAAGTAACAAAAATCACAATTATCAACCATTTAAACTGTAAAGACATTTATAACCTCACTTAGAATGAAATTCAGAGGTGGGTGGTTCTGGGCTTATTTCAGCAGCTCAACCACATCTTCAGGCTTGTCACTTCTTGGACCCAAGAGGGACTGCTGCTGCTCCTGGCATCTTGTCCTTTTATAAATGTATGGAAAGATAGAAAGGAAAGTTATTCCTTCTTGTGCATCTCTCTTAATAAATAGAGGAAAAATAAAGGTGAAAACCTTTCCTCGAAGTCATTGAGTAGACTTTCCCTGAGATCTATTGTCCAGGATTGGGTAAGTAGCCATTGTAATTGTCTGATTAGTGACCTCTAAAAGATACTTTGCCCAAACCTCTGGAACCTATGAATCTTAGCCTATTTGAGGAAAAAAAAAAAAAAAAAAAAAGATCTTTGCAAGCTCTGTAATTAAGTTAAGCATCTTGAGTTTAAGAGATCATCCTTCTTTACCCAGGTGAGGAGTGCTAAATTCAATGGCAAGTGATGGGAGTGGTGGTGAAGCATACAGAGGAAAAGAGGAAGAGTAGGCAATGTGACCATGGAAGTGATTGAAAATAGAGAGATGCTGCTACTGGTCAAGGAATGTCCATAGCTATTGAATTTGAAAGAGGCAAAGAACAAATCTTGCCTTAGAGCCATGAGATGGAGGGTAGCTTTGCTGTCAACCTTGATTTCAGACTTCTGGCCCCAGAACTGTGAGAGAATAAATCTCTGTAGTTTGTTTGTTTGTCTTAATCAGACTACTTTTTTAGAGAAGTTTTAGGTTCACAGCAAAATGTGCAGAGTTCCCATACATCCTTCAGGTCCACACATGCATAGCTACCCCATTATCAACATCCTACACCAGAGTGGTATATTATTTGTTACAATCAATGAAACTACATTGACACATCATTATTACTCAAAATCTATAGTTTACATTAGGGTTCATTCTTGGTGTTGAACATTCTATGGGTTTTGACAAATGTTTAATAATATATATCCACCTTTGTAATATCATACAGAATAAAAATCCTCTGTGTTCCCCCTTTATCACTTCCTCCCCTAGAACCCCTGAAGCCACTGATCTTTTTACTGTCTCCATTGTTTTACCTTTTCCAGAATGTCATATAGTTAGAATCATACACTATTCTATTCATCAGAATCAATAGTTTATGTATTGTGTGTGTATGTGTGTGTGTGTGTGTGTGTATAGAGAGATTTATTGTAGGGAATTGGCTCACATGATTATAGAACTAGCAAATCCCAACAGCTGCAGAGTGAGTTAGCAAGCTAACCCAGGGGATCCACTGGTTCAGATCCAGTCCAAAGGCTGGAAGGCTCAAGGACTCAAGACCCAGGAATAGCTGACATTTCCAGTTTGAGTCTGAAGGAAGGGAAAATGTCAATGTCCCAGTTCAAAGGCCATCAGGCAAAGGGAATTCTTAGTCAAGGGAGAGTCAGCCTGTGTTCTACTCAGGCCTTTGACTGACTGGATGAGGCCCACCCCCACTCTGGAGGTCAATTTCCTTTACCCAGTCTACTGATTTAAATGTTAGTTTTATCCAAAAACATCCTCACAGTTATAACCAGAATAATGTTTGTCTAAATATCTGGGTGCTTTTGGGCCCAGTTAAGTCCACACACAAAATTAATCATCACAAGTATATAGTCTTTTCAGACTGGCTTCTTTTACTTAGCTATAATGCATTTAAGTTTCCCCCATGTCTTTTCATGGCTTAGTAGCCCAATTTTTTTTTTTTCAGTGCTGAATTATATTCCATTGTCTGGATATACCATATTCATTCAACTACTGTAGGACGTCTTGGTTGTTTCCAATTTGGGGCAATTATGTATAAAGTAGCTATAAACATCTGCGTGAAGGTTTTTGTGTGGACAAGTGTTTTCATTTCATTTGGGTAAATACCAAGGAGTGAGATTATTGGATGAAATAATAAGAATATGTTCAATTATGTAAGAACATTTTCTATTGTTTTCAGTCACTAAATTTGTGCTAATTTGCAGCTTTAGGAAACTGATACAACCATCCCTATTCGCAATGAAAGAAAAATCTGTATCCACTATTTTTATCTTAATAGAGGAAATGGGGTCAACCTATAATGAAGAAAAGTTTTGAAAATGGTCCTTGGCTAGGGAACCAACATGTTTGAAACACCTAATTCTCTAAGATGCTGGAAAGGTGGAGCTGCAGGACTTTTAACTACTTGAATTTTCCCTGATATTACTGTAGCTTTACTCCACCTTCAGAGGCCAGAGTCCTTTAATTAAATGAATAATAACCAATACTTTCATAACTACATAGTATAGATTTATAGAAAGTATTGTTTTTCTGCATTAATTCCTTAGCTCCTAAAAACAGTTCTGAGAGGAAAACATAACTATTGTGCTTATTTGGTAGAGACAGTAGAGTGCAGTACATAGAAACGCAGACTGTGAACACTAGCTTTAAGGCTTGTTATCTGGCAAAACCCAGACCACGCCACTTAACCTCGCTGAGCCTCAGTTTATCATCTATAAAGGGGGTCTACTACTAATTCCAACCTCATCATTGTAAATATTAAACTAGATTATAAGTATATGTGGGTTGGGACATGATAAGCACTCAATGAATGTTAATGCAATCTATATTTATTACTGTAATAATTAGGAAAGATTAAATTATTTTCTCAATATCAAATAGTTGTAAATGGCAGTTTTTCTGGCTCCAAATCCATTTATCATGCTGTCCCTTATATAAGGAAGGTAGAATATGTTTAAATCTTTGTAAAAATTGAAACCTTTGTCTTAAATGGTGTCAAGAGGAAACTCATTGCATGATATGCATGAAAAGAATGTGGATCAGTACTCAGGACTGAGTAAGGCTCTGGTGTGAGTTTCCATGTACAGTTATGTATATTCCATGAAAACAATATCATTTTGATATAGTTTGTCAAAAAAATTAGAAATTGGCCTGGGATGAGTCAGAGCATGTGTTGTTTTATTTTCTTTCCCCAAAAACATTTAATATTTTGGGCAAAAGACTAGGAAAAGATTGTGCAAATAAATTATAGTTGTGGAAAACACATGAACATGTTTAAATACATATGCCTATCCATATGTACATAATTATAGATTTATTTTAGTTTTATTTTCAGAACTGCAAGCGCTATCATTTTACAAATAACATGGAGATCCACCATGGTGACATTTAGGAAGAGGAAAGTAACATATGCTGAGGCATTGCGCTCTGTGCTTTTCATACACTTATTCATTTAACCCTTACACTAGTTCTGCAATATACTTACTGTTACTCATTTAATGAATGGGGACACGGAGGTTCGTAGAACTCTTGTGATTTTTCCCTAAGTTATTCAGGTCTTAATGGCAGAATAAAGGCAGACTCAGGCCTGTCTTGATTTAAATCTTATAGGATGTTGGGGGACCTGGGTGATTCAGTCGGTTGAGCGTCCGACTCTTGGTTTCAGCTAAGGTCATGCTCTCAGGATCATGAGATCC
Organism: Leptonychotes weddellii; assembly: GCF_054177405.1. Classification (NCBI taxonomy): domain Eukaryota; kingdom Metazoa; phylum Chordata; class Mammalia; order Carnivora; family Phocidae; genus Leptonychotes; species Leptonychotes weddellii. The sequence continues at coordinate 28,534,694 of NC_138379.1, read as the reverse complement.
AGCCCCGAGTTGGACTCTGTGCTCAGTGGGAGTCTGCTTGAGATTCTCTCCCTTTGCCCCTACCCCCCACTCATGCTCTCCCTCCCCCCCAAATAAATAAATAAATCTTTATAATTCTTATAGTATGATGACAATACCATTTTCCTTGGAAAGAAATGTGGATGTTTTGTCTAACAAAATTATGCTGTATAATACCTTAGTTAAAATGGAATGAAGATGAAGACGGATGAAGCAAAGACCAGAAAAAGCTCATTACTCTACAAAGCCGTACTTTCTCATTCCTGAGCTGAAGTCAACCCTGAAGTTCCACTTAGCAGTGAAGGTTTCAGGTAATGGGCCAGTAGTGAATCTGGGCTTTGTTTCTGGACAGTGGCCACAGGGAGACTTGCTGGAATTTTTCCAGTATTTTATGCCAATTTAAACAAACTAATGAACTCTGGAGGTTTAGAAGAGTATTCCATGGATCTGAGAGCAGAGGCGGAAAACCCACAATACTAAAGAATAATACTTTAGAGAAGTCAAAATGAATATATTAAAAACTAAATTTTCTACTCTTCTGTAGGATAGATCCTGCCTTCCAAAAGGGGAAAGGGAATCTGTAGGATTAGATGACATATAGAGCTGGGAGGACCTACAAAAAACTCTTATTATATACAAATGATCTAATTTATTATTTTGACTACTTGTTTTATGAATGTTGAAATATAATTATCAGATGATCATTAACACAAAAATGAAATCAGGTAATCATTAACACAAAGAAGTAAGACGTAGACTAGAAAAATGACATCCCTTTGTCCAGATAAGTTCAGTGATTTATTTCAAACCCCAAATTATCAAAATACAGAAGAAAATTAGTTTCACTGATTAGCCCTTTAATATAGTGATTTGCTTATTGTTTTAGTGAGTTTAATGATCACTTTCTAGAGACCTAAGTATATCTGAATTAAAATATCTTTTAAAAAGTGAAATTAATTAGAAAGCAGACACACGCACATGCACAGTAAGTTAATGGAGCTAAAATAGCTGATACTCAATTGATATTATGTGCTTCCAAAGAATAATTATAATGAACTAAGTCCTGATGGGACACATAAAAATCTGCCCATAAATTGATTAAGGCTGGTGTTGGAGTAAAGAGTATGAAAAATATAGACATTTAAAAATATTTTCTAAAATGCCTGAGGAATTTTAGGTTTCAAGTATGCAGATTCTCAACTCTTGTTTCTAGAATTGTTCTCTCAAATGTCAATGTGCCTATGAACCTCCTGTAGATCTTATTAAAATAGTTTCTGATTCAGTGGGTCTGAGATGGGGCCAAGATTTTGCATTGTAAACAAGCTCCCAGGTTAACACCAGTGCTGCTGGTCTCTGTCACGGAGGGACCAACCTACCCAGTTTGCCTGAAACCGAGGCCTTTTCCTGTGACATGGGATTTTTTAGCTAAACCTGAGACAGCCATGTGCAAACTGAGATGTTTAGTTATCTTAGGACATTTTGGATAAAATGTTGTAGATCATACCTGAAATTCAACAAAAGAATTTCTGATCATGCTTAGATTGGTTCATAAATGAGAGCAACAGGCATACCCATAGGCTTACATGACATTGCATTAAAATTCTTCCATCTTTGAAGAAATATATAAATTTTAATTTATATACAATCTGGATAAATGTGGACACTCTGATTTAGGTCCAATTTTATTGCTAAGTGAAAGAAGCCCATCTGGGAAAGGCTACACACGGTATGATTCTAACTATGTGACATTCTAGAATACATGAAACTATGAAGACAATAAAAAGATCAGGGTGTCAAGGGAATATATGAAAATACTCTGTGTAATATTATAATGGTGGATACATGTTATTATATGTTTGCCCAAATCTATACAATATACAACACCAAGAATGAACTATAGTGTAAATTACAAACTTTAGGTGATTATGATGTGTCAGTGTAGGTTCATCAGTTGTAATAAATATACCACTCTGGTGGGGGATGTTGATAATGGGGAAGGTTATGCAAATATGGAGGCAGGGGCATATGGGAAATCTCTGTGCCTTCCCCCCAGTTTTGCTCTGAACCTTAAGCTGCTCTAAAATATAGTCTTATTCTTTTTTAAAATAGTCTTAATCTTAAAAATTACGTAAGTGCATATAAAAAGATCAATAACTGTTATGCTGTGGCAAGATTGAGTCCAGTCAGGTTTAGCTTTAGGCACACAGAGAGGGTGGAGTGCTTGGGTCTAATGAGATGGATACCAGAGGTTCAGGATAGGGCTGCTTTGTGTTTTCATTCTCTTCGAATGAATGATGCCTGAAATGTGATCTACAAGTCTATTAGTTATCTATCACTGCAAAATAGATTACTGGGAAATTTAGCAGGTTAAGACAACACACATTTGTTATTATCTCATAGTTTCTATGGGTTGGGAGTCCAGGTACAGCCTAGCTGGGTAATTAGGCTTGAAGTCTCTCACAAGGCTACAACCAAGATACCATTTGGAAGTGTAGTCATCTCTCAAAACACAATAGAAGAATATTTGCTTCCATAGTTAACTCATGTGGCTCCTGTCAGGCCCCGGGTCCTCATTGGTTCTTGGCCCTGGTGGATGTGAATTCCCAGCCACATGGGAATCTCCATAAAGTAGCTTACAACATGGTAGCTGGCCTTCCTCACAGCAAGTGAGGGAAAAAGAAAGAGGCAGCGCAAGCTGAAGCCAGAGTTTTTTTTGTAACCTAATCTCAGAAGTAACGTCCCATAACTTCTGCCATGTTCTGTTCATTACATCAGCCTATACCAAAGGGAGGGGATTACACATGGACATGAATATCAGAAGGTAAGAATTATTGGAAGCCATCTTGGAAGCTGCTTACCACAAAAAAAGAGGGAGCTTTTAAGATAACAGTTAGAAATAAGGCTTAAAATAAGGTCCCTGGCAAGAAGAACCTTGGCACTTAATTGTTCTGCAAGGTCCACTGTAATTATCACCTGATCTATAAAACTTTTCTTGACCTCTCTGCCTCTCACCACAAAAGAAAAAGTCAGTCATTCTCTTTATTCTTTATAGTGCTTAATGCCAACTCTATCCTGCCTGTTACCTAGTACATTGGATTGCAATTATTTGTTGGCATGATTGTCTCTCCCCCAAGTAGGTCAGAGGTTCATGAGGTCAAGAGCTGTTACGTGTTCCCTGAGTATTTGTTAGACTAACTGAAGCTATGACTTCCTCATCATGAGTGGTCCTTGGAAAACAGAGTGAGGATGAGTGCCTAAAGTTTGAGTGGGGCAAGGAAGACTTAGATGAAGAAACACAACCTTCAAGTAGCTGATGGCACTATCTGATCCAGTGCTGGATGTCTTCCATTTGCCTCTCAGATCCAGTCTCCACACTTCTCCCTCCCTCCTCGGTGTTCCAGGAGCCTAAACCTAAGAGACAATAGCCTGGGCTCCTTAACCTCTAGCTTCCAGCTGTGCTCTGCCAAAAGGAGGCACCAACAGGAGACCAGAAAGGGGAGACCAGAAGGAGACAGTGAGGGGGAATATTCATTTCCTTGGTTGGTTCCTTGCCAGCTCTCCAAGGGTTGCCTGTGTCCTTCTACCAAGACCAAGGCTCCTGCCAGGCCTCTTCCTCCATACAGCTACCCTGTCTCTGGCTCCTAGTAACTCTGCTATGCTCAGGTCTCATCCGGTCAATGGGTAGTCCCAGATCCCTTGCTCCTGATGTCTCTGAGCAAAGGCACTAGATCTGTCATGCTCCCTAATCTCCACCCACATTTTTCAAATTGGGGTTTTTATTAATTTCTCTTCAAATTACCCAGTTTGAGTGAGCCATTGTTTTGTGATGGAGCTCTGACTGGCAGAATTTCCGTTTCTGTAGAGGGCCAGTTTATTCTGGAATTAACCACAACAACAATAACAACAAAACATGAAAAACAAAGCTGATGTTGTTGGATTATATATACTCTAAAATAGTGAACAAAACAGACATGGTCCTTGTCCTCATGTTGTTTATGGCCAAGTAATTATCTCTTCAATTATATCCAGGGCACCTGGGTGGCTCAGTCAGTTAAGCATCTACTTTCAGCTCAGGTCATGGTACCAGGGTCTGGGATCGAGCCCCGCATGGGGCTCTCTGCTCAGTGAGGAGCTGCTCCTTCCTTCCCCTCTGCCTGCCACACCCACCCCACCCCCCCACCCCCGGCTTGTGTGTGCGTGCTCTCTCTCTCTCTGCCAAATAAATAGGTAAAATCTTTAAAAAAAAAAATCATATCCAGAGGTTTATGTTTGGTTGGTTGGTTTTTTAAAGAATTGGTTTTTAAATACCATTAGTAAGACTGAATAATAATAATATAAAAAAAACCCCACCTCTTTAAACTGCAGACCAATTCTTTCAGACTAAAGGAAAGGGAAAAGGGGAGGTTTGTTGTTACCAATGACTAGTAACAGCAAATACCACAAGTGGCAAATAGTCAATTTACTACATCACAGGGAGGAAAGTAAGAAAACAGACTAAAAGCCAGCCTAGAAAATTATGTGTAGGTATAGAGTGGGTCTGACATGTACAGTTGAATGTAAGTATAATAACTAAAATTTATTGAGCACTAAGTGCCAGCCCCTACTCTAAGTCCTTAATGTGTTTCATTTTCCTTTATCCTCACAAAATATTCTGCAGTAGGCACATATTACCCCAGCTTTAAAGATGGGGAAACTGAGGCACAGAGAAATTAAGAAGCCTAATCAAGTAGTCAGGGTGTGGGGGATCTGTGTATAAACCTATGATCCATTCTCTTAACCATGACTCAATTAAGGATAAAGGAAAACACTGAATGACCAAATGTGGAGCACCAGGTACTAACCCATTCAAAAATACTTGATCATATAGTCCAGAAATAGTTTAGGGTGAAAGGTCTTTAGAAAGCTTTTAGGCATCAACCATAAACCAAAGGTGTTTATTCATTGAAGACAAGAGGTAGAAAACAGGACCTACATTTTTCCCCCATTGCTTCAATTCTGTCCTTAGATTCATAAGAGTTTATGCCAACTCTTGATGTCAAGAGCCCACACTGCATTTGAGAATCAGGATTTCTCTTTTTCTGACTCTACTCACTGTCAGGGTAAAACACGTGGAAAAAAAAATTGGCTCCAATTTGCTTTTCCTCAATTATTTCCCTTAATTTCAGGCCTGACAATCATTTATCAGCAGTGCTGGGTCCACCCTGCCACACCAAGGCCTCAGGAAACAATTTCCTCTGGTGCAATTCCAAATCGGCTCAGGGACCATTCAACACCTTGCCCACTGAAGGACTGTGGGGGGGCTTCTTGATCTCAGCCCCTTTAGGATTTGCACATTTTGTTTTCATTCACATCACTCATGGCCAGCAGTAAAGCCATTTTATTTACTCCTTCCCACGAGTGTAGACCTCACATTTTGTTTCACCTTATGGTAGCGAGGGGGGCAGTTTTGTTAACATGGAGCAAGTCTGGGTTGCCTATTGTCCACCAGGGCTATCGCCAAATTCCAGTTTATGAAGAGTTTAGAACCATTTTTTTTTCTTTCATGGTACCAAGGGATTAATAACAAGAAATTGGCAAGAAATTGCAGTCTGCAAGCTGCAACCGATATGATTTGATATAATCCAGATGTGCAACTCTCCCTCCCTATCCTATGCCCCCCACATATAGGTGTGTGACCTCAGTGAAGGCAGGCCTGGCAATTACATTTATATGGAGACATATAGACTCTGGTTCCCTCACCCCTCCTTTTCCTACTTTGAGGGAAAGAGTGATTTGGAATGTATTTTTACACTTACTAAAAAGGATGTGGAAATAAAACTTTAATTACTGGAAAAGCTATTCGGATGAAAGTATATTTTATTCTCCCAGAGACACGAGTTTTTCAAGACAGAACTAGACCTTGTCAGTTGCCACAACCCCAGAAGCAGTGGAAACCTCACAAACTGGGCAGAGTCCCTGCCTGCCTGTTACAGTGTGGTCAGTTCGATTAAGGGATGGAATGTTCTAAGACATGGCTCATCTGTCTGACAGTTTGGACCTAACTGGGCTACAGAAATTTATTTTTCCCAATTGCCCAGCTCCTGTTACCATGGCTGCACAACAAATCACCCTAAAACTTATTGGCTTAAGACAGTAATAATCACTTGTTATCTCTCACAACTTTGTGGGTTAGGAATCTAGGAGCAGTCCATATGGACCTTCTGATTCGGGATCTCTAATGACGTTGTAATTAGACAGTGGCTGGGGCTGGTATCATACAAAGGGCTTCTCACTCGCGTGAGTGAGATTAGAGGCTAGCACAGCTGGGGCACCTTGGGCATCTCTCTTAACATATTCTCTCAGAATGGGGGTTTGAGTGTAGCTGGACTTTCTACATGTTGACCTAATGCTCTGAAGGCAGAGGTCCCTAGAGAGACAGAGCCAGGTGAGGAAGACAGAATGTCACTTCTGGTATGCACTGTTGCTTGAGGCAGTTGCCATGGGCCATCCAGGTGTGAGGGGTGGGGGGAGGGCATAAACCCTGATTCTTGTTGGAGGTCTATCAATATCACACTGCAAGAGGAACCTATGTGATGATCATCTTTGAAATATATAATCCGCCACAACCTCCAGAAGCTTTATACATGAGAAAATAACAACATCCTACTCATGGTAGCTGCTTCTTAATAGCTGAAAGTAGAGCCAATTGGTTGACTAAAGACTTCTTAAATCAGTTTAGATACTCTGTTTTTGGAAAGCAGGGCCAGTCTAATTGGGAGCCTATAGCATCAAGCTCACCTCCCATTGAGGGATCTATGAGCTTGCATGGTCATGTAAGGATCATGGTTATAATAAAAATAGAAAACAACTTAATATTTTGAGCATTTACTATGTGCTAGTCACTGCCATGTATTAGTTACCTAGTTATGATAACCATTAATTGAACAAATATTTATTAAATGGCTCTAATGTATCAACACTGATATTGCTGTGGAAAAGATAATTAAGACTGACTGTTCAATTTCCTAGAAGTGAAATGACAGGAACTCGGATTCTAAACTCCATGCTCTTTCTACCAATCAGCTTTATTTGTATGGATTTTACAAAATAACGAGATGCGAACTTATAGCTTCTTACATGAGTTTGGAAAAGTGATTGGTCAGAAAAGATTGGCACTCAGAGATAATTAGCATTTTTTTCTGTAGACCTTTGGAGTGAAACTTGAAACAAGAACTAGAAGAAAGGGTAGATATGCAGGAAAGAGGACAGGTAAGGAGAACAGCATAAGCAAAGGAACAAACAGAAGTGTGCTTGTGGTGTGGTCAAAGAACAAAGGGTAAATACCAAGTGATTTTTTGAGTGTGATATCAGCATTTTTTTCAAAGCAAAAATCACATTATTTCTTATCAAAAAATGGCATTCTTGTTTTAATTTATTTGGTAGGAACAAGTACTTAAGCCATTAGGAAAGACAGATACAGCCATTCCATTAGAAAACAAAACTAAAGAATATCATGATATTCTTTAACAAGCCTTGAAGAATGCTTACCTTTATGTTTCTCTCGTCTTAGTTTTCACAGTGATATCTGTTACTTGACATCTATCATTTATTTAGAACACACATAAAAGAATGAAGAGTAAGTAGAGAAATAGTAGGGGGTTGCTTTTTTTCTATTTTGTCTTCATGTGAACATTGGGACTTAATTTCTATAAGGACAAGAAAAATCTCTGCAAAAATTTTGGATAAAACTGAATAGTCATAGTAATAATATTGATTGTTATTTATTAAGAGTCTATGTTATGTCAGGTTCTTTGCATAAAATAACTCAATTTTAAACTGTAACTATAAGGGCACCTGGGTGGCTCAGTCAGTTAAGCATCTGCTTTTGACCTGGGTCATGATCTCAGGGTCCTGGGATCAAGTCCCACATCGGGCTCCCTGCTCAGCAGGGAATCTGCTTCTCCCTCACCCTCTGCTCCTTCCCCCTGCTCGTGCTCTCCCTCTTTCTCATGCTTTTTCTCTCAAATAAATAAATAAAATCTTAAAAAATAATAATAAACTGTTAACTGTATAAACTAGCTATCATAATTCCCTTTCATAGGTAAGAAAACTAAAGTACAAAGAAGTCAAACAGGCTGCCCAAAGTATCAGTTAGGATATTCCAAAGGCAGTGTTTGAAACTGAGTCTATTGGCTCACTCCAAGACTGTTTCAACATGGGCGAGTTGATGTGTTGAGTCATTGCCCCAGTAGGGAGGTAGTTTTCACTGATGCAGCCAACTACTACCTGCTGGCTAATACCAGTCCTTAACCCACTGGTCCTGGCTTTTCCCTTTACTAGCTATTTAGACTTGGAAAAGTCAGCTAACTTCTCTGTGACAAAGTTTATCTTATTAAAATTAAATGAGCTAATTCTTATGAAACAATTATAAAAATGGGTGCCCTATACTAAGTGATTAATAAAGATGCTACTATTACCACTACTACTCCTCCTCTTACTATAATAACACTGCCTTACAATTACTACGCATTTACAAAATAACTGGTTTGTGTTAGAGGTACAGCTTGGTCTAGGAGAAAATAAGAAACTTCTCAGGAAAATTAAGTTTGGCATCATTAACAAATTGATCTAGTCAATGGACTATAGCTTTGTAGCTACCCTTTAGCATCAGCTCTTAAAAGAGCAGACTCTATACAAAACAACAGTTTGTAGAATTTGTAGTCCCTAGTTGCAGTCCTATCATATAATCCCTAGTGGCAGTCCTAATCATATAATGATTATCTTTTGGACCAGCCAGATTCTTCATAATGCATCTCTCTTTTTGACCATTTGAGTCAATTTAAAGAAAGTTGATTTGGCAGAGGTTGATTTATTGGCACATAATAAGGAAAAAAAAATTTGACTGGAAAAGGGGAAAGTCCCTAAGAGGTTTATCTTAAGTATAGAGAATTACAATTATAACTAAGAGGAAACTGATTTAGACATCTCCTCTTGTCCAATTAGAGTTGCCAGATAACACACAGGACATGCAGTTAAATTTGAATTTCAGATAAGCAACAAATAATTTTTTAGTATAATGTCCCAAATATTTTATGAGATTTATTTATACTTTTAAACAAGTTTTTTTAAATCTGAAATTCAAGTTTAACTGGGCATCCTATGTTTTTATTTGTTAAATCTGACAATCCTACTTAAAATGATGACAATTAGTCATTGCCTGATGGACTCAGACATTTTCACACTTTTCAATTGCACTTTAGAGTTTGAGGCAGTAAGTGAAGTCAGGTTTTGGAAGTATGTAACCCCAGGCTGAGTGTGATGCCAAATGAACATTCATAATGAAGAGTACATAGTGGGTCCCACCTCTTTTCCTCTTGTACTCTCTAGTATATATCCTGTGTTTCTATTGAAATCCAAAACTTATTGATTCCCTAATCCTAAACTTTCTTCTATCACTCATCTTATTTCTTTTTTCCTGGAATATCTTGCGCATTATGTTCTACTCATCAAATCTTAAATATCCTTTACAACCAACCTATTAGAAATTCCTGATTGCTCACCTGTCCCATGGCATAGAACTGTGACACCAAGGGCATGTTTTTAATAGTGGAATGTTAGCAGAAGTGAGGTATTTTATTTCTGGGCCAAGGTGGTCAAGATTCAGGTGTGCCTTCTCCTCACTATTCCCCCTTTTGCCATTTAGATACTGATGAGCATAAATATTTTGGAAGCCTTGTGCTGTAGATGAAGGAACCACATGGTGGAAGGATTCTAGGTTTCTGTATCACACTTTTAAGGAAAGATACCTGATGATTAGAAACATGTATTTGGAAAACAAACAAATAAACATGTAATTGGAATTCTACAGAACTAAGAAGGAACTTCTATTTTTTTTTGTATTTTGTTATTTTTTAATGTTATCTTAAATAATATAGCTCATAGTGAATCGTACCTTATTCTATGAAGCTTTTATCCATGAATTAGTTAAGATTATCATCAAAACTAAATAAAAATATAGGTGTCACAGATTTTACACTTGAAGAATTCACTTTCCAGTAGGAAAAAGAGGCATGTAAAATAATGAAAGGTAAGATTTGTTGAGACCTATATGTCACATACTATGATAGCCACTTTATCAGTATTATTTCGTTTAATCCTCATAACAAATCTGTTAGAAAGATATTTTTATTGCTATTATTATTATTCCCATTCTACTGACAAGGGCACTATATAATAAGAAGAAAAATTTCTTAACGTCTTTGAGCCAAACATTCAAAGACATTGAGAAAGGCGCTGAAAGTCAGACAATTAGATGTGGAAATCAGGTTTAAGTCCCATGCAATATGACTAGGGAGCCTAAATGCTAAATCAATACTGACATTAAGCATGATAAATGTTATTGAATAGTAAAGTAAGGACACAAAGGACTAGCTAGTTTTATTGGGACATGGGTATCCAGAAAGATTTTTTTGAAGGAGGTGATTCTTGAGCTGATTCTGAAGGAATAAAAGATTATAGAATCATAAAGGCCTTAAGTTTCTTGCTAAGGAGCATGTATCTATCCAAAAGATGGCAAGGAGCCATTGAAGAGCTGAAAAGAGTAGCGACAGGGTCAGCCTCACATTCTTCCCAGGCTTCCCTAATTTTTTTTCCAGAAAATACTCAAACCTGTCCTTTGATGCCAAACAGTTGGTTTTTAGGGCACTGAAGGAAGTGAATTCCTTGATGAAGACTTTTCTGGAAGGAAACTACTTGTTCTGAACTCTTTGTGCTTTTTGTTGTTGTTGTTGCTTCCTTTTTGATGTTGGCTCTCTGAGAAAACATTCCAAAATGTCACCATGTCCATAGCCAAATCAGACCTATGATGAGAACAGCATGCTATATTAGTACTAGAAAAACAAGGTTGTAAACTCTGCTTCAAACACTTCATGTTGCCCTTGGCTCTAGCTGGGGAAAAAGACTTGAAGCAGGCATATGAACTATACAAGTACAAATGTAGCTTCAAATAGAATAGTGATTGGGTAGCACAGTTAGACCTGAAATAAATATCAAGATTGGTTCCCATAAGAGTGTCTGACACATAGTAGGCACTCAACAAATACACATGGAATGAATTAAGACTAAGAAATACTTTTTCCTTACAGCTGTATTGGTACCAAAGGATATGGATTGCTCAGTACATTCTCCTTAACTGTGTGTTTCAGGTTGAGGAAAATTAGACAGGTAGCCAAAAGCAAGGCAGGACTTTTATCTGCTTATCCAGAATTAGCCTTCTAACTGTCTCATCCACCAAACATGAAATTGAAAATAAAACCCAAATGGTCTCCATTTGGCAAAAGGTTAACAATTTCATCTTGTAAAAGAGGTTACAGCATTCACAGTTGGCCAAAACTGTAAAGGTTACCCGAGTAGGCCCATTATAGAACATGATACTAATAAAACCAGGATTCAGGGCTTGTTCACTGTATGGGCCATTAGGTTTTTCTGTGCTGGGCACATTGTAGGCATTCAATAAATGCTTGTTTCCCAAAACAATAAAGGAGAGAGAACCATGTGGTGTTCAAATAAGACTACCAATTTAATATACTTGGACTGTGTAATTTCTCCATAGCAGGCAATTAAGGATAAGAGAAATGAACAGTGTGTTGTAGGTGACATTGATGTCATACAGGTAAGGAGCATTCAAATGTTAAGTTGGCCATTTATTTGAGTGTGACATTAAGCAAGTTGCTTGGCCTTTCTGCGTCCTTTTCCCTCTGGAAAATGTAAATAATTTTACCCATATTGTATGTCCGCTGGATTAAATTAGCCAAAATAAGTAGAGACTTGTTAAATGCTTTTCAGATAAGGGGTAGTTGGTTAGAGGGCACTGATCTCTAAGGACAAGGCTGATAATCCTCAAGTGCTCACCAGTTAGACCGCATAGGTGATTCATGGCAGCACCCGTTCTGATTGGTTAGTTCCATTATGTACTATTGCTAAATATTTTGCCTCTCACCTCTGCCTAAAGAAATCATCGTAATAAATCAATACATGTAATTGAGATCTCAAGTCATCAAGGAAAGTGTAGAGTTATATTCCAAATGTTCTAAGAAGTAGGTAATACTCTTAAAGAAAAATTGTGATCTTCCCCGAATAAAATTTTTTTCTGCAGATCAAGTCGTTAGTCATGATTTATGTGGACAATTCACTTGCTAGAGTACTGAAATCCCTGATGAGGCTAGATCAACGAAATGTTCTGGTGGTAGCTATGCCTCATTTACTTTTGGAGAAATTTGCTCACAGGAAAGGCATGGGTTCAGATAAAATGAAGCCTTGTAAACAGGAGTGTTTTGTTGAGATGAACTAAGCATTGACAAGCCAAGGTAAAGGCTCATGAAAACAGGACTAGGCTATGGCCTTCAGACAGTGGCTTTGCCTAAAGAGCAAATCCAGCCAGGTCTTACGTAACAGAGGGACTCTTGAACTCCAGCAGGAAACCCTATGTCCAGACGACACCCTCTTTCCAGACACTGCCAGGTAACAGCCTGACTGCCTCCTTTCTTCTCCCTTCCCAATGAAAGAGAGACCCAGAGCAGATTTTTCCCTCACAGCCTGAATTCATTAGATTTTTTTTTCTCCCAACCATGCTGTGGAGGTTGAATTGCCCTCATTCATAAGTTGACTCCAGACCAAGAGAAAGAGACAGCAAGCTCCAGCTATTGCACCTAATAAAATGTGTCCACTGGAAATCACGAGTGAAAATTGGATGAACGATCCTAAATAACAAGGGTCCTCAGAAACCCACACTGGAATACCAACACTTTTTGTAGGTTTGGGGGGTATAAAGATGGTTTGGGTGTAGCATTAAAAAAAAAAAAAAAACCTTCTTCACCCATGATCATCATTTTATTCCTGGTTCCAAATGATTCTCAAGGGTTTCTTCCCCCCAGACAGAACCCTTGCTCTTTAAGGAAGAAAGTGGATTGGGCTTAAAGGTAGATGAGAGCAAAGGGATTGACAATTGAATTGGTCTCAGCCAGAGCCCCTTCCCCCTTCTTCTCTGAACATTCTCTTCTCAGGACTGCTCACTAGCACTGCTCATAATTATCTGCTGTCATGATGCTATTGCTTTTGGCAATAAATACTTAGCACATTGCTACTGGCTTTTGCCAAGACAGCATGCCCCACTCAGATTTATGATCTAAAAGATGCAAGACTAGCTTTCACACCATAGTTCATTCCATAAAAGAAAGTGATTATATAAAAAGTCACCTCTCTCACTGTGTCCCTCCCCGCTTTTCCCCAGATCCAAGACAAGCTGCAGAATATACAATTGGAAATGGGAAGGCTTTATATGGGGAAAAGAGCAGAGACTTAATAGAATATGAGTTTGAAATCTGATTTGAGGTCTATTTCTCCTTTCAGAATATACCTGCATTTGTTCTTCAAATAATAATTATAATAAGAATAAACCAAAGGCAAAATCGTAAATTAAATAGAAATTTCCCATTAACACCTGATCGTCCATCCCCTACTTGTGTCTTATAGCGCCTCTATTCATCCTCTCCTGAGTATCCATCTTATCCAAGTCAACATGGCAGAGAACACAATAGGCTTTATAATCAGATGTATCTGGGTTCAAATCCACTAAACCTCTTTGAGTCTCAATCTCTCTATTTTTAGGTAAGTTAATATCTGGCGTGAGAACATCTTTTCTTGGTTAGTTTGAGAGTTAAGTATAAACCTATGCTAAAGTGTCTGGTGCAAGACTGGTGCTTACAAAAGTTGCTAGCTTCCTTCTTTCCTTCCCTTCTACCTTTTTATTGCCCATCACATTTTCTCTGTAAGCTTGTGTATCCTTTGATAGACCATCTTCCTTTGTCCTGACCTATGCAAAAAATACCATGGGCACCACAATATCCCCCTCCCAATTCACCCGTTTCCTTTCCCAGACACTCAGAACATTGCTCTGCCTTTTGTTGTTCTGATAACCTAACTACATCTAGAGAAAACTGGATGCACTTGGTCAATGTGTTACTTTGCTCCGGTGACATCCTCATTTTAACAAAAATGGAGATAATACCTTAACCCAAAGTCCTGAGGTCCTCAAATAATTTAACTTGGAAAACATTTATTGAATGCTCACTAATGCAAAGCACTGGCACGGATGCAGGGAATGACAAAGAAAAAAGACCCTTACAGAATTTGTAGTCTGGTGTGTAAGACAGACACACAGAAATAATTATTAAAATGTTAGGTTCCAGTGAGTATTAAAATAGAGGTTGAACCAAGAGTCAATCATAGGAGTATGTGAGAGAAGGAGATTCCAGCTGGAGAGATATAGGAGCTTTTCTTGCAGGAGGCATATTTGAGCTGAATCTGTAAGGATGGGTTTGGGGAAAGATATGAGTAGCTTGAGTGAAGAGCCAGGCGCTGAAGAATTAATAGTGCTTTTGGAGAATAGCAAGTAGAATATGTGGGTTGTAATATAAGTTACAGGTTGGGAATGTATGATATATTTGGAAAATAAAATCATAAACAAAGTTGAATATAAATATTTGAGGGCTCTGCTTGGCAGCTTGAGTGATCTGAGTTTTTTACTTGCAGGAGAAATCCATTGTAGATTCTAAAGCAAGAAGGGTCACAATTATACATGTTAGAGAGACCACTCTGGCAACAGGTTTGTATTGGAATCAGAAAGAAGCTTGTAGCAGGCTGACTGGTTAGAAAATGGTTGCTCTAGCTCGGGTCCGCGGTAATACAGCAATAGCAGTCAGAGGGTAATGAAGTGACAGAAGGAAGGAACAGATGGCAGGGACATTTAGAAGCAGAGACAACAGGGCTTGGCTTCTTCACAAACTGCAGAGTTCCAGAGAAGGAAAAGCTGAAATTAATCTAAGCTATTTTCCTGGAAGACTGAAGGTGGGGCAATGCCATCAGTGAAATGGGTAAGTGATGAGTTTGGTTTGGGGTTTATAATAGGACGAAGGGCAGGCAGACCTTTCCTGATCTCCGGCAGCTTTCAGCTCACTGGATCATAATTTCCTCATCAATAAAATAGGCATATCACTCATGTTGTGATTATCTCACCGGGTTGCTGTGAAAATCAGGCAAGGTCATAAGCGTGGCTGTATTTTTTTTAAACTGCCAAATCCATTCCCAAGTGAGGGATTAATAAAACCATTCAGATATCCTACTCTGCCCACAGAGAACTCTGTAAGTCAGCTTGGGGCTTCCCACATGTAAAATAACACCTTGACCTGTAAGAAGAGTTGTTTGGTAAAGAATCTCAAGGAAATGTTCTCTAAATATCACATTTTTATATCTGACCTAATAGTCTCTGATTTTTTACTGCCAAAGGGCTCTGGATTGAATCAGTTCCATTTAGAATTTTGATGAAAAAGGTTTTTCAAAATGAAAAAGGAGAACAAAAGAATGAATTGTTATGGAAGCCTGAAAGGTCTCCATTTTCTGCAGTTGGCTCACATATGTGATTTCAGGCTTCATGGAGCAGCCTGTGGTATGAATGAGGCCAGGCACCAAAAGGGGTCTGGAATGTGAAAACGAATTAAATTTAGCAACAAAAATGCTACAAAACCTTCTTTCCCAAACTGTCAGGGGGATCCAATATGTCTACACATCTAAGTGTCACCTGTATATCTTCATAGATTTGGCAATGGACTGCCATAATTAGAATCTCTGCGTGGGTTGCTGAAACCCTGAAATTAGTAAGAGGATTGAGAGAGATCCTTCCGAGAGGATGTGATTTTGGCACCTGCTTTCTGCTGGAAATGGAAGCAGCTGAGAGAGAAAATGGCATGTGAGGAGATGCTATTCATCAGACATCTGGTTAGTGTATGGAGGCTCTTTATTTGTCTAAAGTTTAATTACTATATACATGACATTTTCTTTGCCCGGTATGTATGTATGAATATATGTATATATGTATGTATGGATGGATGGGTGGATGGATGGACGGATGGATGCATAGATTTAGTTCATTTTTTATTTATACCCAGTCGTTCTTCTACAAGAAATTAAGGAAGCTTTAAAATTTAGTATTAAGAGTAAAGTCAATAGCAAGAAAATTGGAATAAAAGGAAAGTGTTCCCATCCAAGTACTAACCAGGCCCGACCCTGCTTAGCTTTGGAGATCGGACGAGATTGGGCGCATTCAGAGTGGAACTAGAGGGTATTATGCTGAGCGAAATAAGTCAATAAGAGAAAGACAATTATCATATGATCTCACTGATATGTGGAATTTAAGAAACAAGGCAGAGGATCATAGGGGAAGAGAGGAAAAAATGAAACAAGACAAAACCAGAGAGGGAGACAAACCATAAGATACTCTTAATCTCAGGAAACAAACTGAGGATTGATGGAGGGGTGGGAGGTAGGGGGATGGGGTAGCTGGGTGATGGACACTGGGGCATTGGGGAGGGTATGTGTTGTGGTGAGCGCTGTGAATTGTGTAAGACTGATGAATCACAGACATGTACCCCTGAAACAAATAATACATTATATGTTGTTAATAATTTTTAAAAAAGGAAAGTGTTATGGACCTAATGTTTGTGTCCCCCCAAATTCGTATGTTGAGGGCTAATCCCTAATGTGGTAGTATTTTGAGGTGGCACCTTTGAGAGGTGATTAGGTCTTAAGGGTGGAACCTTTATCAATGAGATAGGTGCCCCTATAAGAAGAGCACTAAGCAAGCACTGAGCTAGCTTGCTGTCTTTCTGCATTGTGAGAATACAAGGAGAAATCAGCAATCTGTATACTGAAAGAAGGTTTTCATCCAAACCCAACTATGCTGACACCCTGGTCTCAGGAATTCTAGCCTCCAGAAACTGTGAGCAATAAATTTCTGTTGTTAATAAACCACCCAGACTCTGGTAATTTGTTATAGCAGCCTGAGCTAAGACAATGAGAGAAAACAAATAATAAATCTGGGGATAGTACAAAAAAACTAAACCATATGTTCTTATAAGAGTCGCCAGCTGGCTTTAGATTTCTTGGTAGCCAAAGTAAACATGAATGCATGCTCAATGTCCATGGGTATTCAGGAGGCCCACAGCTATTTCCGGTAAGACTCAACCCAAGTTTCTGCTACAGACCCTCATAAAGGCAACACCTTGGAATACAGAGGGCATCTTCATCATAAATATCACAGAACGTCTCATCTGGTTGTCTTTATGATAATTTTCCTAATAAATGAGAAGCAGTTTCCTAAACTAATGTACCACAGTTTGGTGTGTATAAAGAACATTTTTGAGCCAATTGACAAAATTGGAATTTGTAATACAGAAAAAAAGTACTGTATCAAAATTAAATTTCCTGAAGTTGATAACTATGGTATGTAAGAGAACACTGTTATCCTTATGAAATATACACTGAAGTACTTAGGAGTAAAGGGACATGATACATACAACCTAGGGTCATCTGGGGGGACAGAGAGCACAAATGATAAAGCAAATGGAGCAAAACGTTAACAATAGGTAAATTTGGTATTCAAAGGGTATTTGGATGTTCAATGTGCTATTCTTGTAACATTTCTAGAAGCTTAAAATTATTTTCAAGTAAAACATTTTTCAAGTGATTAATTTTCATTGGAATTCAAATGCAAATCTCATCTAAAAAGAAATATGAAACCCAAATTAACTGACAATAATTTCAAGAGATAGGAGTACATGAAATGATAATGACTTAATGAAAGCTCCATCAGTAGAAGAAAGACCTATTGTGAGAAGATTGTTTCCCTATGGTCCACACCTGTAGGATAGCTATCTTGATCAATAGGGAAAACATTTGGTCAAACTTGTGTAACACTACAACATAATTCTCTTAAATCAAAGTCCAAGGAGAAACATCTGTCCCAGAGTCAAAAGACCAGCACTATTGATCATTTAGTCTTTCCTGCTGGTAATAGGCAATGATGTCAAACATGCATGTGAAGAATTTGAAATGTTTAATGTGAAAAAGAGAGAAAAAAGTACATGTAATAGTGCATTTTTAGAAGTTATGGAAGTAATAAATACTATTTTGGTTTATAAGTAAAGATTACTACTTTTCTCTCCTCGATCTGTTTGCTAAATTCAGTCAAGACTATAATATATATAATGAAACATAAAACAGCTGAAAAAACTCCCAACCATTGTAGTGACCTTACTTAGTTTTTAAATAAAAATTTTAATTATTTTTATCACAAAACTGGTACATTTACAATGCAGACATTTTAGAATGCAAAAATAAAATTAAGACGATTCAATGTTATTCAAATATTTTGTGTGCATGCATATTACAAAAATAGGATAATATAGTTTTGAAATTTGCCTTATGTAAACCTGATATAAATAACTTTGTATAAAATTTTATTTTTTAAACAGCTGGATGTTATTCTTAACCATAATAGTCTATTACTATTAATTTTCTCTGGTAATAATTGTTAGTATTGCTTGAATGTATAGAAAGAAACTTACAAGATAATATAACTATTTATTAAATTTTAGAAACTTCATATATAATGTAATTTAGGGGAAAAAATTCTTACTGAATTACTCAAATCAACCATGAGAAAAGCCAATAAACTATAATTGACCAATTTAACCTCTGTGCTTCTGTTTAAACAAAACAGCTGTTGGTGATGGGATTTTACCTTAGATTTTTTTCCCCCAATAAAAGTTAAGTAATAGCAATGCTGGAGCAATTAAAGGCAATTCATATCTTCTTGTGAAGCCTTTTCCAGTGAACAGGAACTCCAGTTTTCAGTTTGCTTTCCGGTCTGGTTTTTAGGTGAATTTAAAAATTAGAGGGTGATGGCAAATAGGAAACAAAAATATAAATGGTGAAGATTAAATCCTAAAAGTTTAACGAGTTCCCTGATTCCAGAATGGCTGGTTAATACCATAATATAAACATAGTGGACAAAGAGAGAAGGATTTCAAAGTAATCTATTATTTCTATCAGGGTTTGGAAATACTTTATCCATGGAAGATTAGGAAAAGAAAACAGTAAGACCGCTTTTCAGTTGGGGAATAATTGCTACCTTCTCATACAACCCGCCTGTCCTTCGAAGCCAACCAGGCATTTACTATTACAGTCATTTAAGGTAAAACAGGCTGTTTACTTTAAAAGGGAGCCAAGTTAGAAGAACGCAAGTTATGGGAATGTTTCTACAACACAATTTCATGCAATTTGGAAATAAAATGTATTCAGGAGTCAAAGATTAGCTTGGGCTGAAAGAAAAAAAAGGAAATTATTCTGGACAGAGATAGAGTGATGTGACTTTATTTTGGAGACAAATAATATCCCTGATTAAGTACCCTTCTTGTTTTGAAAGTCCTCGAGACAAGTTTAGTGTTTACAAAATTCCTAATCCACTTTTCTTAATCTGATCTGCTGAAGCTGTCACTCAAAATTACTAGACTCTCTTGTTAACTTTTCTCTTGGATAGGAAAAGAGCTAGAAAAATGCAATATTTTGAATGAATTGTATTGTCTTGCTGTTTCCACTTCTTTCCAATCACATTTCCTGTTAAATTCTATATCCCCAACATCACAAGGCCTGCCATCAGTCTGTTGCTGCCTCGTAACCTGGCTCTCTGTTTATCATCAAAATATATTGGGGACCTCCTGGGTCCCAAACTCACACTAAGGGACAAAGAGAAGAAACAGCTTAATCAGAAATCTCATATCTGCTAAAATTCTGATTAGCTAATGAGTCCTTTCAGA
Source organism: Leptonychotes weddellii (assembly GCF_054177405.1). Lineage (NCBI taxonomy): Eukaryota > Metazoa > Chordata > Mammalia > Carnivora > Phocidae > Leptonychotes > Leptonychotes weddellii. The sequence continues at coordinate 28,514,988 of NC_138379.1, read as the reverse complement.
AAATAATATGCCTTGATCAGCTGAAGCCCTTAAGGAACTTTTAGTCCCTAAGACTATAAGGAGAGATACTTCTTGTCCCAGAGACCTTTCTATGAACTAAGAAAGTAATCATCTACTTCATTCATGGGAAAACCCAGATCCAAATAAGACCTTTATTCTTGGAGTCCTATCAAAAATTATTGGAATCCTAAAGCCTAAATGGTGACTATGGACTATTTCTTTAATTTCATAGTTGAAGAATCCAAGTTCCAGAGAGATTTATTATATTGCCCAAGATCAATGAAAGAGTCTGTGCGAGACTGAGTTTAGAACTCAGGTCTTTGGCTCCCCTACCAAACATACTTTCCATAACATCCTGCTGCTAAATTGGGAATTTCTAATAGAGAATAGCCATAGAGAATTAGGAGATTTTTAACATAAGATACATTACAGATGTTTGGAATTTAGCCTTCAAAATATTTTCAATAGTCCTTAGATTAAAAACGTTCTAATTGTTCTGGAAAATATGTATCAACCTTAAATATAATTATCTTTTCCAATGCTGATTTGTTTGTTGGATTTCCTGTATTATCCAGTTTAATTTGGTATTATGTAGTATTTGAAACGGTTAATTGCTTGTATATAGTTGCCTGATTGCTGGCTTTTTTTAAATCCAGAGATAACAGCATGAAAAATGAAGGCAACTCTATGAATAATTTAAGCAAATATATTTTTGCATTTATATCAATATTAATATTGTAGGTAAAAGATTGGTACTATCTGATAAAGCAAATCAATTTCCACTTCCTGTGTAAATTTAATACAGAAATTTTGAGAAGGGATAATACATTCTTTTTTCCTCCCTAATTTTTATGTATTTTACAAATAACATTTAATAATACTAAAGGAAATAATGAAGGAAGAAGACTTGCAAGGAGAGGGGGACAAAGGGAGAAAAGCTGCCTATAACTTGAATGCAATGACTGTCTTCAGTTTTATATTCTCTTCTTTATGTGAATTGTTTCAGAGTTGTGGACATCAATAAATACCATTTTGATTGCATAGCAAACATTAAACATTTTGCCATGGATATAGGCATGTCATATGGATTGCAGTAATTTATAAGACTGCTATGTCTGGTGGCTCTTCACAGTTCATTAAGTTGAAGAACATGTGTCACCTAAACCACTGTACTATGAGGCATTTTATTGTTTTCCAAATTTTGCTAATGTAAATAATGCTGCAGTAAATATATTTGAACAAGTGTCATTTGCTCTTATATAGGGTACACATTTCTAGGACATTAAAAAACTGACCCATAAATATGCAATTTTGTGTCTCTTAATACATAGATCAAATTACTTTGAAAAGACATTGTGCCAATTAATCATAAGGTAGATCATTCTTAAAATTCTTTAAAAGTGACATAGATTGTAATTTTAGGCACTCTATTATAGGGATACATTATATTTATGATTATGTGACTCATTGACTATTCTTTACTTTCCACAGATAAATAATATATGAAATTAGACAAAAAAAGTAGGTCTTATCTTCCAAATCTTATAATTCCCAACGTTCTCTTCACATTGGATATGGACATGGTGAAAGGAATAGGCCAAAAATAGAATACCTTTACTATATTCAGATTGGGGATGACATTTTTTGCAAAATGTAGAATGAGAAATAAAGCCTATGGATTTAACGTGGCCTAAATTGATCGGCTGTGCCTACAATAGCCACCCAAGAGCAGTTTGACTATAGCTTTGTCTAAATACAGCAAACTGGAGAATTAACGCAAATGAGGTATAGAAAAATTACCTGCAGTTATCTGAATATCTTAGGTGAGGTCTTATTTTTAGTACCTGACATCCATCCAAATATTTTTTTCTACCCTTGAATATATTGCAACACTGGGTATCTATGAAATCATCCTTTTCTAAACTGCATTATAAAAAAAATGTTTTAGTCTCCATTCCACTAACCATAGCCATTATATAATTAGAGATCCAGGAATTGTGATTATGGGATCACATATCTTCAATGTAACTTAACCATGGAAAACTTGAAAATATTATATTGATATTTATGAACTTTTAGATTTTAGTTGTGGGATTTGAGGAAACTCTATATGAGAATTTCTAAAAATGTTTATTAAATTTCTCATTTTCAGTTGCAGTAAGGAAGAAAAGTTTAGGAAAGTGGCATTTCAGACACACTAACAGGTATCTTCAATTTAACAAGCAGACCAAAGCTTAACTTCAGAGTCAGGAATTTTGAAGAAATCTACTAAAAAAGAAACTAAGTTAAAAGATTTTTCTGATTATCTTAGCAAATTCAATAAGCCTAGAAAAATAGTCCACCTCATTTCACTTCCCAAATTTCATGAATGCAAAGTATAATTTTCTTAAATCCATGAGAAAGACAACTTGAAAGAAACATGTTGTACACAAATATAAGAAAACAGAATTATAAAAAGTCACTGACGTCATTCTTAACCCCAAAAATACAACAAAATCCAATTCTAAACTATCTTTGAAATAATTCAGTTAGCAAAATGTATCTAGTGGTTGAGTTAGAGAACTATCCTCTCTAGGTGTGCTTTTTAAAAATACTTTGGAGACACAAAGGAAAGAGAATTCTTGGAAAATAGACAGTTACTTTCCATTATATACTAATTTGCATCTTAGAATTCTTATCCAAAACTGGATCTATTTTCCAAGAATAAATTCTTCATTAGTTGATTTCTAACTTAGGCTGCACCTTCTCTTTCCCTAATCCAATGTATCCAAAGGCAATTTTACATTTGACTTTCTCCCTATGTCTAATTTTTAAAAACTAAATCATACGAATTATTATAAGAATAAGTAACAGTAATTGAAGATTTACTGTGACAAAGACATTTTGCTTTGCACTCTACATGTATTTTCTCATTTACATTTAACAACAGTCCTATGATAGATACTCTTATCTTCCTGTATTGATTAGGAAAATGACATGAAGAGAAGCCACGTGTCTTGTTCAGTGTCGTAGAAATAGTAAGTGGTGAATCTGCAATTTGAGCTCAGATCTTTAGCACTTCAGAGTCCTCTAAAGATGCATTTTTGCATGATATTGCCTTCTGATTGTTACCTGAGATGTATTATTGTCTTTGATAAAAGAGTGGGATAGCTGAATATGAACCTGTGTGGAAAGGATAAAGTTTTTAATGAGTTGAATAGCAAAGATTTGGGAGATTCTTTTAGCATTATGAAAATACGTATTCATTAGTTTCTGGATTGGTCAATTTAATGGAAAACATTTAAGCAGGCATTGCTTATAGACAAAATTTAAGAAAGTGATTTGTATTCCTTTAAGAGGGCCAGGAGTCTCTGGCTAGAGCCTGGAGGAAAAAGTTCATAGATAGACAATCTTTAAGACATGTGGTTCAGACTTTTGGTCCATTTCTTAGAATTACACTACAAAGAGACTAGGTATTCAAGACAGAGAGCAGAGCAGATGTGTGATAGGTTCCTTTTGGCTCCCAATCCAGGGAAAATGAGCCACAGTTGACTATTCCAGCTGGAGCTCCTGGGTGGTCTCAAAAGGTAGAACCAAACAGGGAGTTTCCTAATCCAGTCTGGAGGTCCCACATGCGCAAGGGAAGAAAGTGTTTAGAGTGTCCATAGTAAACACTGTACTCCTACATTCTTTTTCTGTTGCTCCCAAGGATTTCAAAGGGGCTAGTTTCTCATTAAAATGGTGCATATAAAATAAATGTTGGAAATAAGAGTATTGGTACCATCGGTTGGTCAAAGAGCAAGGATTTCTTTACCCAACATAGATTTTAAAATGAATATATAGTGAGTGACTAGTATATACCAGCCACTATTATTGATCTATCTTTTCATTTAATACTTCTTCCAACCTCTGAAGTAAATAATAGAATCCCCATATTACAGAAGGGAAAACTAGGGTTCAAGCACCATATGGCTTGCCTCCAAGACCATATAGCTTGAATGCAATAAAGCCAAGTTTCGTATCTAAGTCATCCTGAAACTTAATGCAGCATTCTGACTTCCTCTCCCAGACTAGCATTGCCTTTTGTAGCATAGAAGGACAAGGCTGACCTGCCTGCTTTCATGATACTCATTCTGGTCACTGAGCATCCCTGGCCCTTCCCATTAGGCCTCTTTCTTCCCATTAGCCCTTACTTTCGCTCACTTGTTTGGGGGAAGGTACACCATCTTTGTACTGGTCTGTCTTTTGGGCTCTGACAACATTCCAGGAAAACCACAGAGACAATTAAAAACCTAAGTCAACGCACCAATAATGTTTTGGGGAATCTTTCAATCCATGATCACAATAAAGATAACAATTTTCCCTGTGACATACTGAAAGAAAAACACATTCTCCTGAAACTGTTCATCCCATACATGTTTCTACATGTATTCAAAGGACTGATGCCTAATTATTTTGGCCTTATTCCATGATTTTGTAAAGAATTTTAAAACTATTACATCTTGTCTTTTGATAGAAAAAAATCTTAGTTGAATATGCATTGGGAATTAAGTGAACACATTAACATTGTTTTATGAAGATAATCCAAAAATTACATCATGCTGCTTGTTTCTACATATGAGTACAATTTTGTGTGAAACTATTTGGAAACTATGGAACATCTGCTTCTGAAGTTCTTCTATCAAATTTCTAAAGTAATAATGCAGAAAGCAGAATCTCTTTTATGCAGATATTGATACATTTATGAGCATTATAATCCTGCTTCACAATTTATAGCTATTCTTTTAATTTTTAATGAAAATCAGTGTTTTTAAGATTTTCGTGATCATCACAGGAAATGCTTCAGCAGAATCACACCATTAAGTAGTTTCCAGTATGATTCTATAAATTACCATATTATTTACTTCCAGCTGACTTACAAGGGATTGCAAATGTATACCAATGTAACTTTTCAAAATTAGCCTTTTTCTTCCTACTCCCTCTTCTAGACAATAGAGAATGGTGGTGTTGGTTTCATTACCCCCATTTAAGTGTTGAAGAAATAGAGGTACAGAAAAGTTAAGCAACTTGCCTAATGTCATCCAGTTGTTGGTGGCAGAAAAATGACGAGTGCCCAGGTGTTCTTGATTCCCAGCCCTTATATCATTACCCCACATCAGGTCCGTGGAGTACTAGCATCCTGATAAATGTGAATAGGCATTCTGATAAAAATAACTGTCCCAAGGTCAAGTAAGTTTGAGAAATAATACATTATGTATTTTACCATTTCCTTTAGAATTTCCCAGCAGTCATAAAATATTAAAAGATCAGTGAAGTCCTATAATTTAAAAATCTGTTTAACTCAGAGTTTCATCAACTTATTTGTCCATGAACATATGTCCAGGGGAATGCTAGTGGATATGTCAATAAGTGGCGAATTCAGTCGTGTGTGTTACTACGTGAATGATGCTGCACACTACAGATACTGTTCTACAAGTTGTTTTCCACATAGCACTGTACTTTGAGGGTAGGATTTATGTCAGTAACAGCTGTGGCACAGAGTTTTGTTTTAATTTCTTTCATAGTACCCTATTGCCTGGGCATATTATACTTATTTTCTGATGATGGACTCCAGATTTGTTTATGTACATAGTTTAGAAAATGTTACATTAGCCATATATGTAAGTTTTACTTTGTCTCAGGACTGAAGATAATTCAAAGACATCACTGTGCCTTATATATTTTGTTTTTCACAAAGTCAAGACAGTGCTAGAGCTAAGAGTTTAATGAACATTATTTGAGTGATAAAATCTATGATACAGGTATTCATAAGTAGAAGCTTAAAAATACGGATGTTAGTTTATTGAAACCATATACTAGTTTTTTTAACTCCCCCCTTGAAAAACAAAAACCAAAAAAACAAAAACAAAGCAAAACAAAAAGAACAGAGAAAGAGGATAAATTGAAAATTCTCTGTGAGCTGGAGAAATATATGTTTTATGTGTTGCAGTAGGGATACACATTGAGAAAAAAATGCAATAATATGGAGAAACCAAATACATTAATAAATATGTATTAAATATATATTGAGTACATTCTCTCTTCTAGATAGTACAAATGCTTCCGCATTTAATCTTCCCTGATCTTTATGAAATAGTGTTGTCATTTCAATAAACAAGTCAGTTAGCCAATCTGTATTAATTATCTGAAATGTGCTTATTGACCTATCCTTCAAGGTTTAGTTTAAAAGTCAGGTACTTGTTGACACTTAATAAATATTTAGTGAATGAATGAATGAATATATACAAAATCACTGTCCTCACTGGCTCATACGTTATCATTATACTAAGCTGTAGATCTCAGATGCAAGGCTCTCTGCTTTAGGAAGGTAAAAGACCATTGTTCTAGTACTCATTTGTTAACAACTAGCTCTCTAAACTTGGTTATGTTATGGGAGTTCTTTGGATATTTTTTTCATGTTATTAATTGTTGGCATGATTTTGGATAGAACAGTGGACCAGATAGTTGATATTTAGGCAATAAATTTACTGGTATGGGTTACTACTTTGTGGCTAGCCTAAATGGTTTGTGTCTCTTAGTGGCCAATGTCCAGCCATCCTAGTTGTTAAATATTGCAACTATTACCCTAGGTAGGGGGGATAGCATTGAAAGAAATTGGACTTGAAATCTCTAAGGTTCTAAAATTTTTGTGATTCAAGGACCAAGGGCCTATACACCCTTATGGATTCCTGATGGAATTTATGAAGATGTCATTAGCCAGACAGATATAAATAACAATTTGAGTCAGATTCTAGTCTTAGGAGCCCAGTCATGTGGTTTATAAGTAAAAGCACATATCCTTAGTGACATTCTGCCATGCAAATTATTCTTCATCCAAGTCTGAGGCATCTCAAGAAGGTGGCAGCACTTGGCATGATTACAGGGTTAACATGAACTCAGAAAATTTAAGCTTTTACATTTAAAGATCCATGTCAGACAAAATATTATACTCAGCTTGTTTGGAGCTCAAAACGAAGTGATGGTTTTGGCTCTGAGATTTGAAAAAAAAAAAAAAATCCCCAAAATTCAATAATGCCTTGAGATGCCAGAGTCATCTTGTTTCAGTTATCCAATCCAACAGAATGTCACTGTGTGAGCATAACCTGCTCATAATGAGATGTTCTAGGACCAAAGAATCAAAACCATTTGCTGCTATTCCCAAAATAAAAAGCAGTCCTCACAGGTGTGCTGTGTCAGTTAGAGCCCTTTCAACTAAATTGAAGCCCCATGTTCCCATTGGCCATTCATCATTGACCATTCACAGAGGTATCCCATGAAGATTTTGTAGCTGTTGTGAAGTAATGCTCGCTTTCTGCCAAGATCTCATGAGGACTGAATTACTGTGAGTCATGATTTCCCCAGAACAACCAGGCTCATATCTCAATAACAGCTCTGCTGCCAGGGTAAGTACAGGTACATTTTGATACTCAAACATTCCTTGAAGTTTGATTTGGCACAAACTAACTCAGACTCTTCTGTGGCCTGGCTGTATGATTGTTAAATAATTTCCCATTGGAGAAAAAAAAATGGCCATTTGTGCCTTAAGCGCACACACAAATAACCTATTGCTATTCTCTTGAAAGATTAGCTGGCAAGATTTATGACTTGCATCAGGACATTCTGTTTGTTTTAAGACAGGGGGGAAACAATGGCTTGTTTGGGCCTACTTCTACTGGCCTACTTCTACTGGCTTTCTCTAACTTAGATCAAATATTTGTTGGGGCCAGGCCTTGTTTCTTCTCCTTGCTGAGGTTTGGCTCCACAGGATGTAACAGTGAAGGGATCGTGGTATGTCTTCCCAGTCACGTCATGTAATTTTGTTGTTTTAATTGCTTGTCTAAATGCTGGCTCTTCCTGTGAGCATCGGTTTGAGTCATTTCCTTCATGAAGGCTTCCTCAGTTTAGACCAGGCTTCAGTAGCCTTTTCTGCATTTGCAGCAGTTGAAAGTTTTACACACAAGGCCACAAAGTGGTTTTTCATAATATGCTTTCTTGTTTTCCGTTGCCTTCTTCGTGTTCTTTCTTTCCTTCCAAGTTGAAAATGGTGTGTAGGGCTTGTGCTCTGGAGTCAGAATTTCTGCAGTCAAAACTTGGGTTTCACCTGCTAGTTCTTTTACAGTGGGTAGGTTCCTGATTTTTCTGTGCCTCATCTACAAAATAGTGATAAGAACAGAATCTACACATTGGGGTAGTATGATTATTAAATGAGATAACGTCATAAACTCTTCCATAACACAGTGCCTGGAATAGTAAGTGTTCACTTAGTGTTGTTGGTATCATTGCTAGCTTCTGGAAGTTAAGAGGCACAACTGTCAACGTCAGAGGCTGAGGGAGAAGCAGAGTTGAAATTCAAAATCAAGTCTACCTTAAGTCAAAGACCAAGCTATCTATATAGGTAGATATAATATATGTTCAAAAGACAAAAAAAAAAAAATCACATTATAATTAAGCTTCATATCCTACCAGTTAAATATAGCTGGTTTATAATTAGTCTAGGGTCCCAACATTTTGCATGATTTTGCATAATTTTCTCAAAAGTTACACCTATTTTTCAACCTGGTAGTCCTGGAGCTGTATTTGAATTCAATACACATACTTTTTTTTTTTTTTTTTTGATTCTTCAAGCTGCCTACTGAAAATCTTCCTAAGATACTAAGGTAAAGGAAGATAACTTACTTTTGAACTTTACGCTTCTTCCAGAACCTCCTCCATTTCTTTCTTCATAGGAGACAACTGAAGGATTATACAAAGAGTCAGATAATAATGATGAGAGCTAAGTAATCCTCACAAACACCCTCTGATCCCTATGTTACCAATAAGGAAAATGACCCCTAGTAAGGCTAACCAATTTGTCCAAGAATCCACAGCCAATGTGGTTAAAAACTCAGTTAGGATCCCACAACTATGATCCCAAAGCTGAAGCTCTGAACTATTATAAATTATTGTCTCCCAAAAAATTAAAACCCAAGAAGAGAATTTTGAGCACTACCATAGATATTTCACTTGGAACCTTGAGGTTTGGTATGTCTATAGGAGTTCATGTGTATATGTACATATCAGAATGTCACTGTGTGAGCATAACACTGCTCACCCCTGCTCTTCTCAGAGTAGCCATCTATCCATTTGTAATACCTCCCCACAGTTACAGGGGAAGAGTTGCACCACACCTCTGATCTCTCTCCCCAACCAAGGACCAGATTATTTATTTAGAATTAGAAGAGAAATCAAAAAAATTATAAACTATAAAAAGGTGGCATATATCATAAATATCAAAAACACTAGAAATATAACATATTTTTATTGTAACCTGCCTGATATCCCTTTATAATATATTTTTTATATTTCTTGGCCTGTGTACTCTTTGAATGTTTCTTCATATGACAATACCCTTTGTAATATTTCCTGGAGAGAAAATAGAAAGATAAGTTAACCTTTCTTCTATCATGGTTGATATATATATTTTTTATTATTGATAGTTAGAGAAGTTTCTTTCAGCCTCTAAACTATTATTGATAATTCAATGTAAGCTTTTAAGATGCCTGTCAAGTTTGGAAAAAAATTCAGCAATATTCTATTAAATGTTTTCTCATATGTAGATTTTGAGATTTTGTGGCAGTTTAAATTTTCTTATTCAGTGAATGACATTAAAAATTTTAAATTAGTGATAGTCTTCAACCAGTTTGTTCTAGATGTTTTCATTTTAATGCAATGAAAACACTAGTGTTTTTTGTGGTTTTTTAAATGTTATTTTTGGGGCGCCTGGGTGGCTCAGTCGTTAAGAGTCTGCCTTCGGCTCAGGTCGTGATCCCAGGGTCCTGGGATCGAGCCCCGCATCGGGCTCCCTGCTCCGCGGGAAGCCTGCTTCTCCCTCTCCCACTCCTGCTGCTTGTGTTCCCTCTCTCGCTGTATCTCTCTCTGTCAAATAAATAAAATCTTTAAAATAAATAAATAAATAAATAAATGTTATTTTTATTCATGTTAGTATTTCATTTCAAATCAGAGAGATAGCCACTTCTTTTTCTTATTCATATGATTCATTCCACTTTGTTATCTTAATTTTCCATCAAAATAATAGCCTATTCATAACTTATATTCAAATGTATCTTTTCTTAATAAATTGCTTCTTTGGATATAATGAGAAAAAAGATTGTTACAATATACTTCTCAATATCAGAATAATTTCTAGGGCGCCTGGGTGGCTCAGTTGGTTAAGCGACTGCCTTCGGCTCAGGTCATGATCCTGGAGTCCTGGGATCGAGTCCCGCATCGGGCTCCCTGCTCAGCAGGGGGTCTGCTTCTCACTCTGACCCTCTTCCCTCTCATGCTCTCTGTCTCTCATTCTCTCTCTCAAATAAATAAATAAAATCTTTAAAAAAAAAAAAAAGGAGCCCTGGTTCCTTTAAAAAAAGAAAAGAATAATTTCTACAGATTGCATACAGTAAGCTATGAAAAATAATTTCATTGTACAACACACTAGTAATTTTATATGCTACAGTATTGAGAACACTCCTAATAGGAGAAACTCACCATTTGGACTAAATGTTATTAAGAGTTGAATATGCAGCATTAAATATTATATCTGATATTGTAAAAGTATTCCTCAGACTAGATTTTGGTTCCTTTCATTTCAAACCTTGTTTCTCCTCCACTACCTGCATACTTCCATTGCCCAGATGCACTGGGAAAATTCACATCATAATATGGCATCTGGCCCCACAGCACTCACTCTCAACTACCGAGTGACATGATCTTTTGGGAGTTAGGATTATCCCTGTGAGTCACACTACACCAAGATGCCTAAAAATTACTTAAATTTACATGGAGATGACTGCAAGCCTCATAAACATATCCTGTTAAACCCAAACTAAATGTATCCTTGAGCCAATTTCCCATTAGTCGGATCCCAAAGATACCCATAGCCACTGCAGCACCATCAGACAAAGAGCAAGAGGGTAGAAGTGAGATTGGAAAGAGACAACGGTCTTAAGCAATGGTGCTGAAAAATTTCTTACTATGTTGGCTTTGTTCAGTGAGAGTCCCTAAAGTTTAGCCTCATCAGTGTCACAGCCAATCCATCTCTGCTCACACCTATACTCTCTATTCTGCCTCCCATCTAGATGCTTCCTGCCACACAAAACTCACTGCTATGCCTCTCTCTGAACACACTTCCCAATACAACTTACCCCTGTTTTCTTACCTGAATTTCCTGAGCCATCTTCCTTTGTATCACTCTCTCTTGTGCCCTAGAATCTTGCTAATCAAAGTGTGGTGAATGAACCAATAGCCACAGGAGACTTTTTTAAAATTCAAAATCTTGGGGCGCCTGGGTGGCTCAGGTGGTTAAGCGTCTGCCTTCGGCTCCGGTCATGATCCCATGGTCCTGGGATCGAGCCCCACATTGGGCTCCTGACTCAGCGAGAAGCCTGCTTCTCCCTCTCCCTCTGCCTCTCTCCCTGCTCATGCTTTCTCTCTCTCTCTCTGTATCTCAAATGAATAAATAAAATCTTTAAAATAAAATAAAATAAAATTCAAAATCTTAGGTCCCATGCCCAAACTATTAAGTCTGAATCTTTTTTTTTTTTTTAACAATATCTCCAGGAGCACTTCATACACTTTTGGGTTTGAAGAGCATGTTCTAGAGGACCCCCCATTCCATGGAGATGAAAAAGAACACTTGTTTCACTCTAAAGGAGTTTTTCTCATTGTTAACTCAATGACCAATCAAACCCAGGTTTTTCCACACCCCTGATAACATGCTTATCACCACCCTTTCACAAAGACTGCCTCCACTTCTTAGACTCCAGGTAGGATGGACTGGCCTTCTTTCTAAATACTTGTTCCTTCTTCTAGGCATCAAATCCATTATTAGTGACTAAGCAGGCAGTTTGTCTCAGTCTTGGAAGATCATCAGTACTATTAATTGCCTCCACAGACACATTTAAACATTAAAGCGTCCAGCACTAGTATCACATTTCTTTTCTTATCCTTCATCTCATGATTGTTCACATTTTGATGACCTGCAAAGCTGTTGACCTCATGTTTCTACTCAATCTAAGCCACATAAGCATTATTAATTATTTCAAGCAAATGTTGTTGTCTCCCCAGTTAGTTTTATGTATTTTGAAGGCAGGAACAATGTGGATGATGCATTTGAGCCTAGTGTAGTACTCAACACATTATAGCTTTCAATTAAGGCTTCTGCTTTAATAAGGTAATAATTAGATATTTCCCTGATGACTAAGGAACATTCAGGGCTGCAGAATTAACACTTTGAATTTTAATTCTTACTGAATATGATAGAGAACCAAATGTTTTATTATCATAATTATCATCAAATGTGCATTTCTCGCCACCATGTGTCTCACACAGTTTTACTGGAAAGAATGGAGTTTTTATCATTGTTTTATATTGCATCTTAACCCAAAAAATTTAGTGTAATGAAAATGGCATGGAATCAGAAGTGCTGTTTACCAGTCCCTGAACAGTCAGTCATCTATGAGCTGTGTGACTTGAGTTCAGTTAATAACCCTCCTTCACCCTGTTTTCTTGAACAATGACAATGCCAACCTCATGCGATTGTTAAGATATTTAATGAGATAAAACATATGGGAAAAACTTTAAAATCTAATATAAAACCTTGACGTATTTTTCCTCAATTTATTATTCTAAATTATGATTTTGACACTGAGATTTACATCATTTTTCTTGTAAGTATGGTGGCATTCAGTATTAGTTTCAAAAGTAAATAACAACCAAAAAAGTTTTAAGTTTGGAATTAAGCCATGGCTGTAGAGCTACTTGTACTCTCCAGCCTCCAAGTGAAACATGGAAATTTCAAAATTAACAAGGGAGTTTTGTGCAATGACTCAGATGATTAAGAAAGATTAAAATTCTTCTAAAAAATAGAGCTAGGGTGTGAGTCTTTTTCACTTTGTTCTTTGAAGAAGGAGGTGTGTTGCTTGAGATTGGGAATGATGATGAGGCAATGCTTACTTTCAATTAGCCTTAGGCTTCTGGACTTCCCCAAGAAAGTTTATCAAATGCTGTATGCAAGAGTTCTAGAAGTTGGACAGTGGAAACAAGCAAAGAAAGCAAAGAAAGAACAATGGACTGAATGTGTCTGTCCCACCAAAATTCATATGTTGAAATCCTAACCCCCAATGTGCCCTTATTAGGAAGTAGGGCCTTTGAGAAGTGATTAAAACCTCAAGGTATGGGGTAGAGACCCCATGAATAGGATTTGTGCTTTTACAAAAGAAACCCCAGAAATCTTCCTCACACCTTCTGCCGTATGAGGACCAGCTAATGAAATGTGAGTGAAAGTGATACCCAAGAAGGCAGAAGCTCTAAGGTATTGGCAGGATCTTGGCCCATCGTGTTTTCCTTCTGCCAGTGAGCCTGGCAAGGTTTACAGGTATTAGCTGCTTTGTCAGTCTACCTACCAAAGAAGGATGACAACAACACAGGACCAACACTCCTAGGTAACCCACACTGGTAATAGAGCAGGATGCAGAAATAAACTCTAGTGGTTTTAAGCTACTTGGATTTTGAAATTATTGTTTAAGTTAGGGTTCTCCAGAGAAACAGCCAATATGGTATATATGAAGAGATTTATTTTAAGGGATTGGCTCATGTAATAATGGAATCTGGCAATTCCAAGATCTAAAGAGAAAGCTAGCAGGTTGGAAATTCAGGTAAGAAAATTGATATCAGAGTCTTGATTTGAAATTCGTAGGGCAGGTCAGCAGGCTGGAACCTCTGGCAGGACTTTTATAGTACAGTCTTGAGGCAGAATTCCTTCTTCTCCAGAAATCCTCAGTTTTTGCTCTTAAGGCCTTCAACTGATTGGATGAGATCTCTCATACTATGGAGAACAATTTACTTTAGAGTCAACTGATTGTAAATATTAATTATGTCCACAACATACCTTCATAACAACACCTAGACCAGTGTTTGACTTAATAACTGGGCACCATAGCCTAGCCAAATTGACACATAAAATTAACCATATTGTTTTTGTTTTTGTTTTTTTACTATAGCGTAATCTAGCTCAGCTTGACTGATAAATACATTTGTTGAAAAACACCTTAGAAGTTAAAAAACAATATTTAAAAATGCAATTACTCCTATTTTACCATAAAGATCTACTATAAATATTTCATTGTACTATATTCCAGTCATTTTCCTACACATTAAAAAAAATTTTCTCCTACATTTAAAAAAATTTGTCAAAAGCATATTATGTACCTGAATGGTTTATATGAACAGAAAGAAATCCAGTATTATATGACCTTTGCTAACATCCAATGTGTTAACTAATAAAAATAAACATTTCACTAAATATTTACATATCACTTGCACAATCAATAATTTTTATTTAATACATTAGGCTTTCCCAATATTTAGCCATTAACTACAAATTCAGTCAAACTCTCCTAATCATAAAAATTGCAAATTAAATAAACTAGATTATTTCAAATGTTTTAATCATCTATACCTTCAGAAAAAAAGTCCTCACTGGTTATTACTATAATCATAAAACCAACCAACACACTTTATGTTAAAACCATTTAAAAGTGCTAAATATTGTGAATTCTATTTATATCTCTATTATCTTTTTTTTCCTCTGATTCTGATTTCTTATTCTTCTAAGAGCTATAATTTCATTTCCCCAACCTAAAGAGAGGTTTGGATTTAGGGCAGAGAATGATGAATGAAGATTTCTAATAGAGTCCAAGTCTTGGGTATTTCAAGAAGATTCTATTTATGCTCATTATCCAACTAAATTGGTCTTGTTTTTAGATCTTGACCATTATATAAAGACTGTTAGAATTATTAGCTCTGACCAACACTATAGTGTATGATTTGTGTGTATATCTGTATGGGTTGGTGGGGAGTACACAAGTATTATTATCATCATTAATCTGACTTGTTACGAGCAGCTTACTTGATAGTATGGCCTGGTAAAGGTGTACTTTGCAAGTATTTGTTCTCAACGTCTTCATTTTGTTTATATATCAGATATAAGCCTCTGTTTTTTGCAACGGCTTGTTCTGAATGGGTCCTGTTCAATTAAATCTAAAGGCATTTCTTTCTTTAGAAAAAAAAGGCATTTCTTAATTATTTCACTGAAATTGCAAGCTTTCTTCCTTATGAACCAGTAAGACTTAGAATGTTATGTCATAAGCATTGTTTCCATAGCTATAAACTCTTGAAACATGTGTCATGACTATATAAAATTCTGTGGTAAGAACAAAACATAGTTCTGACAAATTTTATGTATACCACAAAGCAGATGATGATGTTCTATGGTGTTTCATTGCTAATAATTTT
This sequence comes from Leptonychotes weddellii, assembly GCF_054177405.1. Lineage (NCBI taxonomy): Eukaryota > Metazoa > Chordata > Mammalia > Carnivora > Phocidae > Leptonychotes > Leptonychotes weddellii. The sequence goes on along the minus strand of NC_138379.1, from coordinate 28,499,637 downwards.
CAACATACCTGTTTATGTAAAATAAAATGTCAACTAAAAATACCTAATAGCATTAATTAGTATCTAATAATAAAGATTTTTATTTTTTTATTTATTTTTGTCTACAGGGTATTATGCATATTTATTTGTTGGTTTTTTACTAAATTCACTGGAAGTTTGAAATTGTTTAGTACTTACCAGTGAGTCATAATTCAAATTCTATGTTCATAATGGGTATAAATGTTAATAAATGCCTTAAAATTATCACTAAATAAAAACAGTGAAAAGTAAGAGGAAAAAAAATCCAGATTTGAACTATTAGGAAGAATTTGCACATAACTGAAAAGAGCATCTGTGAGGCATGGACACTTGCTAACCGATATTTATGGTGAGGAAACACAGCTGAGAGATGTCGGGCTGTACAGCAAGTAATTGGGGATACTGAGGACAGGGCTTGGCACAAAATGACCAATAACTGATAGACATTTTAAAATTGATATTATCATCCCCTTCATCATTGTCATAATTATCATGATCAAACTGAAGTTCAAAAAAGTTAACTGACTTGTTCAAGACCACCCAACTAGAAAAGAATCCCTGCTCTGATGTGAATCCTATCTATTTGTCCAAGTCCTTTTTCTCTGCTGCTGGTTTAGAAAATTTGTGGGTGTGGGAGGGGGGGCTGGAATACCAACATCAGAATGCAAAAAATGAAGTGTTGCAGCTCCACCCAGTTTGGGCATCTGGAATTCCTGTTCCAATACATTTTTACAGCAATTCCACAGATGTTGTTTAGTGCTAAGCATGAAGACCAAGGCAGAGGGTGGCCAATGGAAATACCTTCCATTTAATAATCACAATTTTCCCTTAGAAATTTTTATTTAAAATGCTGTTAACCTATAGTGTGACTAATCTGACCAAGAAGGTGGATCCCATACTTATCATTTCTTTGCTCAACCAATAAATAGTTCATGAAAGTGTACCATGATTCTGGTATTACCATGATAAATTGGACCCATGATTCCTGCTTCCAACTAAGTCAAATTATTCTTAGTGTGTTTGTTTGTCTCTTTATTTTTTCACCTTTTTCCTCTTGTCTTTCTTTCTTATTTCTGCTGGTTTGGTCAAGTGGGTAATTCATTAAATTCTGTAATTTGGGATTTCCACTATACTCTTATATCCTATTTAAATTTAACTTTCCTTTCTGAACAAAATAACCAAACACATATTTAATTATTTTTTTCAGTGAGGGAAGCTCTTCCCTTGGTTAAGATGTCTATTTCATCAATGATTTCTCTCTTTCCCCAATACAGCTGGGCCATTAAAGGTGTTTCCTTCCCCACATCCCCCCACTCCATGAATCTGTAAAAGGCACTTACTTTCTCCCTCTGCCTGCCCTTCAAACTCGACTTTGCTGTTCTTTTAATACTTTTGGCATGAGACAATTATGAAGGTTTCCCTTGCAGGCTATCTTTTCTAGTTTAATAATTCTTATTTTATGCTTAAAGTCCTCATTCCCAGTCACATCCTGATTATCCACTTAGATTTTGATTATAACCATTGCAAAACTTATTGCTCTTCTCCTCAAGTCATATTCCATTATCTTAAACCCTCAAATCTGATTTATTTGCTTTTTGTTTAGAGTTCCTATATCAGTATTCCCTCAGATGGGATAGATGAGTGGTATATATTCTATGATATCTTGATATCTTGATGTATCTTTTTCTTATCCACACAAGTAAATGTTATACCAGGTTTGCAATCATTTCTGATAACTCTTCTGTACATGCTACTCCACCATTTTCTAGCTTCCAATGTTTCATATGAAAATGAGATGCTGATTTGATTTTTATTCTTTATAAGAAAATTAAGCCTTTTTCTATCTTCTATCATCACCACTATGTAAAATTCAGTAGGTACTTTTCCATTTTCATTATCAGTTATTAATATATATTTTTTGTTGTTTTTCTTCAATTATTCTCTTTCCTCCTTTTGAAATCTCATTATTTTAGCATCATTTAGCATCCTAGATCTATCCTCTGAGACTCCTTTCCATAACAATGCCCATCTCTTGGTATTTTTAATTTGTTTTGAGATATTTATTCCAAGCTCTAGCTAAGGTTGTAGCCATGACCTAGTTGACTAGATGCTTTTTTTAAGTTCCTAAGTCATGTTTATTTTTTTTTAAAGATTTTATTTATTTATTCATGAGAGACAGAGAGAGAGAAAGAGGCAGAGGAAGAAGCAGGCTCCCAAGGAGCAGGGAGCCCGATGTGGGACTCGATCCCAGGACGCTGGGATCATGACCTGAGCCGAAGGCAGACGCTTAATGATCTGAGCCACCCAGGCACCCCTAAGTCATGTTTATTAATAGAAGAAGATTGGGCTTTTTGTGTGTGTGTGTTTTATCTTCTTATAGGTGATCTTTTACATCTAAAAAAAATGCTGTTGTCTTTCCTCTAGCAGTACCATTCCTCTGGGGGCCGTATGTTTTCTGTCTTCTGTTTCTGTTTGCTTTCTCTCTCTCTTTGCTGAGTTTATTTGCGGGCTCAGTGGAACTCAGGATCAGCTGTTCAGGTGGCCCAAGTGGCAGCAGTTCTTTGGCAATAAGCGCAGAGGTCTCTACATATGTGACATGAGCCACACAACTGGCATCAGAAGAAACCCTCCTTGCTTTACTATCTCCCAAGCCACCAACGCTGGCAAAAGCTGGCAAATTGCAGTTGGCACTTTCCCAGCTTCAGGAGAAGAGGAGATTAAAGTGGTCCTTGGACATGCAGCAGTGAATCGAAAAGTAAAAACTTTAGGAGCTGGTTAGCTCAATGATGCCCAATTTGTTTGACATTTCCTCCCACCAATCAGACTGGATTCATGAGTTGAGTGTTGTATTAGGTCTCAGCACAGACACATTCACTTGTCACATTGTATTATGTCTGAGTGAGCCCAATCTGCCTAAAATGATGACTAGTAAAGTAGCATACAATTAGCGTAACATGTAGTATATTCAAGGATCCCAGGATTATAAAACTGTCATGTTCCACAGATAATTTGTGATTCAGAATTGTAATAATACTTTCTAAGCTCTGTTGGATCATGGATTTATATCTGATAGAATTTTTTTTTTGTAATGGACATATTCCTGGGAAGCCAACTTATAAAACTTTGTCATTATTCCTGTAATACATTTCAACTTAATATCCCAACTCAGGTTTTTCTCACTGATTGCCTTCAATATAAAAAGTATAATTTTAATAGGTACAACATGTCTTGTGAAATTGAAATTGAGCTGTGAGGCACACAAATAAAGGGTCACATTCTGAAATCAATGGAGCATCCCCAAATTCCTTCATGAAGTCTGCTTTGCCTTCTATCTTATAATTAGGCATTATAGAGTTCTCCTTTGTCCTGCTTTTCCTTACCTATGGAAAGGGCCATATAATGATACATTCCATTTCCTTTTGTTTTGAATGTTTTGAAAAGTTAAACTGGGATCATTTTTAATATGTAGAATTTAAATAACCTAATATCTTTCATCCAGGGAAGGACATAATAAAGGAAACTTATTGGAATACATCTTAATGTAAGTAATATATTTGGTAACATGATGTTAGATCTGCTAGAATTCATCTGGAGCCAAACGCAGTATTGTCACAAGATGGCAAGAGCCCACAAGAGGATGGTAAAAGTACCAGACAGAGCCTAAAAGAAGACACATTTTTAGTCTTCACTACTCTCATCTCTTCTGAATATGCCCTAATCATTATTTATTATGGGATTTAGATTGTTCTGGTGATTGGAGAGGGACAACTTATAAGCTCTTTGGACATAATAATAACTAAATAAAACAAAAACTTTATCCAAAACCAAAAACACTTCAAACTAAATTTGCTACATTTCTTTGCCTTCTTCCATGAAACTGATGTGTAAAAATTTCCTAAGATTTCTCGGCTCCCTGCTCAGCGGGGAGTCTGCTTCTCCCTCTGACTCTCCCCCCTCTCATGCTCTATCACTCTCTCTCTCAATAAATAAATAAATAAAAATCTTTAAAAAAAAATTTCCTAAGATTTCTCAAGGCACTCTGATCCATCATCTCTTTTATACCATCTGACCACAAGAAAGACATGCTTTGGCAGGATTCTCCTGGCAGTAAAAATATGATGCCTTTGGATTATTCATAGGATCCCTTAAACCATGGAACAACTAGTAGAAGCCCCTTCTAGGCCCTTTGCTGCTCTCAAAATCAAGTATGCCACAGAACCCTTACTATGTCTCCAGCATTACACCATATTTTAGTCCCTATTTCCCTGGACATGTTTTATTGTTCAGGTACAGAAATCACAGCCCCCATGGTGGGTGGGAAATGAGGGAAAGTGGGAAGGTAGAAGGGCAAGTTTGGTCTTATAGCCTCTCCCCATGCCTCCAAGCATAAAGATTCTCCTTGTTCTTCTGCTGTAAATAGGTGCTAGAAGCAAAGCTGATGTGTGCTTATAGATTCCTCTTTTTTACCTAGGAGAAATTTATAGTCCAGAGGGGAAAATTCATTAGCTCAAGTTCACAAAACCATACTTTGAATGGCACTACATCCTGGGTCTTCTTTCAGTCAAGTCCTCTCTCTACCACCTTCATGCCTTGTTGTAAAGGGAAAAAGAAATGTGAGTTAACATATGCCTTGTTATATAAAAACAATTTTTAATTATGATCTTACAATTTTTTAAATTAGGATTCAGGGATCTCACTCCCAGCTTCCTACTTCCACTCCCCACAAGGCTAGTGTAACAGGAATTATAGAGAAAAAGTGCCCCACTGATCTTCAATATTCATTGCTATTTAGAAGGAATTGACCCATAAGGAAGATATCATTTTACCAGGAACACTATCGATTTAGTCTCTTGAACCCAACAAATGTGTTTGAAAGCATACCCCAATGTCAAGTCATGAGCATTGGATATATGAACAGTCAACTTCCTGGGAAGCTAAAAGATCATTTTTTCTGAGGATTCAACTTCTTTTAATGGAAAAGACATTATCTCACAAATAGGAGCTTGTTTCCTGCTTTTTGTTAATAAGGGAAGCCAATGTTAGAATGAAGGCCTTGGGGATGAAAAAAAAATGAGTGGAACAGTTCTTTGGCAAGGCTGCCTGAGCGATTTGGCTTCTTGACAGTGAAAATAGGCCTCAACTATATAAATTATGCAGGTTGGGACAGCCTGAGTCTCAGCCTTTCTTGACGGGGTCATGTGGGAAAGAACGTCTAGACATCAGAAATCAAGTTATTGCTTTTATAACTCCGTATTTTAAAAGCTGCTAAGAGCAATACCTGCAGTGGACTCTAATGTGGAGCTGTGGGACATTAGTCAAATTGACTTCAGCAGCCATATGAAGCACACATTCTGACCAGTTGGAAATGATCAATTATTCCAAATAGCATCACCATTTGGAAAAATACTACTTCCTGTTGATTGGAAAGCACAGTTACTTACAGTAAAAAAAAAAAATGCTTTGTAAAAGGAGAAATTCAACTGACAATGAGCCTACATCTACAACTGCTATGCATGAGTTCTAGAGTGAAGCCTTCTCAGAGTCTCCCAGGGAAAAAGAACCCCCCTTTTAAAGGTTTCTGGTATCTCAGTTTGTAGTTAAGGAACATTAAAGGAACACAGTAAACAAAACTATAAGCTAGTACCAGTTTAAATTGGTTAGCCATAATCAAGAATAATAGTAAGGGTGCCTGGCTGGCTCAGTTGAAGGAGCATGCTACTCTTAATCTCAGGATAATGAGTTCAAACCCCAAGTTGGACATAGAGATTACTAACAAAAATAAACTTCAAAAAGAAGAATAAAAAACAGTAAATATTTTGGGTTTCAGAGAGAATTCAAAACTCTGAAAAAATGGACGTAAAATGTGATAAAGAATCAATGTAAAATCATGCATTTTGATTCTAAACAAGAGTTCTTGAATTTTCAGTTTACTACAAGAGCACTATAACCTTGTAATGTAGTAAATCCTTAAACTGACCAATGAAATCTTTATTTCTTGGGTAGAAGTAAAATTTCTATTCGGAAGTAATATTTCCGTTTTTATTCCTGAACTTGTCTAAACCATACCTCATGCATTAGGTTGATTTTTGATCAGGTGCAAATATTTTACATACATTCTCAATCAATTCCCACAAAACCTATTAGGTAAGTATTCTTCTTATTCCCATTTTACAGCTGAAGAAGCAGATCCTAGAACATTAAATGACTTACCTGAGATGCCACAGATTGTAGATGGCAGAGCTGGAACTTAACCCAGGTAGACCAATTCTAGAGCCTATAATTGGAATGCAATAATTTTAATATCAAATTTGAAAAAGCAGTTATATGAGGAATGGTAAAAAAAACTGAAACATTGTATTTTGGTTAAATATAAATATGGATATAACTTTCTTCAACCATTTGAAGAAGCATGATGTGAAAGAAGAAATTGCTTTGGAATATAAAACTAGGATCAGTAGGTAAAGTGACAGAAGTTCATATTCTGAATGAAGCTGATTCTTATGGCAATTTGACTTATTAATGAAGGATTATAGACTATCATACAAAATAGTGATATTAGCAAATATTTTCAACCAGATATTATTATAAGTCTCTCAGAGGATTATAGCCGAAGAGATTCTGGTATTGGACATTTTAATATTGGAGTTTATGAAAAAGAGGGAAAGGAAGATCCTTCCCTTAAAAGTATAATTCATGATTCATGATTCCTAAGCTTTCTGGTGGAAAGCAAACCTTTAATTGGCTACCCAAATGTTTCCTGTATATATGGTTTATTTTTAAATACACTGGGATCAGTATCTGTACCAAGAATAACAATCTGGAGGAAAATAAAAAACACTATACTCATTAAATAAATACCCTTCACCTAATCATAGACTCATCATGTGGTGGGATTCTCAGGAGCAAAAGTTGGTTGAGTCTTTTACTCAAAGCTTAAGTTAAGGGGATACCGAAAATAGCAGAGTTGGGAGGTAGACTAATCTCAGCATTAATTGGGAACCTGAATCCAGAACATTGGCAAGGGAATTCTGAACGGGTTTTTTAAATTATGGGACCAGAAGCAGACATCAAATACTGGAGGCCATGTTGGAGAGAAGAACCAGCCCAGGAGTGAGCAAGAAAGGGGATTCAGAGTGAAGAGAGAGCAGAACCAGATCTGACTGGTTTTCTAAATGGGGCTTCTCTGTGCTCAGCTACAGGAGAACTTACAGCATGAGTCCGATAGTAGTGTTGTGTTTGGGTTCTTTTGTCCGAAAGAAGGGAATGAACGTAAAACAAGAGATCTGTAGGGGCTTATATATCATTGAACCAATGAACTTATGCTGTTTATTTTGCAACCAATTTGAGGTTTTACAAGAGATAGAAATGTGACTCAGCCTCCTTTGCTCACTCCATTACTTATTCCTGTGTGTGTATGTATATATATAAAATACAATATAATATATGCAAAATATATAATTCTAGAATACATAGAATAAAAGAAATGTCCCAATTTTTTGTCTAAATTAAATTAAATCCAGATTGAAGCTCATCAACAAGTTGGCAAAAAAAGGTGTTTTTGTTAAGAATCATTCTCCTGTATGCCCTATGTGGTATAAAAATGTCCAGCACCTCATCCCAGAAAGAGAGGAAATAAGCTAGTTCAAGGCCTCAGTCCATTGGGATCATCCCTGTTAATAATTCTTTTTAACTCCCAGTACCCATGTGAAAATGGGTAGCTCTGCACAGTCTCATTACTTCATAAGGAAAAACGCGAGAAGGTGCCCACAGCTCCTCAAGCTTAGTGCCAAGTGCCAGAGGGCAATGTCCTCCAATCCCTTTTGCATGGGAAGTCTATGGGTAGAAATTAAACAAAGACGGTGATATTTTTCCAGTTCTTATAATTGCTTCCTGCCTACCGTTTCTTCCCTTTTTTTTCTGTCCTAACTGATTTCAAACATAATTTATAATACTTTAAGAAAAAACACAGATGTAGCAAGATCAAATTCCTTTAAACCAGAGGAAAACACCTAAGACTTGTTTTTAAAAACTGGGTATGAATGAGGTATTTGAGTCTAAATGTAGGGACAGAGAGGTGACGGCAATGCGCACAGAAAAATAAGTACAACATAACATCTGTCTCAAGGGATTTATAGGTCAGCAGGGGAAATACCAATAATAATAATTATAATAATAGCAATCCCTTTAGTTTGTACAGCAGTTAAGCTTATAAATTACTCTAGCATCCAAGGCCTTTGCTTGCACAAAGTGGCCTCGTGCAAATTACAAAAAAGTGCCCCTTCCAGGTGGATAAACTGCAAAAGTATGCCCCAACCTCCCAACCTGTCTCAAGTGGAGTTCCTCACGTGAACCACAGAACTCCAAAAATAATTTCAATAACTCTCTTCTCAGTTCTCCCAAGGACGGTACATACCTAGTAGCATTCTAGATTTATAGCAGGTATGCTAATTAATTGCAGGCAGTGGATGCCTTAGGGCATTAGCGTTTGTTTCTCTTATCAAACTCTAAATGAGAAGGATTCCTGGACACAGATTTGGATTGGACTTAGCCCCTATTTTCTCCTTCATCAGCACAACTGAATATAGTGGCCCAAAGAGTTGCTTTGATTTAATAGTGCTCTGACTCGAATTCGGGTCTTTAACTAGAAGTTAAATCATGACCCCTTATCCCCTCATTGCCTCTTCATAGTAAGTACCAAAAAAGGGTATATTTGTCCAGAAAGTCAAAAAGTGTTTTTAGTCCAAAAACCAAAAAATATTTCACGAAGAAGATGATATTTAATATTTTAGCCCTGTCTCTGTGATATGATTGTAATAGTTGGAATGGGGAAGGAGAGTCCTGGTAAAAGGTACTGAAGTATGGATACATCTCAATTATGCTGGAGTAGAAAGTTTGTGAAGGAAGGTAAGTTATGACAATATGGTATAGGATTTCAAATGTGACTGAGACATCTGGCAGGCATGAGGAAGGAGACATCATCAGGAATGAGCGCAGGGAAGACACTCTGGTACTGATGTGTATAATAGATTCAAGGACAATGACTTAAATGCTTATCCTATCTTTAATCTGTAACAAGCACTACTAAATCTGCTTACATTCTAGTAACAATTAATGTAAACATGAAGGAAGAGATATGATATAGGAAAGAGATATGCGGAAGCAGCAAGAATACTGGTTAGGGGCAGTATCTATAGTCAGACAGACTTGGGTTTACACCCCCATCTCACTACTTATTACTTGTGTGAATTGAGACATTGTGCTTTCTGCCTCAGTTTCCACATTTATAAAATTAATTTTAAAATTGAAAAATAGCTGTCTCACGGTTATTTTAAGGTTTAAAATACATCGTGCATGTAAAAACTAAACATGCTGAAGTTCTCAGTAAGTGTGGGTGATAATGATTAACGATGGGGGAGAAAAAGGAGACAGGTGGGGCAGGCACGGGGCTGGGTTAGGCATGTGACTTGCCACATGATTGAATGTAAAGGGAAGAGAAAAAGCCTGCAGAGCAGTCAGTCAATGATAACTTAAAACTTCCAAATGTTTATAACTGGGAGAATGGCTGTGGCATTCATAGAATCAGGGCTACCAAATTGGAAAAGGGAAAAGAAAACAACTGTGCAGACTTTTCGAGGACATGGTACAAGTTGATCCCACTTCCCTGACACAAATAGAGCCATTCAGACCATGCAGCAGCTCCACGACAAGGACAACACCCCAGCCTTCTGTGACCCTGGGACATCTAGCTCCCTGCTACTTACTCAAATGTGGTCCATGGACCAGCAGAGCAATTGAAGAGCTTGTTGGAAATGCAGAATCTTTGGCTTCTGGGCAGACCAACCAAATTGGGCTCTGCGTTTTAACAAGATTCCAAGGTGATTAGTATGCAAAGTAAGTTTCTAGAGGCACTGTTGCAGCCAACAGTGGAGGCAGGAAGAGGGAATGTCAGCTAATTAATTAGATGACTGAATCTCAACTGTTTACTTACTCCTAGTCTGTAATCTGATTAAAAGAATTTTATTATGTTTGTTGACTCCATGAATAAGTTAAAGGATCACCGAGCCTCACTTTGCCTCAGTTTTGTTCCATTTTAACTTTGTGGACCCTTTATAGGTCTGGAAGAGAGACCCCAAATAGGACATGCTGCATTGTTTAAAATAAACCCGTCATGGAATTAAAATAGTCACACATTCAAATTCCACAAAATAATAAAAATTATTACTAAGTGATGACATTTCTCCTTCATAAAGAGACTAAGTCCTGACTCTTAGCATTATGTTCAGGTTTTGAAATAAAAACTCTTCTATTCAATTACTCAAACCATATGTTACATTTTCTGTAGAAAACTTGCCATTGTAAACCCATGCAGTTTTCTTTTGCATGATTCAGGTGTAATCTATACTAGAGTTTTGTATAAAACAAATTATTTTTGACAGTGGTAATTTAGAAGAAGCTTTCATAAAAATGCCACACCAGACCATCTGGAATTGCTCAAAGTCATAGTGGAAGTATTTACTTTTATTGTCATAGCAGATCATCTCTATTACATATTTTGTGGTGCATTCAATGTTGATTTGTAAAAATTGCTTCAGAAACAGTTTCATGTTTTCCCTCCTGCATAAGGAGAAGAGAAAAATTTTAAATGTGGATACTGAAAACCAGAATTAGATTTTTAAAGACATATTAGATTAACCAAGAGTTACCACTTCACATTTTTGTTTTGAAGAGTCAAAAATTGGGGCACTTGGGTGGCTCAGTCAGTTGAGCATCTGACTCTTGGTTTCAGTTCAGGTCATGATCTCATTGGGTCATGATCTCGTGGGTCCGGGGATAGAGCCTTGAGTCTGGATCCACACTCAGCGGGGAGTCTGCTTTGAGATTCTCTCCCTCTGCCCCTCCCCCCACTTGCCCTCATGCATGTGCACGCGCTTTCTCTCTCTTTTTAAAATAAATAAATAAATCTTTAAAAAAATAAAAAATAGTCAAAAATCATTACCCATATTCATCTTGTACGTAACTGAATGCCTGTGAATTCATTTAAGAGATATCTACTGAACACTGACTATGTGTAAGGTACTAGAGACTATGCATTGGGCACTAAAAATACTATGGTGAGCAAAAAAAAAAAAAGGTAATTTCTCTGAGGGAGCTTACAGAAATTGCACAAATAATGTACAATGACAACCATACGAAATGTACCTAATGCAGTGAGACTATATGTTACGGGCATTTGAAATTTTCTGAAGGTGTCGCCCTGAGGAGGTAACAGGACTGGTAAGAGATGGAGGGAATTCAGCAATCAAACTAGGTATCAAGAGTACTAGAGATAGTGGTCAGGGAGCAGAAAGCAGCCAAAGAGTGAACTCCAGGTACAGGAAATAAGAAAAGCTCTGTGGCATGACACGTTAAAAGAAATAAAAGATGGCATCACCAGGGCAGGATTACAGGAAACAGAGGGCAGCATGGGAAGGATGAGGCTGGAAGAGCAGCAGCAGGGAGACCAAGCAGAACATCGTGGGTCATTTTAAGTATTTTACTATGTTATCCTGAGGATTATAACAAGCTTGATTTAAGCAAAAATGTGTCATTTGTTGTATTGGCATTGATGAATTAGGTAGAATTAAAAGTAAATAAGGGAGACTCTTCAGGAGACTCCTGCAATAGTATCAGTGAAATACTATAGAACCTAACCCTGAGAAAAAGTTTATTGCATGTTCATCTGTGACCCTTTCTAGGGACCTTCTTTTCAACCTCATCTATCACTCTCTCAACTCCACAACCATACATCCTTCACTTCTTACTCTGCTGTAAATGTTCCATCTTTCTTTCCTCTGAGACTTTATACACAGTGTTTCTTCTACTCAAAATACCTCTCTCCTGTCCCTGCTTCTCTCTTTCTTCAAAACTCAGTTCACCTTGCCAGGCCTCCTCAGGAAGAGTTCCTTGTTTCCACATCTCTGCTGGCACTGACACCTTATAATGACTGAATACATAACATGGATCACATTGCACAGTGATTATTTTTGTTTCCCTCCACCAATAGATCAGTGGCTTTCAAACTGTTGTTTCAAGCCATCCAAAATTATTCAATGAACTCTTGTAGAAGCCCCAAATATAAAACAGAAGCACAGGGGTTTTCAGCTTAAGCAGGGATAGAAGGTCCATTACCCATCTAGACTTGCCTTGGAGAAGAATCCAAAATGACCCCAAGTTAGCTCTGTCTGTGAAGTCCAAAATGAATCATCAACAAAACACATCTTGGATTTAATATTGATGGAAGTGAAGTTACTTCCCAATACAGCTATTCTATGATACTAGAAAACCAGTTATCTATTACCTTTAGAATATTTTAGGCATCAGGCTGGCAGCAGTCTCTTTACCCCCCACAAACTCCAGGATACAAGTCAAACTCCATGTATGTTTTTTTAAGGCATTGTCACTTGGCTTGAGAAGAAAGATAAGCAGCCCACCCCATTCAACCCCATTTGAAGGGTATGGGATTAAGTAAGGTAAAATAGAACATTGCTCAAGTCCAACAACCCCCTTTATTGAAATGACCTCCAACAATGGTGCGTCTCTAACCTTCCAACCTCTGAGTATTATTGAGGAATTTGTTGAACTGAGAATCACAAAAGTGATTCTCAACTATTGCCTTTATAGATCTGCATGGGTGATCAACATCTCACTCGGGCGTCTGAGGGCACTTATAATTTCTTGTATTGTTCTCAGACTTTGGTCAACACTAAAACATAAAGAATCTCATGATAGCGTTCTGTTAAATATGCATAGCTTATCTTTAGTATAAAGAGGAAATGAGTGCTGTTCATCATTTTCAGCAGGACATACTTAAGTATTTTATTTTATATACCGCAATCACATTGGTAGTAACATCTGCCCTTTCAAAAATGTGAGTGCTGACCATTTGAAGACATTGGCTAGAGCTTACATTGTGCTGTGGGAGAATGACAATAAATAAACAAATAAACATTTGATGTATGGTGATAAGTGTTTTAAAGGGGAAAAGTAAAGCACAGTAAAGGTTCAGAAAGTAATATAGTGGTAAGTGGAGTGGTCAGGCAAAGTCACTATGAAAATATGATATTTGAGTAAAAACCCGAATAAAGTAAAAGAACAAGTCATGAAGATAACATAAGGAGGAGCCTTCCTGGCAAAAAAAAAAATGCCTGAGATGGGACCATGCTTGGTGTGTTCAAGAAGCAGCAAGGGGACCAACAGTTAGCTCTTCACTGAATCACCTGGAAAAGAATTGGTAATAAGACATGGGTCAGAGAGGTGGTCAGAGACAAGATTAAACAGAGCCTTGTAAATCCTGCTTAAAACTTTGGATCTTATTCTGAGAAAGATGGGAATCCCTAGAATGTTATGAGCAGAAACAGTGACAAGATCTAATGTGTTTAAAGTTTTCCCTGGCTGCTGGGTTGACAATTGAGGAGGACAAGCCTTGTAGCAGAAAGACCAGACAGGAAACTATTACAATAATCCAGGTGAGAGACGATGGCCTTGGGTAGTGGCTGTGGAAGTGGTGAGAAATGGTTAAATCCTGGATATATTTTTAAAATAGAACTATTAGGAGTATGTGAGTCTGGAGTTTACAAAGAACAAGTTGGGACCTGAGGTAAATGTTGCATTTATTAGCACATAAGTGGTAATTAATGTCATGGTACAGAATGAGCTCACCTGGGGAATACATGAGAAAGGGATGTTCAAACACTGAGCTTTGAGACACTCCAATGTGTATACAATAAGATTAGAAGTGGGGGCACCTGGGTGGCTCAGTTGGTTAAGCATTCAATTCTTGACTTTGGCTCAGGTCACCATCTCAGGGTCGTGAGATGGAGACCTGAGTCAGCTCTGGGCATGGAACCTTCTTAAGATTCTCTCTCTCCCTCTCCCTCTGCCCCTCCCCACCAGGCTCATGCACATGCCTTCTCCCTCTCTCTCTCTCTCAAGAAAAAAAAAAGAAGAAGAAGAGGAAGAAGATCAGAAGGACCTAACAAAGGAAACTAAGAAGGAGCAGTGATCAAATCATAAGAAGAACCAAGAGAGTGGTGTCCTAGATTTCAAGTAAGGAAGGTATCTCAGACAGGAACAAGTGAGTAACTGTGGCATATGCTGCTGAAGGAATAGAAGACAAGAAAGTTCAGAAACTAACAGAGATATTTGAGGAGTTGTGCTATAAATGGAAACAAAGGAAAAGAGAAGTAGCTGAAAATGAAGGGGAGTCTTTTTTTTTTTAAGTTTTATTTATTTATTTATCTTAGAGAAAGAGATAGCACACATGAGCTGGGGGAGGGAGAGGGAGAGAATCCCAAGCAGACTTCCAGCGGAGTCCAGCCAGGGGCTTCATCTCACGACCCTGAGATCATGACCTGAGCAGAAGCCAAGAATCGGAAGCTCAACTAACTGAGCCACCCAGGCGCCCCAGCTTCATCTCCTTTTGACTCCATTATACACTAAACTATTTGCTGTCCTTCAAATGCACCACATTCTTGGCACCTGCTCTCTTCTCTGCATGAAATACCCTTAATCCTAATGAGTCTTTAAGACTTGACTCTTGAACCCCCTTCTTGGTCTTTATCAGCCCCCTTTACCTACCCTACCTACCAAGGTATTCACAGTCTACTCTGTGTTCTCAAAGTACATTGAATATAACAACTTTTAAAATATACTAGTGGTTCTATAGCTGCCCTTTTTCCCTCACCACATTATTTAGCTCCTGAATAGAAAAACTCTTTCATACGCCTTTGTATCTCCAGAGACTACCGTAGTGCCTGGTATACCATATGTCCTAAATAACTAACTGATCAAAATGGGGGGTTAGGGGAGGGAATGATGCTACATTAATGTGAGGAAGTACCTGAGGGACTGAAACTCAGAAGAGTTAGATCAACCTAACTTACAGCATAAACTTGGACACATTTCCTTCACTTCTAGATTTTGGTTTTCTCTCTTTAAAATCATGCCTTTTAACCAGATAGTCTCAAAGGCCTTCAGCTCTAAAATGTTCCAAATATATCTGTTTGAAATCAAGTTGTTTAATGTAACTCTGCTTTTTGAGCAAAACCCCAAAGCATGCAAAGTCATCTAGCCACCTGAGAAAGTCAGTTGTCTTCCAAACAGTGAACAATTTATTTCCCAATCACTGGCAGGAACACTTCCCTTTTATAAATAGAAATCTTCCAGTAATATAAACAAAATTGATTGGACCAAGAGATTGAGCCTTTGGAAAATATGAACATCCTCCGTTGGAAGATGGGTAGGATTTTGAGAGGTTTCATCTGAAGTCAGCTTGTAAATGAAAATCCCACTTTGGATGTAAATGGCATTCATGCTTGGAGTCTTTCTTCTTAATCTCTATAGTCATTTGCTAAGTTCAAAAGTATTTACAAAATAAGTATTTTTGATGAAATATTTGCTTCCCTAATAGCATTTGGAACTAAAAAAGTCTACTTGCTTATGGAATATTCATTATTGGCAATTTGGGGTGCATTTGCAAGCCACAAAAATCCTCTGCTGATTATAGACTCTCTCCAATTTGTCATAGTGTGTTCTGGAACAAGCTGAATTTGGTCAAACTGGAGCCAAGGTATAGCGGCCTTATGCTGGAGACACATATGGCAGTCGAGTATCATGTTATGCTGCAGCACAGCTGAGTAGGGAATATCATGTGAGACACTGGGAACACACAAAGATACTTTTTTAAACTGCCATTTAGTCATAGACAATACATAAGAAAAGCTGACATTCAGCGACTGTGAATATGGTAACCCTGTGAATGCTATAACTATAATTACTTATGTTTGTGGTACAGAATCAACTAAGTTTCAGGACAAAGTCACTGATGACTGATGATGAATGGCAGAAATTCAGCTTGCCGTGGATATAATTCCAATCTCCTCCTGCTAAACATCAGCTTTGGTTGCCGGGATGTCTGTAACTGGTGTATAGAAGTCATTCATACCATACCTAATACAAAAGCAAAATTGGTATATCCCAAGTTATTTTCAAATGTTGGCTCTAAAAAATAGCTTAAGTCAAAAACATTTTAATGGTTTCAATTTATTTGTGTAAAATGTGTCTATTATTTGTTTGAAAAGTAAAGTAGATTGAGAAAAAAATTCTCCTCTCTGTCTTCCTGTCTCCCTCTCCCTCTCTCTCTCTTTCTCTCTCTCTCTCTCTCTCACACAGACACACACACACACACACACACACACACACAGAGTAGTTCAGGACCTGACCAGTATGTTTCTGGGATGAGAAGTTTGTACCAGCATAAGGTAGTAATTCAGAAGAAAGTTAAAATAGAAGTTCAGTGAACATTTAAACTATAAAAACACTGTCTGATGAAAAGTGATAAATGACTACTTGGAGAGTTTCTTTCAGTGGTTAAGAAGCAATGTGTAAATTTAAATAAAGCAGTGTTCCATTTTCCTCAGTTTATATTTCTAACAAACTCAATCCTCCAGATATGCCTTTAAATTAAGCAAAAAAAAAAAAATGGTCCTGACTTCATGAAATAGCCATTACAGAACTCAAGCACCGAAACCATATGCTTTGACAGGCTTACAGAATAAACCCAAGGGTAGGAGAGTCCAAGAGAGAGAGGGAGAGAAAAAGGAAGAGAGAGAGTGCAAGAGAGAAAGAGTGATTTAAAGATCATAATTTATTGTTTAACATAGAAGAAGAAGACAGAAAACTGTAATGCGACACAAACTTTTATCACCATCAAATTCAATAATGGAAGTCCGTATGAATGATCCTGGTTTATCGGAAAAATTGTTACAAGCTCAGTACTCCCTGTTCAAGAAGGCAAAGGAGTAGGGAATTCATATTTTGTATGCCAATATCTGTTAATATTTTTCAGTTTTGGATTTGAAATAAACAATTTCAATTATGAGAAACATTTATTTATACAGAAGAGTGGCTTTTGTAAAGTTACCTAACCTAAAGAGCATGGCTGCGCATTTCTAAGGGAACAATGCACCCAAAATGCTAGAATTATAAAGTGGTGTGTATTTCATTTCCAAAAGACTATTGGGCACATTTGCCCAATGGCAGTTTCTGACTACTCCTCTGCATGACTCCAATAAATACCTATCTTTTCTCCTCTTCTTTCCATAGTGACTTTGCCAAGGCCATGTGAGCCAATTCCTGGCTATGTTGTCCATTAGCATGAAGGCAACCACTCTAGCAGGACAATTTGTTGAGTTTTCCTGATGGCAGAAATGATGAAAATGAAAAGAAGAAAGTAAACAAGGCATAGTTGTTCGGGTTTATGCTTGAGAAAAGGGAAAATCAATAATGTATTTTGAGAAAAGGTAATCTTCCAAGGAAGCAAAAGGAAAGACTTCCTTTCATATTTCTGGAAGGAGAAAACCTGCCATATCTCTAATATTTTCTAATCAACTTCACGGATGTTAATAAAAGAGCCTTCTGGTTGGAACACCTGCAGCTCAGCTCTGCAGCTCTTGAGGAGTGAGAGAGCTTAAGCCCCCCTCTCTCCCTGAGCACAAAATGACCTTACCAATATTACAACAACCAGATAAAAAGTTAAGAATGCTCTCCTGAATCTCGTGTACTCTTCACCAAAGGTTCTGAACTCGTCAGTGAAGACTAGTGGTGGATCTCTGAGCTTTTTGGAATTGCTTACCACGTAGCTTAATGCTTTCCAAGGGAAGCAGAAGTGTCCTGGTATATGGGTTGAAGCCTCCTGGGAGCCACAGCCTGTTCTGATCTGATGGATAATGAAAGATACTGTCTAACAGGGAAGTCCCATTCCCTGTTTTCTTCTCCCTGTCAGATGTTCACGATTCTTCCTCACCTTCCTTCCTCTTCTCGTTCTTCTTGTCTCTCCTCCACTTTCTCTTTCCTTTCTTTCTCCACTATCATCTTCTTCCTTTGTCTGCAGCTCTTCGTCTTTCTCTTTCTCTTCTTTTTATATTTATTGTTTTTCTCCTCCTTTTTCATTTTGGCCCATTACCTGCAAGTGTCAGGCACTATTCTGTGCGATGCAACAATGATTAAATTTTAACACTACAGACTTGTACTCTAGGAGGTCACAATCTCCTGCTGAAGATGACAAAGCATGAAACATATTTTTACCACTTACAGTAGGCCCGCTTATTACATTCAAGTTCAAGGCTAGAGTAAAGGGATAAGACTAGAAGCAGGGAGACCAGATTAGAAGGCTCTTGCTGTAGCTCCCCAGAGAGATGATTAGGCTAGACTAGGAGTGAGATGGAGTGGTATGTTCACATTTCAGCTATGTTGTGATGGTACAGTCGTCATGGTTCTTTATCCCTCTTTATCCTTTTTTAGCAGATAAGAAAAGAGAAAAGACCAAAGCCTAGTTTTTTTATTCCTGGACTGTACTTCTGAGGAGGAAAGATGGTACCAGGAGCAACTGAGAGAGAGCTAATAGCTTTATTTAATTGTCTGAACTTTACTATCGTAAGATGCTTTGCTGATATCTTACCCTCCACTTGGGCCTCAATCCCCAACCCCGGTAGATGATAAGATGTTAAAAAAAAAAAAAAAAAAGTCCCCAGTGTTCCAAAACCTGACTGGTTCCAAAACCTGATCAGTCAGGGCACTTTCTTAAAAATACAAGTTCCTGGACATTACTCTAGACCCATCAAATCAAAATTCTCTAAAGGTGGGGCCCAGGAATCTCATTTTTTAAATCTTCCCAGATCATTCTAATGATGATGAGTTTAGGAACCAGTGGAGCAGAATATATGTAATATATCCCTGTGGATTCCCAAAAATGAGTGGAAAAGACCCTGCAGGTAATAAGGAAAGAGGATTTGAGTGTCAATAAAATGGTTGGCATATTTGCATTCAGAGACTAGTGAGGCCTCAGGATGAAACACAGCATGTGTTGGAATTCAGCCTTTTGGATCTGGGAATTCAATAAACCCAGATTCAGTTTCAGCTCATCTACCTATTGGCATGTTTATCTCTGGGCAAGACATGTAAATTCTCAGTGTCTCAGTTTCTGTACCTATAAAATGAGGTTAAGAGTGCCTAGCTTAGAAGATCGCTGTGAGGACTGGATTGAATGTCTCTTCCCTGCCTATCACCATCTCTGGCACCCTAGTAGGAACTCAATTAACATTCAGAAAAGGACACATAAACAAATGAGGATCAGTATAAGGTCTCTCTTCTCTGTTACAAATTTCTACAAGAAGAATGTTTGGAAGGCAGTAGCCCATTTGGAACAATTTAAATGTTTGTTTCTTTCAGAACTTTCACTTAGACTGAACTTGGTTGAAAAACAGAAGATAATTCTCTAGGGGCATGAAGTTTTCTAATAGTGGGAGTAGTTCTCTATGTGGGTCATTGGCCCTGCCTTGAACAAAGTTGTTATGGACTTGGATGAAAATGTACAAGTAAGGCTATGAAATCTGCACATGACAGGAGTAGGGAGGGAGAGCTACTGCATGAGGTACTAAGCCAAGATTCCAAAAGACATCGTCTGCTTATCCTAGTAGGCCAGAGTGGGTAAGATACAGCATAACTAGTATACAAGAAAAACTGAGCACTGAGATCCAGGAAATCACTTGTTCAAATAACAGATAGGAGAGACTTAATAATAGTTCCTGAGAAAATCCCTTAGGAGTTTTAATTCACTGGAGAGAACAGAATTGGGTCACATCTATTTTGTGTACCCACAGAATGTTATTCCTGTGTCTATAATAGCACTTAGAACATTTTGTTATATTGTTTATTTGGGTTTTGTCTCCCATTTTAGTCTATGTGCAAAATAAAAGCAGCAATCACATCTTGTCCATTTTTAAATATCCAATATCAGTATCAGGCCTGGCATAAAGTACATGCTCACTACGTATTTGTTATATGAGTGGACATAATGTATGAATGTAAGAACTGTGGTATGTATCAGTGGGATATGGCTCTTAAAATCAGAATGATTTTGAATTATGAATGAAATGGGTGCCTAAGGAGGGGTGCAGAGAAAAAAATATTTATTAAGCAACAATGACGAGGCTAACTTCCGAGATTAACTTTGTCTGCATAACAATTTTGCAAGTATGCTATGATAGTGTGATCCTCGCAAGGTACTCTGAAGAAAATAAATATTGCAGGGAAGGGGATGTTTCCTGTGTTCAAAAATGGTCAATAATTTCTGGATACTCTGGCACCTAAAGATTCACAATGTACTTTATTATGTTAAAGGCTCTGAGGAGTTCTGTTGCAAATAAACCTAGTTAGCCTTGTTTATCCTAGTGTTTAACCGTGTTTGTGGATTAATTTGACCATGGAACCACTTTTGTGGGTGAGAGAGAGAGATCTATTAACCTCCTAAGGAAAGCACTTGGGAAATGTTGTTAGACTGGGAGTTCTGGACTGAGCATCAAGAGCTCTGGGTTCTAGTCTTGACTCATCATTACCGACCTCATGACCTTGGGCACAACACCTTCATTTCCCTATCTCTAAGAATGAACTGTTAGTGCTGGATTGCCTTTCAACTTTATTACTGTTATGCTTTATTATCCATGGAATTGGGATCATGCTCCAACAGCATCAGTAAGTATGGTAGTGTAGTAAACATTATTACTTTTTAAAGATTTTATTTATTTATTTGAGAGAGAGAGAGCATGAGAGAGGGAAGGGTCAGAGGGAGAAGCAGACACCCCACTGAGCAGGGAGCATGACACGGGACTTGATCCCGGGACTCCGGGATCATGACCTAAGCCAAAGGCAGTCGCTGAACCAACTGAGCCACCCAGGCACCCATAGTAAATATTATTAATGCTTCCCAATACCCAGCTCCTCTCTTCTTCTGGGTATGTAAGGGAGACTACACTTCCCAGCACTTCAGGGGGAGGGAGGGACATCTGTCTAGTTCTGAAGAATAAAATACAGATGGGAAAGGGATGTGGCACTTCCAAGCCGAGTCAGTGAAAAGCCCTGCATGATTCTCCAATCTGGTTTCTTCTGTCCCAGCAATCACGGAGAAATGCTCACCTGAGATGGTGGAGTCCCAGACTGAACTAAGTTCGGACTGCCGAATCCCTGCCCTGGCCACTGCCCCGGAGAATTGCTTGGACTTCCAGCCAACTTTGCGTGAGTGGGAAATAACTTGAGGTGTTAAACCACCCACATTTCAGGGTTGTTTGTTACCACAGCATAAGCCTAGCCTCTCCTGACTAATAAAGTGAGGCAACTACTTTAATTAAGAAACCATCTGATCCCATGTTTAATGGTCATTGGAACCAGTATTTTATATGCCTTTAGGTTCTTGCCACTAAAAGATCACCATAAATGAAATATACTAATTCTTTTAACATCAAATAATCTTATTTAAGTCACTATTTCAAACAGCAGCTTTCAGGAAGAAAATCATAATGCCCCACCTTGGGTCTGTCACTCCTGACTTCCGAGTAGTTCGGATTGCTTTCACACATGTTATTCAGTTTAGGTTCCTACAGTCCAGGGAGGTAGGAAAAAAACGATATTATTATGCCTATTTTACTAAGAGCAGGGTACAATGCTCAGAGAGGGAAGGTAACTTCCTCAGAGTCCCCAGAGGGAACAGATTTTATAATCATGTGTCCAGCTCACCCATGCTAGAGCTCTACCTATTCCTTCCTTGATTTGGCTCCACTCCACGACTTCGTGACATTTCCTCTTCAAACTCCCACAGCCATTTCTTTATCCCTCTCTGGTGCCATGTCTTGTTTGTTTAGAATTCCGATTTTGCCAACCCTTATGGAGCCCCTGCAACGTGAAGGATGACGTCTCTGGCTGAGAGAGGAGTGAGAAGCTGAGGAACAGAAGGCAGGGAGAAGAGATCCAGATGCAAATTAGTGTCTTGCCACCAGGAGTCCACAGTCAAGTAGAGTGAAAGGGAAGCAGACAGTAGACAGTAAAATGAGGGCATGAACAAAGATCTTACTGTGTGGAAGTCACCGGCCTGCAGGTCCCCTTGCAAAACTGTTTTAGATTGTGAGAGAGATTGCTTTTAAGTGTAGTCTAATGGGAGAAATTATTCCCAGATGTGAAGCTAGAAGAGGCATTCTCTCCCTAATTGTGCCTTACCTACAGATGGAGCATAAGAGTTACTCAATTAATTAATGAAGAAAAAGAGGTGGCAGGAAGAGGATACCAGAAGGAAGGAAGAAAGGAAGGGAGGGAGAGAGGAAATGGTGCCTCCTAATTTTTAAAAAATATTTTATTTTTTTAAGTAATCTTTACACCCAACGTGGGGCTCAAACTTGCAACCCGAGATCAAGAGTCACACACCCTGCCGACTGAGCCAACCAGGCACCCTGGTGCCTCCTATTTTTAATGATCTATTCTAAAACCATATATGTTTTCTTTACACATTTACCCAGTAGGAAATTAGACCACAAATATTCTAGGGGTGTTGGAATGAAATATAATACTGGCGATGCTACAGAATAGAAGGCTATTCTGTTCCCTCTTTGTCTAAGGTGTGTAGATATCTTGAGGACCTGTCCAAAATATTTATGATTAATAAGCATGAGTAGATACACTGCATGTATGGATGGCAAAGCAAATCTATGCTGTGTGTCCGACTGCAGTAAATATAGATCCCTGCAAGAGTACTTTTTCACAGATTCCCATGAATTGCCTAGATGTTACGTAACTAATACAATTCTCATGTGTGAAAACTTGTTCTCTTTCTCATTATATTTCTGGCTTAAGACAGAGTGCTTCTTTTCAGAGAGAGAAATGGATGATCACTGTTGAAGAAGCAGCGAGGGGCATCGTGCCACTGACAGGAGAAGCATTTCACCAGCCGGCTGCTCCCACTCTTCCCCGCCCTGTGAAACCTACTCCATATGGGTATTCTGTTTCCCAGTAGTCCAAGTCACCAGAGAGAAATGGCATAGACTGAATGTCCCCCGTTTAAGGTTAAAATAAAAATGATTGAGTTTTAATGAGCCCGGTCATCTAGCAGAAGTGCCATAGACCAGGCAAGAAGGGAAGGAGCTGAGAGGGTCAGTGGGGGACATGCAGGAGAGGACACAGCATAGAGGACACCCACTTGATGTACAACTCTAATTCAAAAACTTCAAATAATCGACTTACATGAGGACTCCTCACTGCCCCTAAGAAGCTGATGATCTAATTAAGTAGATTCTACTAACAGATAATACATAGACTGATCACACAGGATGGTTTTCCATCTATTCTACGAGTTCTCTGATCCTGCCATTTATTTTATATCCAGTGCTCCTGTTTAGTTTGAACCAAGATTGTCTCTTCTCTGAACACAGAAGTTTTCTACAGTGTTCACGTAAGGGTTCACCTAAGAACACTTAGCACATAAGTATGTCAAAAGTGTGTGAATAGTTCCCACCCACACCCACAGAGACAAGATGGCACAAGGACATGAACACCAAGAAATGGGATCCCCAGGGGCCACCTCAGAGGCTTTTTACTACAGACAGATGGCAGATGTTCAGCAGGAGAACAGCCCCCCAAGATTTGAGCACAAACAGAGCAAGAGGTCTTGAAGGGAAAAATATCAAAATGGAACTAAGAGATTATTTGAGACCTGTGACAATACATCTGCACGTGTGAAAAATAGTATTGACAGGCATGTTGGAAATGTGCTGGATTTAGAAGGAAGTATTGAAAAATTTGAGACAATTTCAACAAAGGGAAAGAAATAAACATAAAAGCAGGCAGTTAACTTGAGAAAGAAAATAAAACGTATGATAAAGAAAATATTATCAGAGAATACCCACTTGGCTCAGCAGCAAATAATACTTACATGGACAAAGGCATGTAAGTGGTCACTCAAGAGAATTGTCACATAAACTGTGCTCAGAGGGAAGGTGGGGATGGAGAAGTCAGGGGCAAAGGAAGTGACACACAGCTAGATCTCCGTCTGCCCTAATAGGTCAATAAACCATTCCCCAAAGTTGACACCTGGCTAATAAATAATTTCTAAAATTGATAAATCCAGAGAAGTCAGCATTAATGTATTATGTAGGAAAAGGAAGAAAGATGCCAGACAAAGAGTCAAAATATTTTAAAGTTGCTAGAGAATGGAACCAGGATGTCACGGGAGAAAGCTGGAGGCTGCTGTTTTTCATGATAAAGTTTTCAAATATACTGTTTAAAAAACAAAAACAAAAGCCTATTAGCATATGTTTATTTGGTGAAAATAAAAATTGAGTTTGAAAACAAATATATTAAGGGCAAAGATTCTTTAGGCACTCTATTAGGTGAGAAGGATACAAAGATGAATAAAGGCCATCTCTGATTTTAAATTCTTATGCTCTAATAAAACCCACGACATAGAAAGGTTTTCTTTTCTAAATGGCTTACCATACCTATGTCTTATAAGGGCTTATCTCTTCGCACTGCTATGGAAGGGAGTTCTGATTGAAGGAAGCTTCTGATTAGCTGGGTTGTTTTTTTTAACTTTTTTTTTTTAATTTTATTTTATTATGTTACTTTAGTCACCATACATTACATCATTAGTTTTAGATGTAGTGTTCCATGATTCACTGTTTGCATATAACACCCAGTGCTCCATTCAGTACATGCCTTCCTTAATACCCATCACCAGGCTAACCCATCCCCCCACCCCGCTTCCCCTCTAGAACCCTCAGTTTGTTTCTCAGAGTCCATGGTCTCTCATGGTTTGTCTCCCCCTCCGTTTTCCCCCCTTCATTTTTCCCTTCCTACTATCTTCTTTTTTTTTTTTTTAACATATAATGTATTATTTGTTTCAGAGGTACAGGTCTGTGATTCAGATTAGCTGGGTTTTAATTACTCAGAAAACAAAAAGTCTCTCCAGCTTTGCCTCCTTTCACTTTTCTCTACAACTTCCCCAGCACGTCAGACCCACCTTGCCCCGGAGGCGCGGAAGGGGGAGCTGACCCCGGCCCTTTGAGCTGGAGAAGTCGGCACTTAGGACAAGGGCTCTGCGTCCCTCTGCAGCTGCTAAGCTCGCTGGCCTCCCTGGGCAGGAGTAGCAGACTGTGCTTCCAGGTCCAAGCCACGGATCACATCTAAAGTGTTATGCTTGAAACCCAGAGAAAGAGAGGAATGTCGTTATTGGAAAATGTGTTTTCACCATAAAACTTCTGAGAAAGTATAAACTGTAAACTAGTTAACATTTTTCCTCTGGACGGTTGGTCAGATATAAAAGTGAGCTGGTGATAGCTCTTGTAAATGTGATTTCCATAGCAGAGTAGTTGCAGAGCCCAAACAGCTTTATAAATACTAACAGCTGACCAGTTAAAGGAGATAACCTCTTTTATTTCGCTTGGGGCAGCACGCAGTCTGGAGTGGGAAACTGTCTTCTAGAATGACACAGAGTTGGATTTTGAAGCTCCTGTATCTACAGAAAATTTCCTTGTTCAGGGATTCCGTGGTTTTAACAGTCTGGCTTTCGGCAACTGCTACAAAGGAAAAAAACACTGATATTCACACTGCCAGCAATTTGTGGAATCCCTTGCAGTTCACCAAGTATCATTGCAATAAAGACTATATAGATCAATGGTCCTTGCATTAGAAATAGGGGGCATGAAAAAAATAATGATGGCCAGGCTCCAACCATACCAATGAAATTAGAATCACTGGGGGTGGGGCTTTGGCATTTGTATTTTTATAACCATCCCAGGTCACTCTAATGTGGTTAACAGTGTCTGGGAGAATGTTAAGAATGGGAAGCATGGTATGGTGGAAAACGCTAGAGTCATGGAACATGCTAGTCCTTCATGTACTGGCTGTATGACTTTGGATCAGAAGCACCATCTCTTTAAACCGTGGTTTCTTCATTTGCAAAATGAGGATAAGAATCTTCCTGCCCCTTATAGAGAATTTTAAGGCTCAGAAGAGGTCCTCTGAAAGCACTTTGCAAACTATGACACTGACCAAATATCAGCTCTGAGGTTATTCTGACCCTGGTTCTAACACACAGAAGTGTCATATAAGACAACAAAGCAAAACTCATAGCCAGCCTGACAGCTAAAGTCTCGGGATGGCCAGAGAAAAAGAAAAGCCAAGGAAACGATTTCTAAGGCATAATTATTATGGTCATCAAAACCCAAATGGTTGCCTCTTTATAGGACCAACCAAGAGAACAAAATTCTAAGAGTGGAACCTCGGGAAGGAGTAAGAAGTAAGAAAGAAGATTCAGGAAGAAGGAATTCACGAGGCTTCCATGGTCTTCCTAAAATCCCAGCCCTAGAAACCTGCATATTTTGTGTGAGTTTAGATCAGCCCTACTGCTTGGGTACTGGATTCATGTTATGATGGAGGTAAACTGCCTGGTACAAAGTAAACACTTGAATGTCAATTGGAATATTGTCTAAAATCTCAGTATGAAGAAATGTTCTCATTAAAAGGTTGTGTCTAGGGCACCCGGGTGGCTCAATTGGTTAAGCACTTCCTTCAGCTCAGGTCATGATCCCGGAGTCCAGGGATCGAGTCCCGCATCAGGCTCCCTGCTCCGTGGAGAGTCTGCTTCTCCCTCTGACCCTACCCCCTCTTGTGCTTTCTCTCTCTCACTCTCTCTCAAATAAATAAAATAAAATCTTAAAAAAAAAAAAAAAAGGTTGTGTCTAGGGATGCCTGGGTGGCTCAGTCAGTTAAGCATCTGCCTTCAACTCAGGTCATGATCCCAGGGTTCTGGATCGAGCCCCGCATCGGACTCCCTGCTCAGTGGGGAGCCTGCTTCTGTCTCTCCCTTTGCCTGCCACTCCCCCTACTTGTGCCCTCTCTCTCTTTCTCTCTGTCAAATAAATAAATAAAATCTTTAAAAAAAAAAAGTTGTATCTATGTATGGAGGCACAATTTGAACCCTACGGATATAAAGACATGGAGGAAAGAAGGATGTGTTAGCCATGAAGGACGTGGGACCAAAGGTCTGGCCACAAAGGCTGGATCATTAAGTTATTATTAACCACCATCCCGGGGACTGTCCAGGACAGAGGACAGTATCTGCCTAAAGCCCTCTTTACCCCTTGGACCTAAGGCCTTAGTCTTTGAGCATAATCTGTTGGGTTCCTGACAATCACTACACTCTAACTGGTGTTAAAGAACCATAGTCACCGTAGTAGCAAATAGAGATCAAGGAATCCTGGAGGAAGCCTTCAGGAGGAGATGGAGTCTGAGCTGAACTTGAAGGTGGACAAGATTGAACAAGCCGAACAAAGAAGATATGTTAATGAAGCAAACAGCATGATTAAAGGGAAAACCACAGGCCCAAATAAATGAGACCACATTAACTGTCATCTGTTCTCAGGTACGAAGGGCCCACTGCCAGATCATGTGGGATGAGAGCAGTCCCTGGACAGGTCTGTGTGACAGTGGCCCTTTTCTCTACCACGTTCCTGGGTCTAGATGATTTCCAGTAAAGTTGATTGGAGGGATCCATGTTTTTAGTAGAGAAAACAGATAGCTTTCTATTGAAAAGACACAAACTTATTATCCATTCATTCAACAACTACTTATCCCACAAGTGTTGGGTTTTGGAGGAGTTTGGGTTTGGGGTTTTTGTGGGTTTTTTCTATTTGTTTTTAGCATCTTCTGTGAGTGAGGCTTTATGCTAACTAATGAGGGCTCAGTGCTCGACAATTCATGATTCCAGCCCCCAGGGAGCTTACAATAATCCTGCCATTGAGAAAGCAGTGAGACAGTCTGTGTGACCTTAGACAAATGACTCACCTTCTTGAAACAGTGGATTTAAAATTTTTAAAGTGGGATAATATTTATAACCACTTCATAGGATAGTTAAGAGTATTTAATAGGATAATGAATATAAAGCACTCAGCAAAGCGTCAGGCATATAATAAGCACTCTATAAATATTAACTATTGTTATTCTTGACCCACGTCATTGGGCTTGGTCAGGGTAAGAAAATGGGAGGGATAGGTTGTTCGCTGGTGCTGAGCCTACTGTTAGCACTCAACCAGCAGGCTCTCCCGACCAAATGAACATGCATTTGGCTGGATTCCACAACTCCAACCTTACAAGTTCAGTTTCTAAACTTCTCCTGGAGAACTGCTCTCACAGAGTTGATGAAATGCGACTGGTCATGCTTGTATTTTAAGCTAACTACGCCCCTGCCATATGCCTGACATATGTGCTCCCACCATAAACAACCGTGTATGGAAAGAAAAAAAGGAAAGAAAATGACAGTTGCCTTTCCAGTGGAGAGGATGGGGGTAACCTACAACACAGAGTTTGCCATTTACAAGAAGTAAAAGGAGCCCTTGGAGTCCTCAGGCTGGAGTGTTTCCACTTGGACACAGCAGCTGTGGGCCAGATGGTCGCTTGTGGGCAGATCCAGGCTGGGAACCTAAGCGTGGCTTGTGATGATGGGGAGGACCGAATGCAAAACAAAACTTGCCTTCCTTTGGAAAATATTGCCTCAGCTTGCTGAGGGACTTTACCTCATCAGTAACCACAGTCAAGTGAGGGTGATTAACAAGAGATGGTGAAGATGAATCTCTGCCTGCTTATCCTCAAACAAAGGGAGCCTGTGGATTCCTATAGGGCTCTTATTTCTGGCAGTGAGGCAGGTGATGGGTAGGATTTGGTCTTAGGTGATTCAGAGACAAGATGGTTTTAGGATTCAAGATGGTCCTCAGAGATTTGGCCTCCTTCGTGGAAAGATCTTTTGAGAGATTTAGGCTTTTTCAAGACTCACAGTTTTGGCCTTACCTTGTTGATGCAGGTTCCTTTATCTGAGAGCTCCTTAAGGCCAAGGACCACAGTTTAGCAACTTTTGTAGGGCTGACACTATGTGTTCAGTAAATGGTGTGTGTGTGTGTGTGTGTGTGTGTCCTTGTGTGTTCATGCACGTGCTCATGTGTGTGTGTTGAGGGGCAGGGAATGAGAGAGAGAGAAACAAACAAATGAAGGAGAAGGGAAAGGGGGAGAAGGCAAGAAGGATATGGGAAAGAGGAGGGAAGAAGCAAAGGGACAAAGAAGGCAGCACAGAGACCATGGACCATGGAAGCCAGGTGGTACACAGACCTCTCAATAGATGTAAATACAGACAGTCTGACCTAACAAGGGTTCTACTTAAAGCTTTTTTGACTTTAGAATGGTGTGAAAGCAATACACATTCCGTAGAAACCATGCTTGGAATTTTGAATTTGGACCTTTTCCCAGGCCAGCAATATGCAGTAGGATCCTCTCTCGTGATGCTGGGCAGTGGCAGCCCAGCTCCCATTGAGGTGAGGTGATCACGAGGATCACCAGTGATACACTCGCAACCATCCTGTACCTACACAAGCACTCTGTTTTTCACTTTTAGTACAATATTTGATAAATTACTGGAGATATTCCACACTCTTTTATAAAATAAGCTCTGTGTGAGATGACTTTGCCCAATTGTTAGCTAATGTAAGTGTTC
Organism: Leptonychotes weddellii; assembly: GCF_054177405.1. Taxonomy (NCBI): domain Eukaryota; kingdom Metazoa; phylum Chordata; class Mammalia; order Carnivora; family Phocidae; genus Leptonychotes; species Leptonychotes weddellii. The sequence continues at coordinate 28,470,224 of NC_138379.1, read as the reverse complement.
TGAGCATGTCTAAGGTAGGCGAGGTTAAGCTATTAAATGTATTTTCCAGTCAGGATATTTTCAACTTAAAATAGGTTTAACAGGATGTAATCCCATCATAAGTCAGGGAGGTTTCAGTCTCTTCAGCAGATGATTGAAGAGTAACCGGACAACTCTTCCTCCCAGAAAATACCAGAGCGATGACTATTGTACAGACATCAGTCCCAGGAACTGGGGGAAATGGATTGGAGAACAAGAGGAAAATCCTGAATGGGCCTGAGCTTTCCATCTGAGTTGACCAAGATCACCTGGAAGTGACTAGGTCAAGTGACCTGTGGCAAGTGGAATAGACGGTCAGGAGCGAAAGACCAATTATAGGAAAAATACAGTTTATTTTTGCATACTTGAAATTTTAACATCAGCTGTTTGCTGTGTAAATTGTTTCACCTTAACTCATTTGGACAAGTATTTGTTGAGAGCCTGCTAAGATATCTGAAAAGCCATATTTTTCCCATGTGCAAATTTTTTTTGCATTGAGTTAGGAATTGAATCAATTTGGGGCTCTTGCAGTGGTGATTCAGACATTCACTTTTCTAAAGGCAGAGTCTAGAAGATACAATCTCTCAAATGCCTTCCAGCTATGAGAATAATGATTTCAGCGTTTCTGTATCATAATGAAACCCATGTATCTCCATCGCACTTTTCAACTACCACATGTGATACTGGCATTATCGTCCTCTTACTAAAGAAAGGGGAAAATGGAGAGCAGAGAGCTTAATAAACGACTTGCTAAGGACAGTTACTTGATAGCAAAACAAGAACCCAAATCCTCATCTTCTCATTTTCTGTCCACTTCATTACATCTGTTACTTATGGGTCCAGTTAACGGGCTTGGTTTTGCAGGTTCAGAAACTAGATTTTTTTTTTAAAGATTTTATTTATTTATTTGACAGAGACGCAGCGAGAGAGGGAACACAAGCAGGCGGAGTGGGAGAAGGAGAAGCAGACTTCCTGTGGAGCAGAGAGCCCCATGCGGGGCTCAATCCCAGGACCCTGGAATCATGACCTGAGCCAAAGGCAGACTCTTAACGACTGAGCCACCCAAGTGCCCCAGAAACTAGATTTTTTAACACTTCAAAGATTATTGGGTTCTGGCAGATGAATTTGCTGAACCCATTCACAAAAAAACTAACTTCATCTGGGTTGGGGAGAAGAAATCCCTGGTTCTAGAGTGAGGGACAATTATCTGCCCAGGAGACTCTGGAGTTATCTGGAAAACACAAAACAGAGAATATGGGTGGTTTTGTGTGTGTGCATGTGCATGCCTACATTTCTCTTTGTTTCTCCACTTACTGTGTGAAGTGTACTAACCTGACTGGACACTTTGCTGTTTCTTGGAAGCAGTGACCAAGAGAGATCCACGGTGCCTTAGGTCCTGCTGTAAGACTGCATACACATTGGGGTGCCTGGGTGGCTCAGTCAGTTAAGCGTCTGACTCTTGATTTCAGCTTAGGTCGTGATCTTAGGATCATGAGATCAAGCCCTGAGTTGGGCTCCCTGCTCAGTGGGGAATCTGCTTGAGATTCTCTCCTTCTCCCTCTGCCCCTGCTCCCCTCTCTAAAATAATAAATAAATAAATCTTTAAAAAAGATTTTTACCCTATCTTGGGTTCCTGGAGGAAAGGCCAATTTTTCCCTTGGTCTCATCTTGCACAGGGAAGGCTATTTCATTCAATGGAGAGCCACCCAAGTCTAGTTGTGACAAGGTCTACTTTGCCATAGGTCAGGGCAGCAAGTTGTTGTTATGGACCATTGGCATGTGCTGGGGCAAGTAGAGGCTGAAGTTCAATAAGCCTTTCTCTATGGCATGGGGAGAGGAGGCAGGCAACCCCTATTTGTCCTAGATCTGTGTGTGCCCAGGGAGTCACAGGCCGGGGGTGCACTGCTTCTTTAGCTAGCAGAGGCAGTAGGCAGGTGACCGTAACACACATTTGTGGTTTGAATGGACAAAGCAAAGCAAAGCAAAGCAAAGGAAAGAAAAGAAAAGTCAACCAATGCTATGTATTAGTTTAAGGACAAAAAAAAATCTGAAGTGGTGTGAATATGGCCAATGTGTTTAGAAGATGCTAGTTTAAAGTTAAATGGGACTCTTTATCCTAAGATTATTTAGAGGGTATTTTTTAAAGAATTATTTATTTATTTTTATAGAGATTTCAAGAAATATCTACAAGTTCCTATTTTAAGAAAGAGAAGTGTAGACTAGAGGTGTTGAAAATTGAATACTTTCAAACAGTGATTCTGCCAAGCTATATAAGCTTCATAAATTGTCCTTCTCCTCTCCAGGGACAAAAGGACTGTGCCTAGAAACTACTGTGCCCCTCCCTTGAAGAAACTGAAGATGTATTGGTATATTTTTGCATCTTGATTCCCTGCATTTTATATACCATACTAACTGCTACTTTGCTCTTAATATACTGTCCTCCTGTGGACAGTATGACCCGGCTGAGTGGCTTACCATTTTGTTTACATCAACTACAATTTCTTCATGCTATTGTTAACAAATAATAAAAATATAAATGATTTATTAAATGAGATAATGCATTGAGTGCTTATTTTTCTTGAAACGCCACACTAGACACTTTACACACACTACTTAATGAGTTCCTCTAATTGTTACTATTTTTCCCCATATTATGGAGAAGAGATGAAGGCTCAAAGAGGTCAAGTCACTCTCCCAAGATCACACAGTTAGGAGGGGATACATTTGGAATTCTAACCAGATATATTTAATGTAGGTACCTGGTAGTTAACTAGTACAATATTCAACTTCTACATCTCTTGATCACCTTGACTGGGCCTGGGAGACAGCTAAATGTTATTGATGAAGACCGTGGACATGCCCATATATTCTGGTCTAGCCCTCAAAATTGGAGGTGGAGAAGCTTCTGAAAGTGAGGGTAAAATGTATCCATTATGCTGCACAGCAACAGCTAGAATTATTTCCTAGAATCATAGAGATAGGAGAAGGAAAATTAGAGACAGTAAATGTGGCCAAAAACATGTCTCTAGAATTAACCAAACTCCAAACTTAAGGGACAACCCAAAAGCAAGAAGAGGTGGCAAGAAGAGGTCTTTCTTTGAGGGGGTCTCAACATCTTCATTAATTTACACATCTCCAAACATTAGAGTAGACCCAAATTGTGCAGTGACTGTATGTTCTAGACCAAAGTTTGGAACAGGAATTTCACAGACTTTTTTTTCTTGATGCATTGATTTTTTTGAAGTCTATAAGGTTATAAACACTAAATCATTAAGCATTCTCTTTTATGTATGTACATAAGCATGTACATATGTGTTTTCCAAGCCACTTTTATAAAAAGGATTTAAACGCCCAATTATTTTTTAAACATGTGCTAAAAATAATAAAATTATATGAAATTTGAATCATCACATTACTATTTGCAGTCCCTTATGTAGTAATTAGCATTCTAATGTTCTCTTGTTTCCCAAAGCATATAAGTTTAATCAACTGTTTTTATTTTTTACAGAAGTGTTGCTAATAATAATCAAAAAATAACCAAAAATTCATGGATTTGGGATTTGGACTTGTATAATTTTAAGTATACCTATCCTGAAACTATATGATCTTTAATATGCAGCATGTAACATATGATGCCATGGATATGAAAGGTGCTGTCAGATACCCCTGCTGCTCATCAGAGAGCCTTCAATCTTTTTTCCCTTTTAGGGATTGTTTCAGCTGCATAGAGCCATCCTGCCCAAAGTCATTCCTTTCCTGGGAGAGCTCAGATACAATGACTAGTCAAGGTGAGAGATAAAGCCATTTCAGTAGAGACAATTCTGATGGGCTGTTTTAGCTCCAAACCTCCCCATGGGGTGGCCAAGACTGTGTCTGAGAAAGTGACATGGCCGCAGTGTGGCTTCATTTTCCCTCCCTCTAATCCTGGGTTTGTTTTGTTTTTTTTCTTTTCCTTCCACAGATTTTGATACCAAGAGCACCTATTAATAAATGTGTTGGCCCCTAAACTCCATATCAGGGTGTGCTTTCCAGAGAACACAACATGTGACTTACAAGTAGAATATGAAATTCTTAAGAGCAGAGATCTTTGGCTATCTTGCTCACAGATACTAATTGGTTCCCAGTGCCTAGAATGGTCTCTGGCATATAATCAATTCTTAATAAATACTCGGTAATTATATAAAGCTTCATCTGCATGGTGCTAAATGCCAAAGAACAAAATAAGATAGTTGTAAAAATGGAGTTGAACTTCCAAACCAAGAGTCCCCTGACAGTTTTTACCATAAATTAGCCCACCTACAGAAGCGGGGCTATAGAAATAGCAAATACACCATCATTGTTGCAACATTTACGGAGGGCCTACTATGTGTCAGGCACTAAATGGGGAAAAAAGATAAAGAAAAAAAAAAACACCTTTTCTCAAGAAGCTCACCATACATTAGTGGAAGGAATCAAGTCATCAGTGATGACACCATAGTGACAAGTACAAAGACAATGAACACAAGAGACTTTCAGAACACGTGAGAAAAACAAAACCAAACAGTAAATCCAGGCTTAGAGAGAATTCTTCTCAGAGAAAGTGACATCTATGAGTGATTCGGTGGAGAACTACATGGCATTAAGGGCACAGACTGAAGTCCATCTATCTGGGTTCAAATCCCAGCATTAATCACCAGAGACGGTAGGCAGACAACTTATTTTTAACCTCTGCCATACTAATCTTTAAAATTGGAAAATTTAGAGTATTATAAGGGCGACATGAGTTGACAGCTGTGAAGCATTGAGAACACATCTGTCAAATAGTAAAGTCTCACTGTGAATTGAATAGATACAATTAAAATGGATAACAGGATTAGCCCAGTAAGGAATCACTTCCCAAACAGAGAGATTAGCAAGTACAGAGGCAGAGATATGCATGAGTCTGGAGCCTCCAGGGACCTGGAGGTCACTTAGTATGTTTAGGACAGTGGGGGACAAGGGTGTGAATCAAGAAGGAACCAGAGAGAAAAACGGTGGGTAGAAGGGAAGGCCTCGATGGAAGCCATCTTCCAGGAGCACATGCAGGCCCACCAGGCTTAGGTCATAAATTTCTACAAAGGGAAGGTCTGTTGAAGGGTCCTAGTGCTTAATGTCTAAAAATTCCTCTGAAAACGTTGGCCCAAGTCTGAAACACTCAGCAGATATCACAGTCATCTGAATATTGGAGCTTCTGTGAATGGGTACATTGAATCTATCGGCTAAAGAGAATGTGAAAATCCCTTTTCCATAGAATTTTCTTTTCTGCTCTGAAGGCAATCATTCAGTGTGAGGCCCCTAGTGTCTTTGAGGAAAAATGTGATATCTGGAGTATTTCATTTTACATGTTTGTATATTACTGTGGAATCAGTAGATCAGTGTCAAAATGTTCTGGGAATATTTACTTAACCCCAGATATTTTAAGAGGATGAAAGTGTTGGTTTCAGAAATAAGGAGTAACTACTGACTACCGTGCGGTGGACTTCCTTCTTACTTGGTCATGTCTTGATTGCAAATGCATCCTATTTCCTCCTTGCAAGAAGTAAAGAATAGTGTATTAGTTTGCTCAAGCTGCCATGTCAAAATACCACAGACTGGGTGGCTGGAACAACAGAAATTTATTTCTCACAGTTCTAGAAGCTGGGAAGCCCAAGATCAAGGTGCCAGCCCACTTAAGTTCCAAGTGAGGTCTCTCTCACTTGCAGCTGGACCACCTTCTTGCTACATCCTCCCAGGAGATTTCTTCAGAGCATGGAGAGAGAGAGAGAAAAAGAGAGGATGGGAGGGGGTAACAAGATGGTTCTCTGGTGTGTCTTTGTATAAGAAGGCTGATTCTATAGGATCAAGACCTCACTCTTTTGACTTCATTTAACTTTAATTACTACTGTATGGGCCTCATTTCCAAACACAGCCACACTGGGGTTAGGGCTTCAACCGATACATGAATTCGGTTCGGGGGTGGGGGGGAGACAAAAACTTTAGGTCCATAAAAAAAAAAAATGCTCCCATGATTCCCTTTTAAGTGCTTTGAAATGCTAGGAATTTCTAGTTAATAATGGACTGAGTATAATCACAGTTTAATAAACATTTTCTGTGGTTGGCTTTAACTTCATCTAGCAAACAATTAAGCTCTGACAAATATGGATGACCCAATCAGTGTCTCCAGTACACTGGTGAAGGATATGGTAGAAATGTCAACACTATAAACAACCTTCTCTGTGAGCTACTTATGTTTTATCATTTTGCTGCAATCTAAAACAGATAGCAAATCATTGTCCTGAAAAACACAGCAGTTGGACAGAAATGGCTATGTTCATTTTTCCAAATAAACAGATTATACAATCCATTTGCAAGGAAAATCCAGAAGGATTGTATGATTCATGAATTATCTTGAGAATTGGACTTGAACACATTGATAGAAAGTCCAGCATCCTCCTGAGTCCCCAAAACAGGCCAAGGCCATCTTTATTCTGCCTTCCCAAGTCTTCTGAGGTTCACTTAATGAGGACCACTTTCACTGAGTGAGATAGAATCCTTGTCATGATGTGTGAGATGACACTGAAGCAGAAGCAGGAAAAACATGAAACAAGCCGGTCCTCCTGTAGCAAAGTAAAAACTCAAATTCCTCTCCCTTGGCCAGTGTATGCTTGTGCATTGAGCATTTCCTTGTCTAGCTAGCCCAAGGTAAGAATCCTTCGCTCCCTGTGGAAATGAAAGAACAAGACTTTCAGGTTTGCTTTCGAACACAGCCTGGGACACAGAAGGATCCAATGCATTAGGCAGTTTTTTCAGCAGAAAAACATTTGGAGAAATGTCAGGCTGTTTCCACTTCAAACTGCATTTCAAGGCCCACGGTTAAAGCATAGATTCAGAAAATATTGCTTCAAAATGCACAGGCCTGGCTGAAATCGTTTGAGCTTAGTGTCACTTCTCTGCCTTTCTAATGTTTCCACATTCCTATTGTTTCACTCTTTATCATTCTCTTCTCTCCTCTCTCTCCTGTTTCTTTCTTTGCTTTCTTTTTGTCCCTTTTTCTTTCTCTTTTCTTCTTTCAATTACTCTTCCTTCCTGACCATTCCTTTCTTCCTTCCCTGTCATCAAATTGTCATCAGTGTCTTCCCTTACTTTCTTCTCTTTTTCTTTATTTACTTCTTCCCTCTTTCCTGCCATCATATTTCCAGCAAAGTTTGTTTCTAAAATGAAGTGAAAGCCAGCCCAGACAATTATTTAATCAACCATGACTATACTAGATCCTTATTAATAAAGAATCCTAGCACCTCAGGATAATCAAGAGAACAGAGTCTCTAGTCTTTAATTTTGTCAAGGAGGGAAAAGAATAGATCTGCCATTGAGACATGAACAAGAGAGAAAGAGGCAGTGTATGTTCCTTTCCTTCTTTTCTTCCTTATTCTTTATTTTTTCCCACCTCTATTTCACAATTTTCTCACTATAACCATTCTCCAAGATGAGGACAGACGGTATTGCTAATCCCATGTTATAGATCAGAAAACTAAAACCCTGAGGGATTATTTAGCTCAAGGGTGGCATAGTTAGTGACCCTATTCATCCTCTTCATGTGAAAGCTGATGAACAAGCTCTTCCCCCATCCCACCCCCAGCCATAGTGACACAAATTTATTCCAACACCTCAATCAATCATTTGAGCAAAAATAACAGAAGAATAATCCTAAAATAACCCCACCAGGAAGCACAGGTATAGATTCATAAGTTATTTACTGCTTGCTTATATGTGTGCTAGGAGTTTAGATACAATCATGGATAAAACTAATCCACATTTTATTTAGTAAATTATAGTTTTAAAGCAGGATTTTTTTTTCTTATTTGAGAAACAGTATGTCATATAGTCTAAAAATATGGTATTTACAGTCAGGCAGATCTGGATTCCAATCCTCACATAACTTCTTAATTACATAACTTCAGACAATTACTTAATATCACTAAGTCTTCAGTTCTTCATTCATAAACTAGAAATAATTACTATATTTGAATAGTTATAATTACAAAAGTAATATGCTGACTACGATGCCTGACACTAGAGATAATAAGTTACAATAAATACAGAACTGAATTGTTAGGATGTTTGCACAACTCTGTAAAATTTACTAAAAATTGTTGAATCGCACATTTAAAATGGTTGAATTTTATGATATATAAACTGTACTTCAATAAAGCTATATATAAGGCTATGTATGTATATATATGTCTACAAGCAGACATGAAGTCACCAGGTAGACAGAAGCATTTTAATCCAAAGAGGAATCAAAGTTTTGGCTGGTCAGTCTTGAATTCCTGCTAAGAATTTTGGATGTAATCTATGAGACAGTAAAGAAAATTAAGTGCTTTTGAGTCAAAGGTAAAAAAAAAAAAAAATTGAGGTGTGCCTTATTGATGCAGGCAAGAAGAGCTGCTGGAAATCTACTGCCAAACCACACTAGAGGTGATAAGGCCCTGCCTAGCTAGCAGAGGGAGCGGCAGGGAGGGAGCAGCTGTAAGGGATCTGTGGGGGGAGGGGGCTGGGGGGTGGGGAGGTAGGAGTAGAGGAACAGGTTGACTGACTCCTGAGACGAATGCAGAAGAAGAAATCAAAATGACTCAGATTTTGAGCTTAGGTGTTGAATTTTAGGTAGATCAAATCTGAAATGCTGATGACACATATGGATGGATATTCAGTAGGGATGTTTAGCAGGTTGTTAAAATACGTGTCTGAAACTGGAACCAGAGATGGGAATTCATGTGAAAAATAGTGCTAGTTGAATTCTGAGCTCAAATTAGACCTCAGGTTTACACTGAGTTCCTAACCCCTTAGCCTCCTTGCCTGAGGCTCTTGTTCTCTACACTACCAAAATTACTCTTGTGGGAAGGCATCTTTGTCTGAGGAGGGTGTCTGAAGCTTTCATCATATTCGCAAAGAAGTCTGTGACCCCAAAAACGTTAAGAACCACTGGTCTAAGCAAAGTCAGTCAGATGAAAGAAACCAGAGGGTTGTTCAAGCCTGTTTACTCTCTTCTTCTATCCAAAGGTCTGGCTCAGGTGAGTGCATAGAAACACACACACTGTGGCCCCACTGTTGGTGCATGGTACCATTCTTCCATATTTACATTTCAGCTTCACTCTCATGCTCCAGGTTCCAGGTGATTTATTTGTGGTTGTACCGGTTACTATTCAAAGAGAAATACATTTCTAATACATTTTTTATTTTTGAATAGAATCCTGAATTCTTTTTTTTTTCTTAATTTAAATTCAATTTGTCAATATATAATACATCATTAGTTTTTGGTGTAGTGTTCAGTGATTCATTAGTTTCATATAACACCCAGTGCTCATCACATCACATGCCCTCCTTAATGCCCATTACCCAGTTACCCCATCCCTCTACCCGCCTCCCTTTCCACAACACTCAGTTTGTTTCCTGGAGTCAAGAGTGTCTCATGGTTTGGCTCCCTCTCTGATTTCTTCCCATTCATTTTTCCCTCCCTTCCCCTATGATCCTCTGCACTAGAGAAATACATTTTTTAAATCCTCTGCTAGTTTATATTTAATTATGAAGAATTATCCTTTAAAACATTTCGGAGCTGGAACATCTCTGTTAATTGCACTGACATATCTAAGACCAGCTTTCTGAGAGTCAAGGATGCATGAGAAATCCAGGATGTCATATGAAATGATTTTTTAAAAATAGAAAGTATTTTTAAAAATTATATCCAGACAGTCATTATTTTATGCCATCAGTGTGGGCTTGAAAGGCAAGTTAGTGAAGAAAATTTAAGAATACAATTGTTTTACCAACTAGTGAGCTTAAATTAGAAAAGTTGCAAAAAACTCAGATGCATTTTGTTGAAACAGCTCATTTTCCTTTATTGCTTGGTTTCATTTTTTCCTTGAAAAAATATTAAATCTAATATGTTGCTGTGTGTAAAAATACTTTAATTAGGCTATGTGGTACAAAGCATGGTTCAGTGAGGGAAACACAGATGTTGAGGGACAGAAGCATACCTAATTGTATTGCTTTTTTAGCAACAGCTCTTTTATGCACTTGGAAACCATAGAATTAGGGCCAGATGGAGGAACTCAGCCTTCCAAGTGGCTGGGTAAAAGGACAGAGCATCTTCCTGCGTAGGTGCATGACTCCACAACCTTGAGAACCAGTTGAATATGTTAGAAAAAGGATTCAGAGAATTGAGATATCTCTAGGTTGCTGCTATGTCTGTTCACGGGAGTTAAAGGCAACCTGCAGAAGGAGGACCAGGGGAAAGAGATCTTGGGATAGAAGGTCCCAGGCCAAGGAAACCAGGGGCTGGCTTATTTTAGGCACTCAGAGGCAGCATAGCTGGGTTAAAGAGGAGCAATGTGACTGTCAGAGTCACAGGATAAAACATCAAGTCTTAGGGGTAAGATAGGGATGGCTTTTGGAGAATTAACAGTAAGATGCATGGCTGGAAGGAGAGAAGTCAGATGGGAGTAGATAAGAGGAATGGTTTAAGAAAAGTGGACAAGAACAAAGATGGACAATGGCCAGAGTGTGTGCTATGCCTTCCCGATGGCTGTGTTTGGGGCTCAGAAGCAAGCCCCTATGAGTGACATAGGTAGAACTGAAACTCTGGAAATCCCATGCATTTAACTATTCTGCTGTCTCTAGTGTCAGAAACAGTCAGAAGACTGTTTCTTTAGTTCATGCTTAAAGTCCTCAAGAAAGTTCACCATGTATCAAGGTGGGACATTTCATCTTCTGGCAACTCCAGCTTCTAGAAAGACATCCATTTTATTCAGCAGAAATCTAACTCCCAATAGAAGATTGTAGTAAAATCAGCCTTATGTCCACTGGCAAATCAGAGAGGCTCAGGTTCTTTCTATAACTTTAAGAACCCACTACCACTACCTCTGTTAGAAATCAATAATGATGGAAGGAATCAGTCAAGTGGTTTTTGAACTTTGAATATATTTGATGCTCTAGTTACTAAAATACTTCAGAAGCTTCACAGGGTGGTACCATGGATCTCCTGGGTTTGAAGACCCAAGTCCTAGAGTCTAGATTTTATGTAATTATTTTGGCTTCTATGCTGAGTACCATGCTTCCTCTCCCAAATTCAATTTCTGGTGGAAGATTTCCAAGTGGGGGATAGGCACTGAATATTTGTCCCTGAGCAGCCATACGTGACCCTATATCTCAGCCAAAAAGCAATCCCGTGTAATTGATGTACATCTTTGAGCCTGGTCAACATATTCCAGTTTGGGGATTCTGTGATTTTAGAAACGTACCCATAAGAGACAAGCAGGAGCGAGACTGGGGAGCATGCTGAAAAGGAATCCCACCTCCACACTTGCCTGTATTTTCAACCCACCAGTCTCGGTTTTACCTCCTGAAGACACATACAGTAAAGCCTAATCCTGCTGTTCTAGCCTTCAAGTATTCTCAGGGAGCTATCATGCCAGCTCCAATCCCTCTCTTCCCCGAGCCAGTGCCTCCAGAGCACTGAACCAGTCGCGTAACATGCTTTCCAGTCAATCACCAACCTTGTCTCTCTCCTCTGATTGTGCTCCAGGTTGTGCCTATATCTCAGGAAATGGTGGCTAGGACTAAATATAACATATTATCTCACCAATCCAGGGACTACCTCACCCTATATTCTTGAGATGATAATTCTGTTTATACAGCTTACACCTGTATTATCCCAATACCATTATAAACCTCCCTCTCTTGTCTTGGTAGTCTCATTTTAGACACTACCCTACCATGGCTGCTAGGTAGCTACTGAATGCTGACTAGTACAATGGGCCTTGTAACAGATCAAGAGAAATAAGGGGCTGTCCTGCCTGAGGGACTCAGAGGCTACTCAGAGACACACATGTGTGTTCAAATGTATCTAATTACATCCCACAGTCAATGGTTTCCAGAGTCAGGGAGCTAAGACAACTCACAGAAAGGAGATGCTGTATTTGCTAGCACGAGTAGGTGATTGTTCCAGAGAGAACATGGTGCTTGGCAATTGAATTGCTGGCTAGAGAGAAGCCTAAGAACGCATTCATTCCACAAGAATTTATTTTTACACTTATTATGTACAGAAACAAAAGGGGAAAATTAATTTAATTAGGAATCAGAGAATATTCTGATATAACCTACTTTCTAAAAATATCAAGGATTCCCCAAGTGCTCAAATTCTTTGCTAAACAGGCCGTCTGGAAAGGAGGTGAGGATGCCAAAATTGGTTAACACTTTCTTTGCCGTAGTCCACTAAGGCACAGAGATATGAATGGGCATGAGATGTCTCAGCAATCACAACTCATTTGGAAACTAAACAGAGGTGAGCAAGGACCCGAGGAAAGATCTTATGCATCACACCAATGGGTTTCGACTTGCCCCAGTAGGCAGTGGGGACTTACTGGCATACCAAAAGGAGAGTGGCAAGATCAACTCCGTACTTTGCCAAGATCATGACAATATTGTGAACAGGAGAATCAGAAGTTAAGGTGACCACCTTGGATACACTTACAAGGGTCTATAGGAGAGAAAAATGACAGTCTGGGTTAAGCTGATAACACCATAAGATCGCATAAAGAACTGACTTGGGAACCATTGCAGAGGTAGAATCAATAGCTTGGATTTATATTGGATATAGATATTGAAGGAGAGGAAAAACCCAGAAATAAAAATAATGCATTTCGCTTACCCTCTAGGGTAGTAAAAATGAACTACCTGAAAAAAAAAGCTGTAAAACTCTTTAATATGTAAGGTATTTTTATTTTCACAAGATCTTATTACTATATAGTATTTCAGTTTAGTCTTTAGCACAAGGAAGCAGGTCAAATGCACTGTGGACAACGTAGGACCATGACAAAGAGAAAAATGCAACATATAGTTTTGAATGTATTTGTTTGCGCCTCCAACCATCCTTAACACCAGTATGGATTAGGCATTGCCGAGCGTGAGGGACACAGACATGAATCCTCCACACCCACTGAAAGGATCAAGAGGTCATTGTTTGAATTTTCTTAAAAGAAATTCACCTACCTCAGTAAAGAATTATGTCACAGTCCTGAAACAGAACTTTAGGTGAGAGGCAAAAAATGTTTAAGTGTGTGAATCTGATTAACTATCCCATCAACAAGCTTCCAAAGTGAGCTTTTTGATAATTAGCAAAACGTCTGTAATAGGATTAGCAGCTCAGAAACAGCTGCTGCTCTCGTGGCCAGGGAAGGAGGTGGAACATTGAGGGGGGTGGGGTGGGGAATTTGGACATGAACTTAACTTTAGCCCAGCTGTTTCCCATTTGAAGAAAGGATAAAGGGTAGACACTGAGTCAGTGGGAAAGCATCAAGACAAAAGTGAAAAAGGACATGATATCAAATCACACTGGCCCTAAGTTGACTCAAGTGCATACCATTGGCATGTGGTGAGAAAAGCTTCCCTTCTCTCCACAGTCCTGGGAGCTAGACTTAGTTGCCAAAAAATGTCCCAGTAAAAATATTTATATGAAAACAACACAAAGGCAGTGTTAAGAACACCGCTGACCTCTTACAGTTTGACCTCATCTCTCCACAGCAACAAGAACTTGGAAAATCTCCCTCTCTCTGTGGATGATGCAAGACTCTTGGTTACTCTAGGTGGTTTGAGCACTTCCTCCGGGCTTTGAGCCTTCAGACTGGGAGGAGCCTGTGGGAAGCACCAGTGGATTATAGGACTCTTTCTATGGAAGAAGCAGTTCCTGCCGAAGGAGGCTGGGACAAGATTTGGGCTCTAGCTCTCTAACTGGGAAAGGAACCTAGCTAATTTCAATCATTCATTTGATCGAGCAACTGGCAAATATTTATTGAGTACATACCATGTGCAAGGCGATAAACTAAATGCAGCAGATAGTATATTGAAAGGGATAGACAGGGTCCCTGCCCTCATAGACCTCACAATGTAGGGAGAATAAATGGCAGGAAAATAATAAGTATTGGGCTGCCCATTTTTTTATGAGACTTCCTTAGTCTCTCTATCTTTGGTCCTACCTGTGACTATTTACTGCATTCTTTTCCTCTAGTATCTATTCAACCTCTGACCCACTAGCTCACTCTGCGCCCTTTTGTTCCTATTGATCAAAATTCTTTCTTCATCCTGAGTAATCAATGAGACACCCATCCAAGAGATTAGACAGTGTTGACTTCATTTAAGTAATGGCCAGGCCCAGGCCAAAGCTAGACTCAGAGGGGGGTCTTTAAGCATAGGTAGGCCTGAGCAAAAAAATCTTTGGCCAACTTGACAAGGCTTATCTTTGATAGTGTGCACCTCCCCAGGAGGCACTATTTCTTCCTGTTCTAGACTAAACAATGGGAACTGGCTTATCTCAGTATTTTATGCAGCAGAGGTACAGAACTTTGCACACAGGAGGGACTTAATTAGAATATAGGTCTTGGGAAGGGTATGTGCTATGGTGAGTGCTGTGAATTGTGTAAGACTGATGAATCACAGACCTGTACCTCTGAAACAAATAATACATTATATGTTTAAAAAAAAAAAAAAAAGAAGATAGTAGGAAGGGAAAAATGAAGGGGGCGGAAATCGGAGGGGAGAAGAACCATGAGACATTATGGACTCTGAGAAACAAACTGAGGGTTCTAGAGGTGAGGGGGATGGGGGAATGGGTTAGCGTGGTGATGGGTATTAAAGAGGGCATGTATTGAATGGAGCACTGGGTGTTATATGCAAACAATGAATCATGGAACACTACATCAAAAACTAATGATGTAATGTATGGTGATTAACATAACATAATATAATAAAACTTAAAAAAAAAGAATATAGGCCTTTAGGTAGATAAAGTTAGCCCATTTGTGAATCTTGACACTGCTTTTTGATGAAGAGACATCTCTCAGTTTTCTCATCTCATCAAAAAACTAATAAAGAAAATAATAGGATTGCTAAGAACAATAAGTGTTATATCAGATGGGAACACCCAGCCTAGACTCTGGTTCATTCCATAAGAGTTTGTTCACTTTCTTTCTCTCAATGTGTTTTTACTGAAGTAAAATGAATTGAAATTAAAGAAATTGAAACTGAGAGATATTAAATAGCCCATATTTTCCCCAAATTTGGCTTTACTTGTTTTCTTATAATTCCATCGTTTAGAGCAAGGGTCTGCAACTACAGCCCATGGGTTCAATCTGCCCCCAAAGCTGCTTTCATAAATAAAGTTTTATCAGAACACAGCCATGTTCATTCATTTACATACTTGCTATGGTATCTTTTTCATTAGACTTGTAGAGTCGAATAGTGGCAATAGCCAATATATGGCCATAGCCAGCAAAGCCTAAAGTACTGACCCTCTCTCTCACCCTTTAGGAGAAGTTTGCCAACTCCTTATTTCCAGTTAAGGCTCTCTTTCTTCTGAAAACTCTTGTGAAAACTCCACATACTACCTCCAATAAGTGACACATCAAGCCACTTGTCCTTTCACCATATTATCGTAGATCAAATCACCACATGAGGTTTGGAAGCAGGGAGTGAGAACTGAAAAAAGAACTCTGGCAGGGACAAAGAAGGAGAGTAATCTGGGCCAAAGGCGTTGACTCGTGAAGCAGAGAAATAAACTTGACTTTCTGAGTAGGAGAGTGGAGAGCTGATAATCAAATTAAATCTGAATGAGAGGAGGGGTAGGGGCAATGATAATAATGTTACCTCTTTGCCAAGTTTCCCCAAAATACAAAAACAAAGATAAAAATTTACATACTAACTCCCCCCAAAGTAGTGGGATCACTATCCCTGAAAATGGAAGTGACAGAAAAAGATGGGTAAAGCAGGTAACAAAGGAGAACAATTTTTATAGCATGTCCCTAACAAGCACTACTTGAGTGCTCAGTCTCGTGGGACATCTTCAGAGAGATGCCTGGAATTACTCTCTCCAAAACTGGCTGTCAGGGAGTGAAAAGGAGGGATAGCTCCTAGCCCCGATTAGTCAAAGGTGCCCCATGGGACATGGACTCCACCACACCTCAGGATTGTCCTTCCTGGCCTGAAGAAGCTGGAAATCAAGACAGCAGTAGAAACACTTACAGCACAAGCCATGGCTTGAGGAGCCAACCTGTTGGTGACTGTCGGCCTCATCTGCAGCCTGTAACCAGCGGTCTCGCTGGCCTGGCCAAGTAAACCAAAGCCCACGTGTAGGCACCAAGTGAGTTTCAGGGAAGCAGGGAAGCTGTAGAGCAGAGGTCAGAAGTGAGACCGGGCACTGTCAGGTCATGACTGCCAGTGACACAAGAGGCCCAGAAAAGTCCACACAGTGGGTCTGGCATGGCCCAAACCGGGGAGGGCTGCCATGTGCTCAATGAAGACGGAAACCTCCCCCTCTGTGTCCTGTAGGAAAGCAACTGATGCCAGGCAATCTTCCTCAAGAATCATTAGTCACATAGACAAAAAGTCCTAGAATCTGGGGAAACACTTAAACTGGCTTTGGCACACTACAGCTTATCGAGCACCTACTATACGCTGAGCTTTTTTCAAACATATATGTTTTTAATCCTCAGGAAATCCCCAAAAGTGTGAAACAACAATCACCATTTTACATTATCAGAGAACCGAGACCCTGAGCGATTAAGTAACTTGCCCGGTATCTTCATTATTTGGGGACCTATCATAAGGAAAAGGGACTAGACCCTCCCAGGTGGCCCCAGGGAGCCAAACTGAGAACAATGGTAGAAATGCTTAGAAAACAGTATTTAGAACAGGAACTGAGAGTCTGAGCTAGTTCTTCAAGCAGGCAACAAGCTATCATACAGAAGAGTGAGTTGTTCATCTGTAGCAGTAACGAGCACAATGTCATGCCTGTAGGAGAGAGAGGCAAGGTCCCCCAGTCTGGTAGAAGCCTGGGCTAGATGAAGGGTCAAGTCTTCTAGGGTCTTTTTTAATGAAGAAAGAGTCAATACCAACACAGATATTTTTACAGTTGCTATTTGAATGTCAATTTGGGAGAAGAAAAGATACTTATAAAATAATAATAATATATTAATAATAAGATCTGGTATTTGGCATTTAATATGTACCAATTACTTTTCAAATAGCTTTATACATATCATTTTTTTTAAAGATTTTATTCATTTATTTGAGAGAGAGAATGAGATAGAGAGAGAGAGCATGAGACAGGGGAGGGTCAGAGGGAGAAGCAGACTCCTTGCCGAGCAGGGAGCCCGATGTGGGACTCGATCCTGGGACTCCAGGATCATGACCTGAGCCGAAGGCAGTCACTTAACCAACTGAGCCACCCAGGCGCCCAATATCATTTAATCTTTACAACAACTGTGGGGTCATCATTACCATTATCCCCACTTTACAGATGAGAAAACTGAGGCTGGCAGAGACAAAGCACAGAAACTTGCTTGCTAAGGTCTCTCAGCTTGTGACTGTCAGCAATGGGCAGCTGGCGGCTGAAGCCCCACCCCTACTTGCTCTGCTCTGTTGCCTGGATTATTCTACATTTGCCTACCGCTGTCAACTCAAAATCACTGGAGCCTGAGCTCCTGGGAAGGAACAGTCATGTGTAAGGTCACTTTGGCAGACAACGCTGCATTTTAAACAGCTTGAGTATTTTTTCTGTGCAAATTTCCTGAAAATCCTTTCCTCATGAATCCCTTATTTTTCCGATGCATTTAAAACCTCCCAGGCTGCCATTTAAAATGTTTTGAAAAGAAATTTTGCAGGTTTCTCCCAGTGAAAAATCAACCAGATCATCAAACGACAGACCTTTTTCCCCTCCTCGGGATGAAAATGATTTTGGAAAAGAATGAGACAATTGAAATAAGAAAACAAGCCTCCAGAGCAAGATCCTAGGATAACAAAGGGCCCAAGACAGGTAATAAGCGGGTGATACAGAGATGGGTGAGGCTGTAGGGAAATAAAGGCAGAAACGGAGAGGAACTTCTGCCTTCTGAAGGCTTTGGCATCAAGAAGCTAGAGACGAGATAGTCCAAAACTGCATCCATGGAAAATCACAGCTGCAGGAATCCACAGGGTGACAGACTTAACATCTCCCACCACAGAGCTTCCCGCCCCGCCTGAGACAGCACACAGTTACCAGTTGCCTCACAGCAAAAAATCCTTAAACACTTAAACCATATTTAATTTTGAAAGGACACATCTTGCTACAATTTACTTTTTTGATTTTTCCACCACAGCTGAAAAGTTTTGCCTTGAATTATAATCTAACACTTTCCTCAGTTTCCAGCATAGCCTCTGGAAGTCAGACTGCTCCAGTGTCTACTGTTGGCTCCATCACTCGCTAAGGGACGTGAACCTGGGATAGGTTACTAACCTCCCTAAATCTCAGTTTTTTCATATATCAAATGGGAGTGATTAGAGCTCATTCCTCATACAGTCATTATTTTGAGTTCATGAAATAGTGTATGCCCAATGCTTGAAACGGTTCTTGGCACACAGGAAAAAACACCAATTACTATTATTTTTTATCTATGTGAAAGAGAAAGGTAGTTATCTTTCCAAGGAAGTAAAAATCTGAGAGTAGACCACTTATCAAACTGTTGAGGGCCAAGTTTTGAAATAAACTTTTAGAAAAAAATAATTACCCACCTGGCCCTACTGTGCCCATCATCTCTTTCAATGAGTCTTCTTGACACTTAGTCCCCTTATGCTGCCTCAGATTCTAGTCTAAGAAATATGTCCTCTAGAAACGACACTCCCTTAGATGCATTCTCCAGAGTTCACTTGGTTTTTACCTCCGGCCTCTGTCTTCCACAATGGAGCACCTTTCCTTGGTCTGCAACTTTTATCTTCTCTTTTCTCCAGAAGATTGTCATTTTCAAGATAAAACAGTTTATAGGATTATTAGAGGACTAAAGGAGATGATACATATAAAGTTATTAGAATACTTCCTAATACAGAATAAAAGGAAGTGTTTGATATGAATGTTGAAATATTAATATTCCTCCTTACCTCTTGGCAAAAAAAAAAAAAAATCCTCCTGCCTGTGTGACCTCATGGTACTTCTGCTCTTTGTTATATCAGTAGGTCATCCTGCCATCCTAGTCCGTTTGGGCTGCTATAACAGAATACCATATGGTTGGTGGCTAAAGCTACAAACATGTATTTTTCACAGGTCTGGAGGCAGGCGAGTTTAAGATCAGGGTACCAAAAGATCTGGTGCCTGGTGAGGGCGCTCTTCCTGGTCCATATATGGCTATGTTCTCATTGTGTCTTCATGTGGTAGAAAGAAAGCAAGAGAGCTCTGGGGTCTCTGTGATAAGACACTATTTGAGCTCCCGAGGGCTCCACCCTCAAGACCCAATCACCTTCCAAAGGCCTCACCTCCTAACACCATCACACTGCAAGGTGGGATTTCCACACATGAACTGGGGTTGGGCTGGGGTGGGGGATACAAACATCCAGTCCATAACACCTGTTCACACACTGTCTCATTTTACACACCTCCAGTTCCGAGGCCAAGGAAGAATGAATAATAACTCATGGCAAGCACCTGGAATCTGATGGCCATCATCTCTTGGAAAATGCCTGTAACCGTTGCCCCGGTTTGTTCTGTGTCCTGGCTTGTACATCCCCCATCGGAACTCTGCTTACACTGGATTGCCTTTTCAAGGTACATATCTATCTCTCCCACTAGATTATGTGCTCCTAGACAGCAAAACTAATCTTATTTATCTATTTCTCCTTGAACCTCATGCAGAGCCTGGCATAGAGTAAGTACTCAGTTGTTTGTTAGACAATATACTTATTTTCGTTTGTAGGTAGAGGAGCCATTGGAACCTAGTTCAACTCACAGCACAAATAGAGCTAAGTCCTGAGTCTATGTGGGGGCCAGGCCATACTCCTTACATGTGGCAAATTTGAGCATATTATATACGTGTGCCAAATTTAAGCAACTGGATCTACTTCACTTTAAAACTCTGAACTCAAAAGATGCACGACACCCTACCAGAAAACTACTTTGCCTCAAACTGGGTAGAAAATTCAAAAAGACCATAACGGAAGAAGGCTGTGATTGCCTGTGCTATGTGCCTATGGTATTTGGGATTGGCCATCCTCATCTAGACCTCTCATACTGTCGTCCACTTTGGTCCAGGACTTCCTGGCAGCCCTCAAGGTGGGTTGCTTAGTGTATTAAGCAATATATTAATGTTTACATATGACATTGTCTATACTTTCTGTTTCTGGCATTAAATCTTTTGCTTTTCGATTTTTAATAGAAACGAGACATCACGTCACTGATGTGTCATCAAAAGCAGTGCCAGACTGCCTGTTCCCCCTGGGAAGGATTTAATGGCTAGGAAGAATACATGGAGGAGATCATCCTGGGGAATTCAGCTCAAATATATGCAGACCAGAGAAGCACCAGCTCCAGGGGCCCAAGACGTAAAATCAGCTTTGCACAAAGGGGATAGGCAGCTTCCGAATTAAACTGCTCGAAAGGCTCAGATGTCTGGTGTTGATTCATTCTCTGGACAGATGAGGATTTGCCAGCTACATGCCAGTGTTTGTGCTGTGTGCTAGAATCACAGAGATGAAATGTGTGTGTTTATGGTATATTTAAGGAACAAATATAAGAGTTATTTCATCTTCTAAAAGAGATGAAAACTATATACTAGAGGTAACTGATGAATCATGACATCCTGGTTATTTAGATGAGCAGCAGAAAACCGTAGGTATATTAGAGTGACAGGAAAAACCAACTAAGTTCTTCTGGCACAAACCATGTGTGTGCCAGATATCATTTTGTGTGTGCATGATATCATAAACACTAATGTCATTGGCCATTGTTGTTACACAAGTTGTGCCAAAGTGAGCTACATATTTTCATGTATGATGTCTGCATATTTGCACCGAGAAAAATACTTAATGTTTACAAACTGCATAACTGCTTGCTGGTCTTGTTTGCTCACCCTTCCAAATACATTTGGGAAGAGGCTTGTTTCTTTGTTAAGGTCTAACACAGTTGCTTATACAATGTCCACTGTACACTAGCATTAGAGATCACAAACCCCCACCCTCTCCAAAGGATTATGAAGAGGCAAGTGCTAGAGAAAAGGCCAGAAGTCTGCAGAATCTCCGGTACAAAGTCCAGAAATTTCTCCCCAAGCACACTCTTACTCTGGGACAAACGGTACTTGGAAAGAGTGAAGTGTCCCGCCTTCCAAAAGCTAAAGCAAAGGCAGTATCTAATAATGCTTGATCACTGTATTTAATAGGGAAATCAAGAGTGTGTGAAACTCTGTAGCTAATTTAGATAACCTGAAATTTTATTCTCATTGTAAATAAAAACAGCAAAGTGGAAGAAGAAGTGGGGAGAGGGGGAGAAGAAGAAGAAGGGAGGAAAAGAAGGGAAGGAAAGAGAACAGATGAGAAATTAACAGAAGAGAGCATCCAAACTAGGATATCTGTTTAGCACAGGCATAACTGGAGCCTCAGAAGAAAAGAGGGCACAAGAAATATATGAAGAGATATGCTGAGAATTTCCAAAAAATAATGAAAGTCAATAATCCACAGATCCAAGAAGCTCAGAGAACTGTAAGCAGGATAATTACACACACACACACACACACACACACACATCCCTCTAGATACATTGGCGTTTTACTGTTGAAAAAGAAAGAGAAAGAGAAAATGTTGACAGAAGTTAGAAAAAATATATATTACATAGAGGCAAAGAAAATTCACACAGACATTCATGCAAAAAGAAAAATAACATCTTTCAAGTACTCACAAAAAATTTGTCAAGCCAGAATTTTATATCAAGCAGAAATGTCTTTTAGACAAACAAGAGCTGGACCATTTATTGCCAGCGTACCTGCACTTCAAGAAATGTTCAAGAAAATTCATAAACGGAAGGATTAAGATACCAGATGAATATTTGGATTTACCCAAAGAAATGAAGAGTGCCAAAAGGGTCCAAAGGAGAGTAAGTATTAAAACATACTTTATTTCTTGATTTTAAGGGCTTTCAGAGATCATCGATGGCCAAATGAAAAACAGTAAGAATGTATTTTGGAATACATCACATATGTAGAAGTAAAATGTATGCCAACAATAATACAAATGATAAGAAGAAAGAATTGGAAATATATGTGTTAAGGTTCTTTTTCTAAATGTGCAGTGGTATAATATTACTTGAAGGTAGATGATTATGATTTAAATATATATATTGAAAATGCTAGAGCAAATACTTAAAGAGATATATAATGAAAAATCCTGGAAATAAAATTTTAAAATATTCAATTTTTTGAGAAAAGAAGAAAGAGAAAAAAAACAAAAAGCAAGTGGGATAAAGAATAAATAACAAAATGGTAGGTTTATGTCCAACTATATCAATAATTACATAAAATGTAAATGGTCTCAATCATCTCAATTAAAAGGCAAAGACTGTCAGATTGAAAAGAAAAAAAGGCTATTTTGAAATTTATTTTACATATAAACAGATAAAAAGTAAATGATAAAATATAGTCAATATTTGTACGTAAAAAAAAAGGAGAACTTAAGGACTGAAGTAAAGTTTTACCTCAAGCAGCTTGTGTAGCAATGTTGTTCATAGAGGTGAAGAGGATGGGAGAATAACAGGTTTGGGAAGTACAAACAATAATTCAATTACAGAGAGTGTATTAGTCAAGATCAGAAATTAAACTATGGACTTTGCACCAAATCCAACTGGCCTCCTGTTTTTGTATGGCCTATAAGCTAAGAATGGTTTTTATATTCATAAATGGCTGAAAATCAATAGAAAAATATTTGTGACATGGGAAAAATATGTAAAATCCAAATTTCAGTGTTACTAAGAAAGCTTATTGGAACACAGCTGCAATCATTCATTTACACATTGTCTTTTGCACTGTAGTGACAGGGTTGAGCCCTTGTGACACAAACCATATGTAACACTAATCTCACACTTCTCCTCAGTGCACTATAAATTACAGCGGCATAGTTACTACTCAGCAGTACTACATGTCACACATATAATCATGATGTGATATTTTATGTAATTTTTATTACCAGTGAATACCCACCAAATCAAAAAAAGGAGAGAAAAGTTGACATCAGATGTTATGCTTTTCAGACACAGTGGAGTGTGGATTACTTTGTTATCGAATTAGACAGCAAAGCAGACTTTGCTTTGGTTTATTATGCAATAACACCAAAGCTATGGAATATATTATGTGATGATATTACCTTATCAAGCATTCACCACAATATTCCCAATTCACGGGAAAGCAACAGTCAAAAAAATTAGAAAGTTTAAAACTTAGTATCTCATCACAGCAGACTCTCTTCACCCAGATATAAATAAAAGTAAGGCTACCACCAAAGTAAATTTCCAAGTGTCTCATTGGTTAGCTAGCCCAACAGGGCAAGTTATCGATGCTGACTCACTTAAATCTGTTTGATTGCAGCAGCCCAAGAAATGTGTGCAGAGAACACTTGCTTAAGAGCAGTAAAACCACTGCTCAAATAGTTGAGAATATGGGGAACAACATCAGTAGTCAAAAACAAAACAAATGCTTTTATGTGCTTTTCAAGGCTCTTAATGAGTCTGCAGTGGTTACCAGTACTGTTCAGTTGTTGTTTATTCAAGGAGTTAATACTGAGTTTGAAGCAACTGAAGAATTAGCCTGAGTGATCTGGGTGGAATAAGTACAGGCAGGAATAATTTCAAACTAAGAGAACATAATTCAATATAAAATGAAGTGGAATCTGCTAAGATGTGTTACAACTAATCATGTTAAAAATATAGATGAAGTAGAAAAAGACACAATTGAATAAATTTACAAAGCTCATGAAGAGTACAGTTTCTGTATGCATTATATGCATCAGAATATTATTAGTTATGTGATATCATACCATAGAGGCAACGGTGAGCTTCGTTTGCTCATGACTTCGTTATTTTGGATTTTTTCATTCTCAAACCTGTGTGAGAAAGAGGAGGACAGGGGAATTCACAACTGTTTTATCTACCATGGAATGGAAGTGACAAATCCCTTCTGCTTGATTTTAGAGTCATCAGAATATAGATGGTATTTAAAGACATGAGAAGGAATGCGAACATCTGTGAGAAAATAGAATGAGAAGGGGCAGGGAACACGCCCCAAGGCACCTCAACGGATACAGCCCCAGTCAGCCAGAAGAAAATATGAGAAGGCCATTGAAAGTGACAGCTGGAAGAGGAAGAAAACCAGGACAGTTTGATGTCACTAAAGCTAAGCAAAGTCTCAGGATGCAATGTGAGGAGGTGCCTGGGTAGCTCAGTCAGTTAAGTGATTTGGCTCAGGTCATGATCTCAGGGTCCTGGGATCGAGCCCCATGTCCAGCCCCACTATGGGCTCCCTGCTCAGTGAGGAGTCTGCTTGTCCCTCTCCTTCTGCCCCTCTCCCAGCTAGTGCTCTCTCTCTCTCAAATAAATAAATAAACTCTTTTAAAAAATGCAAAGTGAGAGGTCATGTATACCTGTGGTATCAGTTACCAACTGTGACTAAGGCAGGTTACAACTTCTCGCACACCTGTATATTAATATATTGATAGTACCTACCTCAAAAGATCCATTATGTAGATGAAATGCAAAGTGAATATGAAAGTACTGTGAGCCCTACGCCAACAATGACAGTAATTATTGTCACGGTAGTTACCTGCAGAGACTCCTCCACTTTGTGCCAAATCGGCTTGAAGAGAAAGAATTCTCCCATAACCTACTTCAACCATTGCCTCCACCTTACCACATCAGGTTTTACCAAACTGGTTCGGGTGTGGATAACCACAATCTAATTGAAATTCAGTGATTCCTAATCTAAAACGTTTCTGAGCAAGACCTACCCAAGGATATGAATCTCTCTTTCAGTAAAATGGGAGTGGTGTGTTAAATCCTTACAATCTTTCTGGAACAAATATCCCACTCAAGTTTGCAGCTCCTGAGCCACCACAAGGCCATAGGCAGGCACAGTAAGCTATAGCCTGAATTCTGGTAAATAGTGCCCCAAATTTCAGGGAAATCATAAAAGCAGATGAATGAAAGCTGTGTCTAAAGTGCTCTGGCTGTTAGGCATGATCAACAGTAAAGGTAAAAATAAGCAAATATAAATGTGTCTCTACTTAACTCCGGAACTTTCACTTTATAGATTTTTATTAAAACACATTTGCAAAAGTACAAGGGTTAGTTTGTGTTTTCTTTTTCTTTCTTTTTTTTTTTTCACAATGATATATTGGCACTGTTCAATTGAAACCATATGTTGGCTCGATAATTCACATTTGCAAAATGTGTACCATTTTAAGACCCAGTAAAAACAGAGGGGAGGGGACTAATGTAGCAGGATAAATACTTTTGGATAGATGGAGATACTGTGTTTCCGATCTGTTGGAAAGGAGGAAAGCCTCCTCTTTGATCAATTACCTACAGAGCAGAAATGTAAGGCAATTGATGTAATGGCACACGGGGGTATTGGAAAACAAAACAGAAGATTTAATTCCAGTTTTTCCACCTATGGGCTCTGTGTCCTTTTAAAGCATTTGTAATCTCACTAAGATTCACTTTCACTTCTTCTGTCATGAAGATAATAATGCCTACCTTGGGTAATTGTTACATGGACTAAATAGACTTTAGATAAAGCATTCATATGCAGAGTCATGGTTGAACTTAACACCAAATGAAATGGATGACAACTTAAAGTTCATTCTATACTCTACTCTTCTTTGTTTTCATTTTGTTTGTTTGTTTGTTTGTTTCTGGACATTAATTATGGAAAACTGAAAAGCTGAAACTGGAAGCTTGAACAGGAATGAAAATGAATCTGACCAGTCCTGAGCAACTTCTATGCACCCCTTCACCCAGTGAAAGCTTCTTCAAAGCTAATGTGTATCCCAATGACCCAGGGATCTTGATAAAATGCAGATTCTGACTTAGTGAGCCTCGGGAGGGTTCTGAAATTCTGTTATTTGTAGCAATCTCCAGGTGATAACAATGCTTAATCGCTGGTAAACAACTTTTTTTTTTGCACAAGGGATAATTTAAGGAAAATAAAAAGGTTTATAAGCTACTTTTTTTTCTTCAAAATTCAGTAGCTTTATTGAATTTCATGGGGAAAAAAATGCTTGTTATTAGACTTTAGGGTATTAACAATAGCCAACATTATTATTGAGAGCTTACCATGTGCTAATTGCAATGCCAAATGCTTTACAAATATTTGTAAAGAGTCCTTATGTATCTATTACTGTGTTATGTATCTCCATAATAAAAAACCAGAGACCCAAAGAACTTAAATGACTTAACCATGTAAATATTACAGCCAGCTTTTTTAAAACAAGTCTGTTAGATTACTGAGCCTATGCAACTTTCTGCCTGTGGTTTACTAACAAGTAAAATGTCAATGATAAATTAGGCACCATACTTTACAAAAATGTTACTAAAAGAGAAAATGTGATATTGAGGAATATGGAAACTTCTTTCTAATCTCTTTGAATAGAGCTTTAGAGTTCACAAGGGTATTTATATGCATTGTCTTATTTTATCTTGGAGACTCAAGTTCAGTATTATAATTTCTAGTTTATTTCCAATGCCTAGAGCAGGACCTGGAATATAACAAGTGTTCAATAAATACTTGCTGAGGTTCAAAAATTATAAACATCTTTGAATAACAACAACAAAAATTCTTGCTGAAGTAATCCACATACAGATGAATGAATGAATTTATTGGTAGCCCTGCTGAGAAAGATGTAAGGCTAAGATAGACAGTGTGTTGTGATAGATTTGTGATGTGTGCCATGGTGTGGCACAGTCTGTGTTATAGAACTTCCATCTTTGTAGTAGGACGTCAGTCCCGGAGGGCAAGATTAATTTATCCTTAAATCCCCTGGCTTAGCACAGGCAAGACACGGGAGAAAATGAGGTTAAAAAACATGTGGGAACTGGTGTAAATAGATTGGCCTCTAAGAGTCTACTTCCAAAATAAAGACAAAATAGGAGATTAGAGATTGAAATGTGCAAGGGTTGGCTGGTTTACTCGTGGTCACAGCCTGTTCAAACACAGAAGAGGTAGAAGATCGAGGGTTTGTCCACAAAGAATATGGAAAAAGGGAGAGTCAGAGTGACAGTTCTTAACAGTGCCAACTAAAGACAATTCAGCAAAGATGGTGCGGTAGTTAAAGGTATGGCTTCTCCAGTCCTCTTCGTGGCAGGTAAATCCCCATCTGGAGATGGATGTCTCAGTTCAATTTCACCTGGTAAAGTTAAACATTCAAAATATTTACAGCTAACTTATCTTGCACTTGGGGTATGTTAACTGGAGTACCTGAGTCCGTAGTCTCCTCAGAATACTCTGTAATCATTTCACATTCTCATACAGAGCACTGAACAAAGACAAAGGTTGAGGCAGAAATTGACCTCACTCAGGTCACTGATGATAGGTCGGGTTATGGTGTGGTAACAAATAACTGCAAAATTCAGCAGCAAGCAGACCAAAAGTTTATTTGTCACTCATGCTCAGTGTCTAGTTGGCTTGGCAGTGGCTTCTGCTCATTGCATCACTGGAAGAAACAGGCTGAAAGAGGCTCCACCTTAATACACGCTTCCATAGTCACTTCAGCAGCTGGAAGGGATGGCTTTCAATGTGAATTTCCAGGACCAAAGAGTTCGTCAAGAATTCTCTTCCAAAGACCAATATATTGCCTCTTAAGGTCACATTCTGTGGGGGTCAGCCCTTGGCCCCCGTCAGGCAAGACCTGGGCAGGACACTTCTGACAATTCTATTCCAATACTTGCTGTAGCAAATGGACCACATAAAGGATGTTATTTATATTCTGCTTTATTTGATGTCCATTAAAGCAAGAAATTTATTCTTTTATCACATATCATTCATACTTTGCTAATACTCTTGAGATAGACCTATATTGAAAGGCTCAATTAAAATAATAAGAAGCAATATTAATTCTACCTGATAGGCCTCTTTTCTCTAAACCAATCACTTCTACCTTTCCACCTGGACTCCCAGAAATGGATGTTCTCCGACAGGTGAATGTGGATCTCCCTTTCACTCTGCTCTTCTCCTTCGCCCAACCCACTCCCTTTTGAGCATGAGAAGCTATGCTCATTGCCTTTGGTATAATAGCCAAACAGAAAAAAATATGTATTCAAAATAAGGATGATCACAAAGTGGTCTATTATTTGTTGACTGTCAATACCTTTTAAGTGGTATTTAATACATTTTAATATAGCAGTAATGGATAACACTCTTGGACCCTGGAGAGTTATCCAAACTATCTGGACTTTTACATGCATCTTTATGAAAGTAAGTTCCCGTTACAAGTCTTTTCTCAACAGTTGTATTTTCCCATAACATAACTTTGGCATATTATGGACATTCAATACTCAGAACAGATTATAACAGCTTTTATTCATTCTACAAATGTATAGCGAATACTTACTCTAAATCATACAGTGAAGTTTGCTTGAAGAGCAAGCAAATAGTTTAGAACAAAAATAATGTCAAAGTGATTTTGGAGAGCCATACTAACTTTAAAGCAGCTTTGGACTCCTTCATTCCAGTCCCCAAAGCAAGGATAGCACAGTGGTAAGGAGCTTGGGTGCTCTATCAGGTAGAGTTGTGTTAAAATCTCAGTTCCTCAATTTGCCAGTTTTATGACCAAGGGCAAGTTATATACCTCCGTGAGCTTCAATTCCCTCATCTGCAAAATAGAGATGAAAAGTGGTAATCCTGATTTGCAATGATTACTTAAGTTCTATGTAAAGCACTTAGCCAGTGATAAATGCTCAATGTTGAATTTCTTTAGTTCCAAAATGCATTTTCTATAATGTTTTAACAGCTCTGAAATTGGGAAGCGTCTTACAATAGATGTGTAGTGTAAATGCGTGACCATTAGCTTTTTTTATTGTAATGTCAGTGCTTGACATTAAGCTTTGGTTGTCAAGGCATCCATTTCAAAGACATCCATCTCAAATAAACACATTGGCAGCTACACAACTAGATAAAGGGCCAGGCCTCCCCACCCATGAGTTTCCCCTTTTAAAAAGCCCTGTCTGAGTAACCGTGCTTTCCCTTCTCCAGGCTTACGTCCCACTCATACGTTTTAAATTCCCCAATTAATAGTGAACCTGGAAAACTCTAGGTGTCTCTCTGTCTCTTTCTTTCTCTCTTTGCCTCTCTCTTTCTCTCTCTGTCTCTTACTGCTACCTTATCTGTGGCCCTGGGTGTGGTATGCATCCTCCAGGACTTGTGAGTAAGAGTGTTTCAAAGTTTCCTGACGGTTGTCGCTGAGGTGTGTTCTGCAATCATAGTAAGAACCACAAGGTTCAGTCCAGGAAGAGTATTGTCTCCAATCAGGAAATGTCTGTTAGGGCTAGTATGGGCACAGGTGAGTGCCCCCAGGCATTTCTACCTTACAGCATCATAATCAAGAGGCTCAGAGCAACTCAGAACAAGAGAACAATTTGTAGTCTCTGTTGACTCGGGAGCATCTGTGAGGTCAATGTCATCCTTTGTGCTTGTGTGATTTCAACCATGGATGCCCACATTATTGTCACTTCAATTGATGTATGTGCATAGTTGTTTGTATATGTGCCGAGTGTCATTGGCTTTTTCGATGTCTTTTAAAAAGATAGCACTATGATTCCAATTGAAACAAAAGTTAAAATGTATTCTTGAGGTCACAGAAAATGAATATTGTGACATTTGATATTAAGGACACAAATATCATTGTTGAAAAATCACAAAATTCCGTATTTTCTTGCAAAGCAACAATCAAGACCTAAGAAAGATACCTGATGGGGAGAACAAAGGCAGAAAGAAATGCAGGTAAAATTAAATTTCCTTATAACCTGCAGCCCACCGACAAATACTTGAGGCAGGTGGAGTATAACATTCCTTCAGCAAACTCCCAACAGTCTTAATGTTAATGTTTCGCTAGAGGGAAAAACAATATTAGCTTGACAATAGCTAGGCCTCCAGGATCCTGTGAGTCTTCTTTAGCATTTGAAAATCCTTGTGGAAACTCCCCTTTATCTTTCCTTCCCCCAACCCCAAAATATACAATCAGTTGCTCCTCACAATCCTGGGGCACCAGTTCTTTCTGCCCATGGGTCCCGACCCCGTGCTTCAATAAAACCACCTTTTTGCACCAAAACATCTTAAGAATTCTTTCTTGGCCATCAGCTCTGGACCCCAGAATTCCAAACCACATCGATACCTGCAAGTAAATGAGGCTGTTAACGTTTTCTTACTTAGGTATCTACAAAAAGATTATCTATAACACACCAAGCAGTAGAAATGAAGACAGGATAAACTGATATAGGGAAGAGGTAAAAGGAAACGACAAGCTGATATGACAAATTCATATTTTACATAGCACAATAGGGCATTAAACAAGAATTTGTAAAAAAAAAAAAAAATTCCTTCCAACTTTGAACTTAAGTTCCGGAGCTATAGGATCATGAAGACAAAAACAAGAGAGGAAGGAAGGAAGGAAGGAAGGAAGGAAGGAAAAGAGGGAGGGAGGGGGGAAGGAGGGAGGGATGAAGGAAGGAGGGAAGGAAGAAAGGAGTTAATTTCTCTTGTACTTTCCTTTAAATATACTCCCAAAATGGATAAATGATAAAAGTTTATGTTTAAATAAGTCTAAAAGGGCTTTATCAATAAATTATTTAAAAAAATATTCAAGAGGGGTGGCTGGGTGGCTCAGTCACTTAAGCGTCTGCCTTCTGATAGGTCATGATCCCAGGGTCCTGGGATCCAATCCCGCATCAAGCTCCTTGCTCAGCAGGTAGCCTGCTTCTCCCTCTGACTGCAGTTCCCCCTGCTTGTGCTCTCTCTCTCTCTGTCAAATAAATAAATAAAATCTTTAAAAAAAATTAAAAATACTCTAAGAGCATTCTGCTAGAGTTTTATTGACTTTTTTTTTTCCTTTTGGTACACAAAATGATAGTACATCTTAAAGCTGATAACATCTTAGACTGGATGAAATATGACAAGGGTTAGCTATTGTTATAGCCATATCTCTGCAACATTAGCAAGATTTCTCTCAAAAATATTTATCAATAGAAGACAGTGCCACTTTACACTTTTAAAGTTGCTCCAGGGGCGCCTGGGTAGCTCAGTCGTTAAGCATCTGCCTTCGGCTCAGGTCATGATCCCAGAGTCCTGGGATCGAGCCCCGCATTGGGCTCCCTGCTCTGCGGGGAGCCTGCTTCTCCCTCTCCCACTCTCCCTGCTTGTGTTCCCTCTCTCGCTGTGTCTGTCTCTGTCAAATAAATAAATAAATAAAATCTTTAAAGTTGCTCCATGACTATCAGGGTCCATTTTACAATATGTACAACAATGACCAAGCATTAGACAAAAATTAAAAATTCAGTCATTTACCTATTTCTTCCATCTCAAGTAAGGTTTGGTAATCTCCTGTGACTTTTCTCCTGGGGAACTTCTGGTAACACTTCTAGGCTCAGACACATGATTGATTTGCCTGTTTAATCCAAGAAATGATTCAATAGATTTTTCCCCAGTGAACTTCCTGCCAGGGCTGTAAGCTCCCAATCTGAATAATAGTCTATAGACCATAGAAGGCATTAGAGAGCATTCTCGATATCATAACCAGGGCTAGCCCTCGAGAAATGTTGCCCATCATCTAAATTTGTCTTGAGTGTTAGCCTTTTTCCCCTTAATAACTCATTGTAGGTGTGCACACACATGCATGCACACACAGTACTCTTCTGACTCTCAGCTGGCTATGAAAGAGCAGAATAAAGAAAGCTAAACATAAGCAATGTGCCAGGAGAAAATATTTTCAGTTCTAACAGAGTGATAACCTGAGTACATGTGGTATTTTTTTGGTCTCCTACAGTCTATTTGTGAAAGGATGCAGTGAAAGAAATGCAAATAAAAATAAAATAACTCAAATTGAAGGTTTTAAGTTCCCAATAGTTCAGATTCTGGCATAAATAATAGATTTGCAGGAAGCGAAACAGTTTCCTACTACAGAGAGAATACACACAACTTCTATGGGCTGGAGGAAATAGGAAGAAGATTTTCAGAGAAAGTAAAAGAGTTAGACAGAATTTGGTAAGCCGGCATTTTTCCTACTCCAAGAATAGAGCCCTGGGGTAGGAGTAAGGGAAAACAATAGAACCCCTAATATAAACTCAAATCCCAAAGTAGAAGACTCGTGGGCCTTTTTTCTTGGGTGCAGCCCAGAAAAATGAAAAGCACTTTAAAGAAATATCTCACACTTGCCAGGACAACTATAGTAGCTGTGATAGGGGACCCACTGAATCTGGAGGTACTGAAGGACAACAAGACCCTCACAATCTCCCATGCTACCAGAGCATATAAAAGGGGAGGAAAGATGGCTAGGTAAATGGCCAGTTTTATGCTGACCTTCTAGTGTCCTTACCATGGCTGGCCTCTCACTCTACCAACATCCTACTGCTGGATTTACCATGTGGTATGTCTGGTGGGTCCAGTGATTTATACCACCATGGCAAGAGTGATCCTCCTTTGAGGCCACATCTTCTCTGGCTTCATTTTTTGAAAGATACTTGTCCTGGATACAGAATTCTTGGTTGATAGTTTTTTGGGGTTGTTGTTTGTTTGTTTTTATTCTTTCAGTAACTTAAAGATTCTCTACTGTCTGCTGGCTTACATTGTTTACCACGAGAGAAATCTGCTGCCATCTTTGTTCCTCTGTTCACAATTTGTCCTTTTCCTTCAGCTGACTTTTAGGTTTTCTCTTTATTACTAGTTTTAAGTAGCTTGATTCATGTTTATTTTATTGTTTTTTTTTTTAAGCTTTTTGGATGTGTGGCTTTACAATTTTAATCAAATTTGGAAAAGTATTGACTATTGTATCTCCAAATACTTTTTCTGTTTATCTTTCTTTTTCTCCTTCAGGAACTGCAATTACATACACATAGGCTGCTTGAGGTCATTCCACAGCTCACTGATAACTGTCTTCATGCTTTTTTAGTCTTTTATGTTTCTGTGATTCATTTTGGATATTTTTTAAGTCTTCAAGTTCGCTAATCTCTTTTTCTGCCATGAGTTATCTCTACCTTTAATCCAATAGGGTTTGTTTTACATCTCGGGCATTCTTTTAACTCTATAGTTTAGTTTGTTTCTTTTTTATACTTTCTATGTCTCTACTTAATATCATCAATATTTCCTCTTGCATCTTGAATAAATGAAAAGCAATTATAATAACTTGAATGTCTTTGTCTAATAATTCAATTATCTGTGTCAATTCTAGTTCAGTTGAGATTGATTGATTTTTCTCCTCATCATGGGTTCTGTTTACCTAGATGAGGAATGTCTGGTAATATTTAATTAAATACTAGACATTATTAATTTTAACTTGTGTGTTAGCTATTTTTGTATTCTTATAAATATTCTTCAGTTTTGTTCTGGGATATGGGTACATTACCTGGAAATAATTTGATCTTTATAGGTTTTGTTTATAAGCTTTTTTAGTATGGCTCAGAGCAGCATTTAGAATATGGCTAATACTTCTCCACTATTGAGGCAAAATTCTTTCATGTAATCTACCCAACATTCAGTAAATAATGAAGTTTTCTACTCTGCCTGGTTGGAATTGGACCTCTTTTCAGCCCTGTGTGAGCTCTAGAGATTGTTCCCTCTAATCCTTCCAGTGGTTCTTTCTCCACTTCTGGTAGTTTCCTTTCATGCATGTGCTGATCACTACTCAGCTGAAGACTTGAGGAAGACCCTCTACAGATTTCTGGAGGTCCTCTCCACTACCCTGCTTTGTAAACTCTAGCCAAACTAGCCTCCCTGGACCTCCAGCCCCATTTCTCCACCTGGTGTACCCTTCCTTATACCATCTCTGGTTTTCCAACTTTCTGGGGTCATTGTCTTCCTTGCCTGATGCCCAATGTCTTGAAAACATTTTTAAAGATTTTATTTATTTATTTATTTATTTGAGAGAGAGAGCACAAGCAGAGGGAGGGGCAGAGGGAGAGAGAGAGGGAGAAGTAGACTCCCTGCTGAGCATAGAACCTGACAATGCAGGCCTCAATATCAGAACCCTGAGATCATGACCTGAGCTGAAGTCAGACACTTAACAGACTGAGCCACCCAGGTGCCCCTTGGAAATTCTTATTTAATGTACTATGTCAGGTGCTTTAGTCATTTCAGGTTGGAGGGTATATTCATCTTCTGTCATCTCATCTTAGCAAGAAGCACAAAATAGTGTAATATTTTTTCTAGTGTCTTAAGTTTACTGGTAATATTTGAGTTCATATATTCTGATGATATTCTGTTTGGGGTGATCTGGGATGGCAGTTTTCAATCAACAGTCTTTCTTCCTCAAATTAAAATATCTATAAACATCTCCTTGTTTAGGATTCTAAAGCTAAGATCCTAATGTATTAAAATGTCTAGAGTAAGAGCAAACCACAAAAACATTTTGCTTACACATTGCCAAGTATCTAAAATCTAGATGTATCCAAGTAGCCTGATGTTTGATTTCATATAGACCTAATATGTGAATGCTTACTTTTTCTCTTTCCTGTCAGCTGTTGGAGTTCAGTATCCATGAGTGCAAACTACAGACAATTCACCATTCCAAAGCTAATCCCCTTCTTCTCTTTAAGCAGCTTTGGAATGTAGCCATACCTGAGCCAAGGAGGGTCCAGGAGGTTAAAAATAAGAAATATTTTTCTCTAATTGGAGATTGTAAAAATCATTCTACAAGTGGAAAGTAACTTTTTAATGACAAATCACTTTTTAGTTATTTTTAAACTTGTTTATATTCTTCTTGACAGAAATACTTTTCTTCTCTGGGGATCATTTTGTCCTTTTCCATTTGGCTTCTACTTTTGAGATAAAGCCATTATCAATAAACCATTTGGGAGGAGAAAAAAGGAAGATAGCTTATCCTAGGCAGAAAGCCCCATATTCATCTTATCCAAACATGCATGGACCCAGTGACACACCCCACAGCGAAGTGGCAAAGTATACCTAATACTAATTAAAATCTCTAAGACTGAGAGCATTTTTATTTTGTGTTCTCTCTCTATTAAATACCTTCAATCCTATTATATTACTGTGCTGTCACAACAGTGTTATTCTAAGTCACAAGTCTTTCCACTATTCATAAATTATAGCTTGCTGTCAGTTTGTACCAAGCACTGGCCTACTTTGGGGGAAAAAAAAAGGATTCTCTATTTTTTTAAGTACAGTTAAGAGTCTTTCTAAACATCATCAGTTACTTGGTTACTTGACAGACCTCCCCAGTAGCACATGCTCTATTTTTAAACTTTCTTAAAATCCAAACATCATTTTTATTTTTATACAGCTTAAAAAAAAATGCTTCAAAGGATATTTTCATTGAATTGTGTTAAGACCAAGACAAATTTTGTTGTTATATTTTATTAAAACTGCCCTCTTTATTTTTCATCATTGAGAATGGAAAATTACACTTTTTCTCCCATTTTCCTTATAACATTTGCATGTAGACAACCACACATCTTTCAAACTTGGTTCAACTATCCCTGAATGAAAACATCATTTACATTAAAGAAATGAAAGAGAAAAAATATGGTAAGTATCTAACGATGTAGATTTTTTTCATTTTCTCATGTACATTACAGGATATAATTTAGTCTCTGAAGCTACCTAATAGAAATTCCTTCCATTTAGGTGGTGGTATGAGGCAAAATCTGGGAAGCAGCAGTCTTAATAAATATACAAGGGACCTGGACCCAAGAAAGGAAAAAAATTAAAATCCAGTTGTCTTGAATTATTTGGCCTGACCGTAATTCCTGGATTTTAGGATTTCTGGTTAGAAATCCTACCCAAGTGTAGAGAAGCTTTATCACAAAATAACCCTCTACAACATAGGGATTGCATCCCCCCTTACCTTGCCCTCCAGCCCAACCCTTAATACTAGCAATGAAAATTCTGATCCAAAAGATCTAGGAATTTAACCTCAGAGTCCACAGTCTGAGAACGTGCTTTTATTTTGACAGTAGAATGAATCTACCAGAGGTTACCAAATCCAAAGGGTTTGGGTATCTGGCTCCAGCGCCAAGCGGTTTAGGAGACTAATGCAAATGAATGTCTGCTGTCTGCAGACCCAGAATCAGGATGTCAGAGAAGCTTTCTGCCTAAAGAATGTAAAGTCAGGAGCTCTGTGAAGCGGATGCTTTCAGAATGTAGCCCAAGATTTTCTACCTCTCGGTACTATTTTCCTTTCTTTGCTTCTCTTTTTCTTCCTAAATTTCATACTATACCCTATTATGGAAAATATGAGAAAGGCAGACCAAATTAAAGAATAACATAGCTATTACCTCCATAGAGGTAAGCATGCTACCTTTTGTCATATTACCATCTTGGCTTTGTATTGTTTTTATTGCTTTCCTTAGTAATCATTTTTCATACGGTATTGTATCACAATACTTTCTTATTTTTATTAAAAATATCTTAAATTTAATTTTCAGGGGCGCCTCGGTGGCGCAGTCACTTAAGCATCCTACTCTTGGTTTTGGCTTATATCATGATCTCACCGTCATGAGATCAAGCCCCACGTTAAGGCTCCACACTCAGCACAGAGTCTGCTTAAGTTTCTCTTTCCCTCTCCCTCTGCCCCTACCCGCCCCCACCACTCTCTCTTTCTCTTAAATAAATAAATCTTAACAAAAAATTTAATTTTCATAAGATGTAAAATCTTTCCAGTATAAGGATACACTATGTATTTAGTTTAGTTGTTTTTTTTTTTTTTCTCCTTGGGAGATTTTGCTTGTTTCTACCTTTCTATTCTTAAAAACAGTGCAGCAGTGGATGTCTTTGTTTATAAATCTTTCTATGTATTTCTATATGTATTTATGTTTCTGGCATATATTCTAGAAGCAAAATTACCGGGTCCAAGTGTATGAAAAATTTTAAATCTCTCAATACAAATAACCATACTGCTTTGCAGAAAGGTCAAACCCATTAATATCTCCATCTTTAATATATGAGAACACTTGTCTTTCTATGTCATTAGAGCATTAAGAAGTATAACTATTTTATACTAATATTAGGACAAATCCTATCTCATTGTTATTTTCATTTCTGGTTTTTCATTACTTACAAGGTTACATATTTTATATGTTAAATAGGAATGTAGTTTTCACTACTAAAAACTGCCTACTTGTCTCACTTGCTCATTTATCTTCTGAGGTTCTAGTGTTTTTCTTCTTGGGTTCGTAGAACTCAGTATACACTAAGAATATTAAACATTTCTTATCAAAATGTGTTGCAAATATCCCAATTCACAATCGTGACTATAACAACTTTCACATATGTTTTGTATGTAACCAAATCTACCATACTTTCTTTTTATAGATCTTTACATTGTTTTATTTGCTGTTTGTTCTTTGCAGAGTTGCAATAACAAGCTAAAGACAAGGCAGGCTGCAACCCGGACTCACTGCTGACAAATTGTTTATTATGAACAAAAATTTTGTTCATAAAGGTCATCGGCAAATGAGTACATTTCCCCAGTCCAAAGAATCTTTAGTTACGTGATCCGTAGTCTGTTGCTAATAAACTGTCTCAAGTCTGTCCCCATTGAGCCCTCTCGTGTCCGTGGTTCAAAACATATGGTCAGTATTAAATTGATAACCCCACTTACAATCATTGGCTTAATAGCTTCCAACAACAAATATTTGCTGAACACCTACTCTGAACTAGGTCAGATTGAAGAGCATCCCAGTTTTAAACAAGAGCATGCCCTAAACAGATTCAATACCCAAAGAGCATATTTAAGTAAATTGTTATATCTCAAATGTCTCTATGAGCCTATTCTTCTGCCTCCATCTGTTCGACATTTAGGGCCATCAGTAATAAGGGCCAAATGAGGAGTAGGTAACAGGAGTGAAAAGTTAAGTGTTAGTGTTCATTAGGCAGCATAAACAAAGCTGCAAAATAAGAAGTGGAGGAAATTGAGTCCAGCCTGGAACCAGGATCTGCGAATAGGCTTTCTGAAGTATTCAGACTTTTCCTCCCAAAGGCAATACTGACAAGCCCATTTTGACTCATCTTCAAAATAGCCCCTATCATCCTCTTCCAACTGCATTTCTTTAGAATTAAAAACTGGATTTGGATTTGGATTCAAAACATAATCAAGGACTTTTTCACTGCAAGACAATTTTTAATCTCCAAGGTCTTGAAAAAAGGCAGCCAAGGACCAAGAAACACAAGCATGGAAGATATTCCTGTTTTCTGACAAAGAAAGTGAAATGCTATTACTAATCTGGCCACATCCCTTCACTCCCCACCCTAACTGATTTCTGAGGGGCATCTGTTTGGCCATTTTGTGGACTCCTTTATAAATTTCATTAAGACCAGAACTAGCAGAGTTCCTTGAACAAGGGGACTGACTGACTCAGCCCCATTGTTCCTCAGTAACCTCAGTCAGTGGCTCTTGGCCTAAAAATTTCATGACACTTGTCCTGTTCCCAAGCTCAGATGTGAGCTTTCACTCTGTCAAATCATCACAGTCTTTGCAGGTCCCTCTCATCTGATCCTCTTGTATACTTACATCTGGAGACTCTTTGCACCCCGAGTCCCCCGCAACCTCAACAGATGATACAGCTGCTTCTGCTCCTCCTTGTTTTCCCATGTGGTTGCTGAACAAAGTGCTTGCAGTATCAAAGTGAAACTGGTATATCCTCTCTTACTCTATCTCTCTGCCTTTTCTCATTTCCCCCAATTCTATTGGTCTTTAAAATTAAAATGATGAGGGAAAATAAAACACTGCTCAGAGAGGGGAAACAAACAAGGTTTGATTCTTCTCTGACCTAGCTGGATTATAACCCAGGACATGCACTTCCAATAGCAGTAAAGTGAAAATCTTCACCAGGCTAATAAAGTACGCTGCAGGGTGGTCTGATGCTTCTGTAGTTTACAAACCAGAACACTCTAGGACCATATATACAGACTGCTACACAGTTTACTCAGGACAGGTCAAAAGTCGCCCTTCTGAGCGATACTCCCTTCTGAATGTTCTGAATATTGGAACTCGCAGAACTTTTTCCCTTCTCTACTGCCAGATTAAGTGTGAGACATCACTGGCTGACTGTTGGCCAGATAAAATATGTATTCAAATAGATAGATTATCTGACCATCATTAAATTATAGAATTCCTTAAATTCTACAGCTTAACTATCACAACAACAAATATTTGGCTCTTGCTATATGCTTGGCTCTGTGCTAATCACAGAGTATATAAAGGTAAATTTAAAGGTAAATAAAATACACTCTTACCCTTGAGGAATTCACAGTCAAGTGGGGAAGACAGACTAGTTCATAGATAATCCAATGCAATGCAACACACATAACAGAAGAAACAAAGAAAAAGTACCACTGAAACACTAACTCCAGTGCAACTGATGAATGACTAAACTCTACCTCTGAAACTACTAATATACACTATATGTTATAAACTCTCTATATAAACTTTGCCTCTGAAACTATAACATATACTGTATGTTAATTAATTAAATTTAAATTTAAAGAAAAGAAAAAAAGAAAGGAGAAAAAGAAAAGAAAAGAAAAGAAGAAAAGAAAGAAAACACTAGTTGCAAAAAACATCTTGCCAAAACACTAACTAGGAAGTGACCAACTTCACCTAGGGTGCTAACATGTATTCATTAAGCACTTCTTATGACTGTATTAGGCACTCAGGATATAGAAGGGAACACAGCTCCTGTCTTTCTGTAGTGTAAACCAAGCTGAAGAGACAAACTTAGGACAAATAAATACCTAAATTAAAGTACAATCATAAACAATAGAAAGTGCCATGAGGGAAGAAACAGAGTGGTATAAAAGGAACTGATAGGGAGAACTAATTAAAATTGGGAAATCAAGGAAGGGCTTTTAGAGGAAATACCATTATAGCTAAGTCATAGAAGAGAGTTACTGAGTCACCCTGACGTGCAGTGGACTTGAATTTGGTGTTAACATGTTGGTGATATTTGTTACCGCAGCATATCACAGCCTTTTCTCACTAATGGAGACAGACTGGGAGAACTGATCAAACTCTTCCCACATTATACTTATTTCCTTGTAAGCATTCTCATTAGGTTTCCATGGGTATGTTGTATTGCCTATATTTCATGGGAACTCTGTGATTGTTCTTGTTAAGAATTGCCCCTAACCAATGTTATTATAGCAAATAATAATAACCACTTCACTAAATTAATGTGACAAATAAATTAGATCATCAAAATTTATTCCACTCTCTCTTCTTTTTCTCCTTCTGTCTTTTCTTCCTTCTTTACTTGCTACCTTTCTTCCTTACTCATCCATTTCTTTTCCTTTCTCCTTCCCACCCTCTGTAAACAATGGTTGCTAAACAAATGCTAGTGATTTCCTGTTAATTGATAAAATAATACCCAAAGTGCTAAATACTGGGGCTCTCTTATCTTCTCCCCTTTGTCTTCCTTTTCTCTCTTCTCCCACCCCAGAACCCCTACTCTGGTCCAAGCTAACTTCCTTGTTTTTTTCTTCTCTGACATGGTTTAGGGATTCAGTCTGAATTCAGCCTCCCCCCTGTTTGGGGGAGGGGAGGTGTTGAGAGTGAGAGCTTCCACTTCCCAGAGACACACTTTGAATTTCTAGACTGCGTAGTGGGACCTCATCTCTTACAAGCCTCTTTGTCTATAAAAATTCCACTATTATCATAATCAGAAACAGTCAGGGGATCACAAAAGTCTTTGGCAGGGGGAAATCATGGAGCTTAAGAAATCTTATAGGTCTTTAGGCTCATGGTGCCAGCCTGATTTTCTGCTCCCCTCTCTGAAGTGGTAACTGGACCAAAGGAACAAGATTTAAAGTGCGCCGAAAAGAAGAAAGGATACACGAGCTGTAAGCTAGCCAACCCTGCTTGCGTTGCATGGCAAGGATTGCAAATAAGCAGCTGGTACTGGGTGAGGGTGCTTATCTACTTACATGACTCCGGCCACTGCTGCTGGGGTCCTCCTTTATTCTTAATTTTATCCAGTTCCTGCCCTTTGACTTCATCTCTAGTTTTCAGCCCTAGGACTGAAAACTCAACTATTGTCCCTATCAGCGGATCGTACTTCTCGATTTTACTTCTCCAAGTTCTCCGTCCTGAATATCTGGGTTTGGACATTTCCTCTGGCTCCATTTACTTCAGGCCAATCATTAGAAGCCCACCTTAACTCTGACTCTAGTAGATCAGCCCAAGACAGGATTGTGCACATATGAAGACCTTATAAATAAACAACTTTTAAAAATGAACAAGATGAAGTGTTTAGTGCAAAAAGCCATGGTGTGCTGGAGCTAACTAGCACTGACTCGTGAGAACTAATTGTTAGGTTTTTAGGAATTTTGCAAGTCAGTCGTTAAACAGTCATTATTGAAAATTACGTTATTTATACTTGCAGTTAAATAAATTATATTAAAATAAAGGGAATGCATATGTAAAACTCATCACTTTGAAATTACTATTTTCTTTGCTGTGGGGGTTATCTGTATCTAATGTATCTGTATAATGGAAATGCTATATAATGGTGTGTCATTGCACACATCTTCCTAACTCTGTCTGTATTCAGTGATCCAGGCATGGTGAGTGTATTCACACCATGGAAATCAGCAAATGCTACAAAGAGCTTTTTTCTCCCATAGAGCCAGCTGTTAAATAGTTGACTGCGCACAACTACAAGAGTGCTGGTGTCTTTCAGAAATGGTTAATAAAGACAAAAGCATGGGGTAGGGAGAGTATTTGTAGTTACTTCCCTGGAATCCATTCTCATACTGTCCCCTTCCTAAATAAGACCTTAAATTTTTCATCCATGTAGTTTGCATGGTACCTTGCCTTCAGCTGCAGAACAGGGTCCTTTTTCATTTGTTGTCCCAAGCGCAGTGGCCAATCCCGAACCTCTGACTACAGTCAACCTGGTTCAAGGATGAATTAATGGTCCAAATCAAACCAACATGGCCACTGAGGCTGATTTGAACGACCTGCCATTCATAACCTTTCATTCCCACTACATAGGAACAAGGACGTTTGCAGCTGCAAAAGACACTTGTAGCTGTCCTGGAACCACAAATGAAAAAGACTACCCAAGGATGAATTTAAGCTGAGGAAGTAGAACCAAAAAATGGTGAGAAAGAAACTAGATTCTGGACCAGGCGCAGACTGAAAATCTAATTATAGACTTTCTGTAAGTCAGTGAATTCCTTTTTGACTTCAGTGTGATTGAATTAGACTTTCAGTTACTTGTGCCAAAGCGATGCCTTCCTGATACATGACATGGAGTTTATATCTTTAGATGAGGTAATTGTAGGAAAAAGTAAATACTCTTAGCCATTCGTATCATGGTTGTTTGTGTATATAGGCCTGACTCTTCACCAGAGAGCAAACTCTTTGTAGGCTGAAACTTCTTACTGCACATCTTTGTATCTACAGCTCACTTAACACTGTGCCCTGCATAAAGTAGGGGGCAAGTAGTAATAAGTGCTTAATTTAGGTTTGCTTAATTGAATTGGTTCGTAAGTCAGGGAGGGATTGTACAAGAAGTGGAGTGAATCCGAGTAAATTCCTCTTCCCTTCTTTGGCCAAGCAGCCAATTTGAATCCGTCTGTTGTCATTTGTGAATGTCCCAGGAAAAAAAAGAATGAAGTAATATGACTCTTGAGTCCAACAGTCCCGTCTCTCCATGGAGAAGGTGGTAGTTCTCTGCTGGAATGCAGTGAAAATAAGTCATCATCTTTTTGGTTAGCATAATCGCTAAGAAGACTCCTTTTGTCCGTGTTTTCATGATGTCAAATATCTGGATAAGCATTAAATGTGCAGTCAACATGTCTTGCAAAATCTATGCATGTGGCACCACAGTGACGAAATATCCAGGTACTTAACCAGACTTCTCATCTATCCACAAGT
Source organism: Leptonychotes weddellii (assembly GCF_054177405.1). Lineage (NCBI taxonomy): Eukaryota > Metazoa > Chordata > Mammalia > Carnivora > Phocidae > Leptonychotes > Leptonychotes weddellii. The sequence continues at coordinate 28,427,288 of NC_138379.1, read as the reverse complement.
CTGGGTTGTTTATGTCAGAAAGTGACGGTAACAAGTATGACAATCCCAGAACTCTATGGCACTGTAGCTCTGAATGACACCAGTCCCTTATGACTTGGAGAGGAAGATAAGTACTAACACAGGCAGATCACATGAGTATTTCAGCTACATTTCAAGGCCGAAAGGAAATAACTACAAAAACAGGAATTCTGCCTCCACTTTCCCATCCTTTCCCTGTCTTTTCTCCAACCCTCTCACTGTCAACATGCAATGTATCTTCTTTATTTATATTAGTTTAATTTTCTCTCAATTTCCTAGAATGTAAGCTCCAAGAGGGCAAGTATTCGTCTCCATTTTTTCCACAGCTCTCGAAGCGGTATCTAAAATAGACTCTAGCATATAGTAAATGCTCAGTAAACATTTCTGGGACAAATGAGTTGGCCGATGGATGGCAATTTGTTAATTAACTCATAGATCAGAAACTAAAAAGGCCTGGTAAAAACAAAAAACAAAAAACTTTGTTTTTCTAAATTAAATGAAAAGACCCTGTGCTGGTTCCACCACAGTCTAACTTTGTGACTACAAACAATTTGTTTCTCATGGTGTCCCTTGGTTTCTCCAGATAATAGTCCCAGCCCTACATTCTTCAAAAACTTTTAAGTATCTCAAAAGAGACAATAGCTGCAAAGGTGTCAGGCTAAAGATGCATTGCTGAAGCTCAGCACGGATGGTTTTTCATAGGATTAAACAATTATCTCAGTTGTCCACTTACTTATTAAACTGGCAAAATTCCATTTTCAGCTTTTGTTCCTGTACATACCAGCAACCATGCATTAATCAGTTTTCTATATTGCTATTGCTTTCAATGTATTGTTATTAACATTTTTAATTAACTAACCATTTCCAAACAAAACTGCCATGTCTTACACTACAAATTTGCCTTCGAAGTCACAAACTTTTTAATGATAAATATAGACATACTTAACAAATCCAATCGAACTGGTACTTACTTCAAATGTGAAGTAGTATTTCTCCAGAGTAATCACTCTTCCCTCCAGTATGTTAACAGCAGATCAGTCTTTCTGTTGTAAGCATTCTGTTTACCCTGTTCTTATTTTCTCCTTCAAGCTAAATTCTATTTTGCAAGGTCCCCCTTCCAGTCTTAAAAAAAAAAAAAAAAAAAAGATCCTGTACCTTTAATAGCAGAGACCTGATGAGAGGTTTCTTTCCAAACTTGTTCCCTGGCTTCCAAGTGACGAAACCAGCTGTAATTTGAGAGCAGAGAGATCCTCAGGATATCATTAGCCAAAGGAAAAGCTCCACATTCCCACCCCGTCCAGAAGTTGAAATCGTATCAGAGGGCAAGAGCCTCTCTCTCCAGCTACAGACTCCATCTCTCAGGAGCAAGGGGGAACTCTCGAGAGAGAGAGTGGGGCAACCGAGCCCTGGAGGAGGGGTTCCCTCTCCTGCCGGTGATCCCGCCGCCGCCGCCGCCCCCGCCGCCGCCGCCGGGAAGGAGCCGGCTGAGTTCCAGCCCGGAGCGCAGGAGCCAGAGCCTGCGTGCGTCCTGCGCTGTGTGGCCGTGCTACCCAGGCGCCGGTGACACAGCCACATGAAGCCTGCCGGGGAGGGGGGGCCAGGGTGCAGCAAGCCGGCGGGGACTGAGGCTGTCGCCGTCTTGGGGAGGCACTGACTCCCAGGGGGACCCCCTTCTTCGTGCCCGGGCGAACTGTCTTCTCCAGGGGTCCCCGGTCATCCTGACTCTCCAGGATGGTGTTCCTGAAGTTGCTCTGGATAGGTTTCTTCTGCCGCCTGTGTCAGGGCTACTTCGATGGCCCTCTCTACCCGGAGATGTCCAATGGGACTCTGCACCACTACTTCGTGCCCGACGGGGACTATGAAGAGAATGATGACCCTGAGAAGTGCCAGTTGCTGTTCAGGGTGAGTGACCACCGGCGCTGCTCCCAGGGGGAGGGGAGCCAGGCCAGCAGTCTGCTGAGCCTCACCCTCCGGGAAGAGTTCACCGTGCTGGGCCGCCAGGTGGAGGATGCTGGGCGTGTCCTGGAGGGCATCAGTAAGAGCATCTCCTACGACCTGGACGGGGAAGAGAGCTATGGCAAGTACCTGCGGCGGGAGTCCCACCAGATCGGGGATGCCTACTCCAACTCGGACAAGTCTCTCACTGAGCTGGAAAGCAAGTTTAAGCAGGGCCAGGAACAGGACAGCAGGCAAGAGAGCAGGCTCAACGAGGACTTCTTGGGGATGCTGGTCCACACCAGGTCCCTGCTGAAGGAAACGCTTGACATCTCCGTGGGGCTCAGGGACAAATACGAGCTGCTGGCCCTCACCATCAGGAGCCATGGGACCCGGCTAGGTCGGCTGAAAAATGATTATCTTAAAGTGTAGGTGAAAGGGCACACTGGCAGGGAGAGGGCATCAAGTCAGCCCGGTTGTGGAGGGTGGGGGCAGAAGACAGGGCTAACATTTCCCTTATACTTCTTATTTTTTATATCTGGAGTTGCACTTGGAGAATGATCTGAAGTGAACTTTAAAGGAAATGAGTGAGAGTCGAGTTGTTTCGTTTCTGTACATTATTTATGGAATTGCTATTGATTTGTACTTGGAAAGAACAACTTATGGCCATGCCTCCTGCCTTCCTTAGAGGACTTTATAACTCTGCAGAGACACCTGTTTCAGCCATGTCTAGAAGGACACAGTTTATGCAGTAGGGAGTGATTACATTTCCCCACCCTGGAGATTATGGGAAAATACTCAGAGAGGATAGTGCAGAGTTCCCTTTCGCCCTCAGCCTTGGCTCTTGGGCTCTGAAAGTTGTCAGTTGTCTGTTTTTCAGATGAGGTCCCAGGTGCTGCTCAGCCTGCCTGCCAGCAGATGGAAGTCGCCAGTTTCTTCTTCTCCTTTTCTCTCTTATTTATTAACCATGGTCTCCAAGGTTTTGTTTTTAGTTTTGGGGGTTTTTTGTTTGTTTTTCGGGTTTTTTTTTTTTTTTTTTTTTTTGTAAGAGTATTGCCTAGAAATATGCAAATCGTCCTTTGCAGGGAGATGTCCAAGGTGCCTCTGTGAGTGTAAGTTGAAGTGACCACATTTAAGAAGTCCAAGCTTTGTGGTGGGTACACACTAATGTTGCTAAGCTGATTTGTTGTGTCTCTCATTGTATGCCTGTGTCCTCAGAGCTGCAGTCCATTACAAAAAAGTAGATAGATTGAACACACCCCTGAATGCCGATGATGTAGGTTACCAATGTATTCGTTCTGGGTTTGGGGGTTTTGCTTCTGTTTGCGTATTGGAAACTTGTACTTCAAGTAGGGGGGGATTCTAATTTTAATAACTCCTTGATTAAGTTTTATTATTCAGCCAATAAATATGTTCGTGTATAATACTGGCTTATTTTCTAATTGATATCCATAACTTTCATATTGCAAAGAGAAGTACAGTGCAAGAGGAAAGAGAAGGGTGGGATTTAAGCCAGTTTACTCAGAGTATATGATAAAGAAGGCAGAGGGATGGCTATGTATTTGGCAATCCTCTCTTCCCTGGCCACCCTTATCATCCTCAAAAGAAAAAAATCTAGGTCTAGCCAGAAGTTGATCTCTGCTGGTCTGCCTAAAAACTCCATTTTCCCCAGTTTTTCCCATAGAAACAACTGGAAAATCTTATGACAAGGCTTGTTAAATTATATGCCCTCATAATGCAGACGGAGGGTTCCATTCTAAGTTATAAGAACTATAATGATGTTTAATAATTTTGAAGCCAGGTTTATGTTATTGACTAATGATTTCAAAAGGTGGAAATGCACTTTATTTCATGTCTTCCCCCAGCCCCTCACTCTCACCTTAAATATGTTTTCCTTTCACACACACACACACACACACACACACACACACAGAGGAAAATAAATAAATGTTCATAATCTACTCTTCAACAGTGAAGCATTTTTTTTTCTTTCCCATGCACGAAGACTCTAGTTTTCTATTCCTATGATGTGTCCAATATATCCTCCTATTTCTTTAGGGGAAACTGAGGCCCAGAAAGTGGCTGACCCTTGTTTTAACAGCTCCTGGTCTCTTACAGTACAGAACTTTCCCACACTGCTCCTTGCAAGGATGCAGAGGCCCAAACCTTTGCATAAACCTCATTGTTTAAAATATAAAAGAACAACACATGGAATAATACTTAAAATAATTGTTTGTAATTTCTTAGCTGCCTCTATACTGGTGTGTGGGGGGAAGGTAAATGATTGTTGAAAAGGGTTTCCTTCTTTATTCTATGAAAGATGAGGGAAAAACAGCAGAGGCAAAGGAGATGATATTTGGCACTTAAATGATTGTAGTTTGTAGTCACAACACTTAATATCTCAAAACTTTCCTATCACTCACTTCACAGGACTGAAGTCTAATCCATGGACATATTAAATGTCACCTCTTCAATTTTCCCATCTGTAATAGAATATTAAGCACATGACAGTTAGAAAACTGGCTTCCCTGTGCATGCTAATTTCAATCAATCCATAATGGCCTCATACACTATTAGGCTAGGAAGGATTTATAAGGCACCTTTTAAAGATGTAAAGAGGGCTGTCCCCAGTTAGAGATGCCTTCCATGGGTGCAGAAAGAGGACCAGTGGTGCATCTGCTACAAATTTGAAAACCCTGAAACAGATTGTGTATGAGGTTCTTTCTAGGGCGAACATTCTATGAGTCCTGCAGAACCAGAACGAAATTATCTGACTTTGAATCATCCATTCAAGGCTAGAGGTACAGCCAGGAATCCCACAGAGTCTTATGTAAATGGCCCTAGAGGGCAAATGAGAATTTTCGGGGGTGGGGTGGAGGTGGGGGTGGGTAGTGAGCCGTCCTAGATACCAAGAGGCTAACATCACAAAGCTTTTCCAAATCCTCTTATGGGGGGAAACAGACCCACTCAGTTCTTTCCTCCCCACTTCCTTGTTATGCTTATTGGGACCTCCTTGCTTGCCAGGTGACAAATTCTTTTCAATAGTGCTTCTTTATTTCTCAGACCATGAAATAATATTTTGAGAATCTGAAGAAAACTACATACTTTCTTCCCTGAGAAATCTGACAAAAATATCCATACATTTTAGGATATGCATTATTTTTATAAATACCAATCACTTAACATGCATCAGGTATGGAATTAGGTTGTGGGTAATTCTGGGATTCACAAAGCCTTGGGACTTAATCTAACTAACAGTTTTAAAAAGCCTCTTGGAGTTTTATTTGAGTAAGAGACATTTTTGTTGTTGCTATAATTTTCAGTTAGTTTTTTTTTTTTTTAAGATTTTATTTATTTATTTGAAAGAGAGTGAGAGAGAGAGAGCACAAGCCAGGGGTAGGGGAAGAGGAAGAAGAAGTAGACTCCCCACTGAACCCGGAGCCTGATGCAGGGCTTGATGTGGGGCTCCATCCCAGGACCCTGGGATCATGACCTGAGCCAAAGGCAGATACTTAACTGACTGAGCCACCCAGGCACCCCAAGTTTCAGTTAGTTATAACAACAAAACTGCTAACTTTTTTGAGAATTCAGGGCCTGTGCTAAGAACTTTGCCTGAACTACTTTGCCTTAATTCTAGCAACAAACTGTGAAAGAAGTATCATAGAAAAGGAATTATTCCATGCCAAGTGCTTTGAACAGTACCTGACACAGAGTGAATCCTCAGTCAATGTTACTTACTATTATGGTTAGTTTGGTAACTGAGGCCCAGAAAGCCTAGGGAATTTTCCCAAGGTGAGAACTGTGTGATGTCTTACATACTTCACTATATTCTCCCTTTTTAAACTGATGGTTATCTAGTGGAGTATAGATCAAATTAAAGAAGACTGTGGAGGGTAGGGGTCCCCTGGGGCCACCAGCTGTCTACTGCACATGTTGTCCCTATAGGCCTGTCAACTGACTTCCTACAGCAATTCAGATGTCTGATCTCTGTCCATCGGAAGCTGAGTGGCTCCTGTGTTTACCGAATTTCTCGCTGAGTCTTTCTCTGTGTGATGCATTGTTAAATACCACTACTCCTCACTCTCCCAATCTGACCATGTGAAAATTTCCGTATACCTACTTTGAAACATTCCATAGGTATCTGTCTATCTAGCGTCTGTTGATAAAGGACACCAGGCCATGTTAGCCTTTGCAACCACCAAAGCCACACTCCTAGAAGCCGGCAGAAGCCTGCTGGTGTAGGTATGTTATGAAAGGCAGCACGGAGAGGCTGTTCCATAGTTCACATAGTTTTCATTGCCTTTTAAATTCTTGTTTATAACTCTGCTAAGGAAATAGGCTCAAAGCTTTCTGAGAGAAGCCTTGAAACTTAGATTATAAACTATTTTAGCAAGTAATAAAAATGTCCATGAAAACCACCAAAGATATGAAATCACTCTAAATGGGTTGTATGCTCAAATTTCCTTGGGACATTTTTCAGAGGATCATTATTAAAATCTTCTTGATAAGAAACAATAATCGGTTGTGAAATATAAATGCTAACTGTGGTTTGTCAGTGTTTTCATATAAAATCAGTGTTTTCATTAAAAAACAACTGGAGACATAAGTCTTGGTTAGAAATAGAATACAGAAATGTGTAACAATAATTCGCTGATATAGAGAATGAGATTCTGCGAATCATCTTAGCAATTTTGGAATTGGGGTTATCCTTAGGAATATTATCTCCACAGTCAAGATCCCAATAGGTATGTCATTCATCCAACATTTTTAAAGAGCCCCCGTATGAGGTACCCACAATGGAAAATGGCATATAGACACATGAGAAAAAGGACACCTAGACAAAGAATCAGAGCATCATGTGGGATTGGCAAAGTACAAGCTTCTATGGGAGCTTAGCAAGAATCTAAACTAGAATTGTTTGGGAAATGTAAAGCAGTATAAATAAAATAAGGATTTGGTATAATCACACATTTAAGAGATACAAGGGTTTCATCGCTGCTGGTATTATTGTTGTTCTGCTTTTAAATTTTAACATTTTTTTCCAACTATATAAGCCGTAACTGTTGTATTCTAATAACCATGTAAACAGCAAAACACAAAGAAAACAAAATCATTCATAGTCTCAAACTCCCCCAGCATACACCTACTATTTGCATTTTAGTGTACTTACTGTTTTAGTATTTTTAATACAAATCTACTATGTAACTATATTTTCCTTTGTGAAAAAATATGATATCCTAGTAATACCTTGTTTTGTAGCATCTGTCTATTTTAGGTATTAAATATGTTCAGTAGCATAGATCTTTTAAAAATGCTTAAATCTCCCCACGGTACTCCAGGAGGCAGAGGTTCTGGGTTCTAGATCTTGCCCCACCATGTATTAGTTGTACAGCTTTGAATAAATCCCTTAAGTGTTCTGAAATTCCATCCCTTTGTTTGCAAAATGCAAATAATAGCCGATATTTATTTCTTTTTTTTTTATTCTTATGTTAATCCCCATACATTACATCATTAGTTTAAATGAAGTGTTCCATGATTCATTGTTTGTGCATAACACCCAGTGCTCCATGCAGAATGTGCCCTCCTCAATACCCACCACCAGGCC
>NC_138379.1:28347054-28419230 GCF_054177405.1 Leptonychotes weddellii | reverse complement strand
GAGGGGGTGGGAGGATGGGTTAGCCTGGTGGTGGGTATTGAGGAGGGCACATTCTGCATGGAGCACTGGGTGTTATGCACAAACAATGAATCATGGAACACTTCATCTAAAACTAATGATGTAATGTATGGGGATTAACATAAGAATAAAAAAAAAAAGCTACTGGGGTCACTGCATCAAAGTCTTATTAAAGCTCAAGGAGAAAAAATTCTGTGATTCATAATGTAGTGCCTTTCTTGATTACAAGATGGGGAGGAGGTAACATTAATCAAATATCTGCTTTCCTCATCCTTTCCTGCCACTTATTGACATTGTCGTTCATTTTTGGTATCAGGGCCAGACACCTGTGTAGCAACAGTGAGCAACAATAGATATTATCTCTGTGTTCTTAGAACTTAAATCTAGTAAAACAAGTTAGTAATCAAATAATCATATACCTTCTGATGAATTAGAAATAGTCCCATTTCTTTACTACGTCATTCCTCAGAAAGTGGAATTTACTTCCCTCCCCTTGAATCTGGATGACCTTGTGACTTGCTTTTACCAATAGACTGCATTGAAAGTGACACTGTGCCAGGTCTGGACTCAAGCTTTAAAAGGTCTGTCAGCTTCTACCCTTGCTCCTGGAAGCTAGCCATCAAGGAGTGATGAACATTGGGCTAGACCACTGAATGAAGGAGCCCACGTGGAGAGAGACCAGGGAAATGAGAGGCCATGATGATCACAGCAGGACCAACAGATCTCCCCACTGAATGTAGCCACATCAGCAAATACATCTCACAATGTAGAACAGGGAAACTACCCAGCTGGCCCCAGTCAACCCAAAGAATTGTGAGAAATTTAAATGGCCATTGGTTTAAACCACAAAGTATGCAGGTCATTTATTACACAGTGATAGCAAAAATAGATCATATCTAAGGTAGACCTCTATCACATTCTCTTTCTGTCACATTACCCTTTTTTATTTTCTTTAAAGCTCTAATCACTACCTAAAATTATTTTCTTTACTTTCTGTTGTCTCCCCCAACAGGAGAAAAACAGTGAGAACAGGGACTTTGCCTGTACTGCTTCTTGCTGTAACCCTTGTGCCTAGAACAATGCCTCACATAGAGCAGAATGCTCAATAAATATTTGTAAATTAAGTGAATAGATGGATAGTTGCAACTAGGACAGATGAGTTAAATGAGAAGCAGATATTGCTGTAACGGTTTCTAAATGAGGGGATTAGAGGGGTACCTGGGGGACTCCATTGGTTAAGCGTCTGCTTTTGGCTCAGGTCACGATCTCAGGGTCCTGGGATGGAGCCCCGTGTAGAGCTCTCTGCTCAGTGGGGAGTCTGATTGTCCCTCCGCCCCTGGCCTTCGGCCTGCTTGTGCATTCTCTCTCTCTCTCTCAAATAAATAAATAAAATCTTTAAAATAAAAATAAATAAATAAATAAGGGATTAGAACTGGTGAGGGAAGTCAGAGAAGATATGACTTGTTTTGATAAAATCTTCACATGATTATGTCCAGCAGGAGAGTGGGGATTATTTTCTTTCTAGTTACTGTTCAATTAACTATTCTCTCGTAAGTGACATTATCACTTTAAACTTTTTGTGGAGGCAGAATATAGAATATTTTTCAAACTATTTTTAAAGCAACCTTCTAAGGTTCCATCTACTAATTAATTAAGAAGTTAAGGAATCCCCTGAGGTATCAGAAATTCATTTTGCAAAAATTGCTCAGGAAAAGAAGATGTGGCATCTGCTCTATTCCTCTGCTAGAAATTGAAATTAAAGAGAAAATTCTTGCTTAATTTGAAGAAATATTTTTTTCTAAATATGAGGAAAATTTTTAAAAGAGCATTTCGTGTTTCCTAGGCACAGAGTTCATTTGAGAATTTCTTTACATAGAAAAAGAAAGTGTTCTTAAAAAGGGAAGTCAGCAAGAGAGAAACATGGAAATATCTCTTTCCTCCTTCTAGAAAATGTTTCTTTGCTGGCAGAAGAGGTCCAAAGTTGTGTGACCCAAATGCCAGAGTGCTGTGGACACATTGTCTCAGGGCTGTGAGTGAGCTGGTGAGTAAGCAACCAAGACCCTTCCTTTAAAGCCGAACAATGAAGATAAGAAAATGAAGATCAAAAAGAGAAAAAGAATAAAAGTGAAAAGGAAATAATGCAGCTAATGTAAATTTAGATGTGTGTGTAAAATATATATTGGGGTGGTGGTAAAATTAAGTCTATTTTCTTTCTCATACTTTTATATATTTTATACATGTTGGGTTTTTGTTTTTTTTTTTAAGATTTATTTGTTTATTTTAGAGAGAGAGTGTGAACAGGGGGAGGGACAGAGGGAGAGGGAGAGAAATAATCTCAGGCAAACTGCATGCTGAGTGTGGAGCCCAATGCAGGACTCAATCCCACAACCCTGAATTCATGACCTGAGCTGAAACCAAGAGTCAGACACTTAACCAACTGAGCCACCCAGGCACCCCATAAATGTTGGTTTTATACACATACACACATACATACAATACATAGATATAAAAATATATATACATGTACATATAAATATATACACACTTATCTATGCATATATATTTATATAAATAAAATACATGTGAACATATATATAAATATATACATGCATATATATGTAAATCTATGAATATATATATATATGCATCTTGGGTTTCTATCTGTTTTATAATCTTTCTTTAAATCACCATTTTGATCTTTATTCAAAGCTTAGTTTTGTCTGTCTTAACAGAAGATTAGGTAAATTGTTAGCATGAACGAAATGGATATTCATGGTTATATAACTCTGAGTTGAGTTTGAGCAAAAAATACTATCACTCGATATACAGAGAGATAAGATTCAGATCAACAAGTAAACACAGACTCTGGATTCATTTGGATTTTTGTTTGAATCTTTGATTCACCACTTGCAATCTCTAGAAACTGGGAACTTTATTTAGCTATTTATCTCTAAAACGCAAGTTCTTTCCCTTCAATTCAAGAAATATTATGGAATACCTTCCTTGCTAGCTTCTGAGACTACAGCTGTGGGCAGAACAGCTAGCCACTGCCCTCGTGGAGTTTATAGTTTGTCCGGGGAAAGAGACATCTGCAAAGAAGATGATAAGTGAGCTGAAAATCTTCTCAAAAGATTTTCATTTAGCAAATTTCTCTTATCAAGTGGTTAAGAGAATTTTGCGAAATAATTCATGCAATGTCCCTGGCACTGTGTGTAGTCATACACAGTCAATAATTTAGAGTTCCAAGCCCCTTGGCCTTAAAGCAAACAGAAAGTAGACACCCAGTACTTTCCATATTTGAAAGGTTGATGAGGGCAAGTTCTTATCTGTGTATTCCCCATGACAGTTCTGGTGCTTAAACTGGGTTAGTAGACGACTGAATTGATCCCTCTTAAGGCTTAAATACAAAATAAATTTTGTAAGCATGCAGCTTTGTAGCTCCGCCTGCTCTTTGAGGGCCAGAACAGTGTCTCACCCACCTTTTACAATCCCACGGTGATCACCACAATACTTAAGAAATTATAGGAAGTGTAGACCAAAGGGAAAACACTAAAATGGTAGAAGAAATAGCTCTCTCTCCACACCACTCACCTGAAAATTATATAATCTCTAAAGGCCAGAACCTTTACTTTCAAGTGAGTTTTGAAATTCTTGCTTCCCTCACAAAATAGTGAAATGAGATAAATAAGTGAAAGTGTTCTGAAAACTTTAAGACACCACAAAAGCATACAAGAGTGCTATTATTAAGATGTTTTCATGGTTTAACCCCCTGAAGTCTGGCTTTACCCAACCATCACTTCTCTGAGACTCCTCTCTTAAAAGTTACTCATAAACTTGGTCTTATCAGTTTCTCAGAGTTGATTACATTTGCGATGATGACTCGTGCTGATTTGGATATAGAACCCGGGGTATATGTTTTAAAAGAGAAATAGACAAACTATTTCTGTTGCATCTTCTTTCCCAGTAGAAAAGTCACATGGAAGCCAATTTATCAGAAGGTACCTAAGTAGGCAAAGAACTGGATCTCTTGTAGTCAACTCTGGTGATGGGAATGTTTAATGACTCCAGTGTGTCTGATTCCAGGATAAGAAGGCATCTGCCTGTGAAAAAATGGATGTTTATACCATCTAATCAGGGCACTCATTTCTCTGGCTTGTGTCTGTCTGCTTCTCTCTTTTGGGCCAACATCCCTTCTGAATGACACGTTCTTTCCTTTGATAAGGTAATGCCTTCAATCAGGTTTCAATCCTGTCTAATGCCTGGACAGCAACTGTCTTTTATGTAACCCTGCCTGTCTCTGCTCCGTCAAACCTCAAGTGCTCGTTTCATGGTTTAACTCTCCATGGCCATCCTATTTCATTTTCTGTGTATTCTTAGAGGGTCCTTCATTGTTACCTCATTTTTCACCAACAGCAATGGTCTTCTAATTCATCTCTGAATCGATGGCCCCTTATTTGTTCTCATCTTCCTTCTCTGTGCAACATGACAATGTCCACCTTGCCTGTAGTAGACTTTTCCCAACATTATCTCTCTTCTCAATGGTCCCCCAATTTCTTGTGGGGGAATTACCTTGTCCTCCTTATATCTAAAGTTGGTGGAAATGTAATTCCTGGCTTGCAAATGCCTACCTCCAACTGTGGACCAGACTCTGGTTCAACCAGTGCCGGACTGTGGCCAAATCTCAATCAATCAGAAGCTTTTGGGATTTTGAGGGGCAGTCATTCTTATAACAGGGGAGGACAGAGTAGCAGTCACTACAATAACACCAGCATACAGAATACTACAGATTTTTGCCAAATGGCCCAGCGTACTGCATTTTGGGCCTCTGGATTGATGTATGTAGATCGACATTTATATAGACACACATATATATAATGGGTATTATATAAACACACATATATACTTATGTAATAAATGTAAAGTATATAATATATACTAAATTATACAATCTATATATTATGTATTATATCTATTACGCTATATATTACATTAGGTTATGTCATATATCATACATTGGTTTCTATCATTCCTAAGCCTTGTCTTTCTACTACCTTTTTAAAAAATATTGTAAAACACTTTCATTGCATTTGAGGACATTTTCAATAAGATCTTGAGTTTGAAGCCTTGGCTAGGTAGTCCTTTTGCACCCCATTGCCAGTTACGGTATTTATCAAAACTATAAATTCCAGCATATTGACTATTTCAACACTTTATTCAGCTGTTCCTATCTAACAATCTCATTAGCTCTGAAAAACACCAAATATAAATGCTTAATATATAGTACAAACCAACAGGTTTTTTTCACAGAATAAAACAACAAAAGACTGATTTTATACACATGTCCCCTGTTCGCTAGATCTTTAGTAATATTACTCAGGTTATTTCAAAGGTGATAACATTTATATACCATTACTTATGTTTTTCTCAAATTTTTTATCTGACTTCTGAAAGGTATAAATAAGGATGCATATAGTCAAAATTGTTTTTATAGACTTTTGATGTTTATATTGTCATACGTCTTACACAAATATATGGAGAGAAGGACAGATTACAATGACAAGTGTACGTTTAAGTCATTAGTGGTTATATGAATTTTGTTTACATGGCTATTTGCTCTTATGGGCATTATAAATGACAAGAGAAAATAATTCTGATTTTATGATCTCCTGAAATTCTTCTACTAAATCCATTTGCTTCAAGTAGTGGGTTTTTATTGCTTGCTGCCAAGAAGTGTTTAGTCTCCTTATGAAAGCAGCAAAATGGCTTCTCATCACCTCCCCGGCACAGTGCCTTGTATATAATAGGTGCTCAATAAAGTCTGTATAATCCACCTATTGTTTATTAGGTATTCAGCAACTGGAGCTGAAATGAATTGAACGGGCTTTTCTCAGACCCATAGCAACTACAAAACTAGACTATTTCACCACCATTCAGAAAACTGTACTCACAAGATTACATTCTGGAATCTTGACAAATAAGATTTCAGCAACTCTTTATTTAAGCACTTCTTAGACAAATTATGTGTCGCACTGTTACTAGGAATTCTGGCAAGGATCTACAAGTCTTGTTGTTCCAAAGCAACCGCGTGTGTTTGTCGGCAGTGTGATTATGAAGTGGCTGTAAGGAACTGCGCTGTTGGTTTGGGCCTCCGGTTTCACCAGACTCTGACTCAACAGCAACACTGGTTTGCAGAATCAGATGGAAGAAGGTATGCTGAATCGGAATTGCAGATAATAGAGTGGGATGGTTTCTGCCTTCTGAAGCACAGAAAAAAAAAGTGTTTTCTCTCTCTGTTACAGGGTTTCTATAGTACCTCCCTTATCCAGCATGATATCAATTCTATTTGGCAGTTGTGCAAAAGTCTGTTAAATAAAAATGAGAGATTGCAGTCGTGTTCCTGGGAAACTTCTTCTTAAGCAACTTATTCAGTAAAATATATTTTAAAAATATTAAGAATCGACTTTTTTTAAAAAAAGATTTTATTTATTTATTTGAGAGAGAGAGAGTGTGCTGGCGGGGGGAGGCGGGTGTGTGGGGAGGAGCAGAGGGAGAGGGAGAAGCAGGCTCCTGGCTGAGCAGGGAGCCCAATGCGGGGTTCCATCCCATGACACTGAGATCATGACCTCAGCCGAAGGCAGACACTTAACCCATGAGCCACCCAGCACCCAAGAATCGACTTTGATTAAAAAAAAAAAACGACCAGTATTTATGTGACTCAAAGGTTTACCAAAACAAGACTATGTGCTAACTTTGTCAAGGAGTATTTTTACTTCTTCCTGACAATGAACCTCTCCCTGAAAAGAGCTGCCATAGAAAACCACTAGTTCTTGCTATCCACAGAGATCTGAATTTCATCAATAAGGCCACAGAACTCACTAAACACCACCCCACACTTCTACCGGGCACACAGATGCGGTGGAGACAATACCATCTCAGCAATTTTTCATTCCCGACCCAGTGTGTCCTTCCCCAACTTTGCAGAACACTCAAGCCTTGAAGTGTCAAAATGACCCTGGAATGTCATTGATGAAACCTCCACGGAGGGTGATGCGACACTCAAGGCACGCATGCTTCATCTTTAGTCACCGATTACGATCAGGGAGGGAGGTTTTGGGGGCAATAATATATGGCCAGATTCCTGGAAAATCACCCTGAAAGAACATCTTTAAGAGAAATGGCTTAGAGCAAAGCAAATCAAATAATTTCACCACTAAGAAAAATGTAAGAAAGAAAGTTAAACTGGGTTAGCTAAAGAAAAAACAAAAGCCTTGGTGAGGAGACAAACTTCCCCCTCTTAGTTAGAGTAATGATGGAGATTTTGTCTCAGGGAATAAAGGATGTGTGATCCATTCTGTGCCATGCACGAGTTTAACCCATAGAATGTCAAACCCAAATTCCGGAGATTACCAACGATGTAATAGATAAACCACCACAAATTGGTTATTCATATAGGAAAAAGTAAAATTAGATTTCTGCCAGTTCCACAAAAATCAACTCCAGATGGATTAAAGATCTCAATGTCAAAAGTGAGCATTTTAGTTAAAAATATAGGTGAGTTTCTTTCTGGCCTTAAGGGAGAGAAGGATTTCTTAAAACACAAAATGTGCCAATGTGGGTGAAAAAAAAAATGGATAAATTTAGCTATATTAAAATCAAGACTACTTTGTTAATGAGAAGACACATTAAAGAAAAAATAAAATTCTTGTTAAACTGGAAGATATTTTTAATATGTATAACCAATAAAAGATTAATAACAACATATAAAGAACATTTGGAAATCATAAGAAAAGCACAAATAACACAATAACAAATGGTCAAATACACAAGCAAGCACTTGGAGGTAAAGGAAACATATTGCCAACATATATACAAAGAAAGATTTAGTTTCATCAGATATATGGGAAATACAAATTACAACGTAAGATATCATTTTAGACCATTTTGACTGGCAAAATAATGAAAATGCTAATGCTAATGTTTAGCAATTACCAAGTGTTGAGAAAAATTTAGATGAATAGGATCGAGAGGTAATGCTTAACTTTCAAAGACCAATCTACCACAAGCTGATCTCCCAGAAGTGGAGCTGGCCTCCTGCAAAGCACCATGGAAACTAGCATTGGTCAAATACTTAACGTGACACTGATTCTAGTTAACCTCAAGGCTTAGACCACAGCACCCTGATTATGCCCCGTGATGAACTGGTGATTCTGGAAACATGGACACTCATGTCAGGCAGCAAATTCTGCCACTCACTCACATCATCATACAGCTACAAGTGATAGATTGGGAACTTGACCTCTTGATCACTGCAGGAGAGAAGTTGATGGTACGATCTACTAGGAAGACTCAACCAGCAAGACAGGCCTGGACTAAAAGTTCTGCTATGTCACTTGGCTATTTTACTTTGTATTCTAATCACATTGGGAGAGGAGCTGGAGTATCATTAACTGTACAGATTAAAAGCCCTACAACCCAAGAACCAGGATCTTCTTCTATAGCCTGACATCTGCCCATGCCAGATAACTGTGACCTACCCCATATGGAGTGGCCAAAGTGGACTTTGCAAGTAAAATTCTGGTTCTTATATTGAGTGGTGAATCCTTAAGTGGTTGTTGTATTTTTGAAAATAAATAATTATGAACAAATAAGTAAACAACTAAACAAGTTCATCAGTCAGTGATAAGAGTGCTTCATGGCCAAAGACTATGATTAATCCAACGCTGTGCTCCTAGGTGCAACACAAAAGAAAAAATGACTTTATATACCTTTAACTTGGATGGTTTATATACCTCATCTAAAATTCTAATAATAATTTTTGATGTAGCTACTTTTATATCCATATTTTGCACAAAATAACAGGCTCACAGAGGATAAGTCAACAGCCCAATACTAAGTATCTAATAAAAATTAAATATCAGATTTGGATGTAACTCTATCTGATTATGTGTTGGTTTGATTACGTTGCAGTGACACTAACCTCCAAACTTTTGGTGGCTTAACACAATATATATTCACGTATCCACTTAAGAGTCCCAGGCGTCACTGGAGTAACTCTGCTCTGTGTGGTCATCCAGTGGCCTAAACACCTTCCACCTTCCTCTAGATCCTTACCACTGTATGTAGGAAAGAACGTGAAAGAACATACTAGGGAGCTGTATAGGCCAGGTTTAGAGTGATATTCATTATTCCTACTCAAGTTGCATTAGAGAAAGTGTCACTTGAGCACACTTAACTGTGGGGCAGCCTGGCAAATGTAGGAAGAGTAAATTTGAGTGGACAGCTGGTGACTTCCACCACAGGTTCCAAATATCAGGGTCTTCCCAACGTAACGTAGGTTGCTTCCTGTAAAGATAAATGCCAAAGATCAAAAATGACTTTGGACAATCACTTGATAATGGCAGGCCATGAGGAACAAGTTCTGTGATGCTAGGGCTCATGTGCTCCTTGGGTACTGAATTTGTTAAAGTATAAAAAACATAACCCAAGCAAAGCTGTGAGGTGCTTCTTCATTATGCTTGAATCCATGGATTCCCACTAAGCAACTGTATTATACAAAGAGCTAATCATCCTTGAATTAGTAACTTGTGGAAGAAACTACACTGACTGACGTGGTATGTGTGTGCGCGTTGGAACGAACACAGGGAAGCAATGAAAAATGGAAACAATCATAACATTGAAAATCAGTATATGTTGATTGTCATCCAAGACCACCTTTCCTGGGAATTGCTTCACCAAATATAGAATTTTTATTTTCTCTTTTTTAGTTTTGGCCAGATAGTCAATTAGAGTCTAATGCATTCAAGAATAATCAATATTAATTGTACGTTCTTAAAAATTAAGACTTGTAAAAAGAGAGGGCTTTTCAAACAATTTCTAAAGTCTAAGTTACTAGGAGACAGTAGCAGATATTGTCTAGCCAAGCATGTACATGCCCTACTAACTCAATCGGTTATCTGCTTTCTTACTTTTATAAATAATAATAGTAACCATTTGTTAAACACATACTGTGTGCTAAGAGCTTTATATACACTGCGCCATTTATCCACAATGATGCCATCTGGTAGTTATTAGGATTCATAATTTTCAGATGCAGACACTGAATTTAGAAAGGTTAACTACCTAAAATCACAGAGCTAGGAAGTAGGGTAGATCAGGGTTATAATGTGGATTTCTCTCATTCCAGCACCCCTTGTTCCTCCCCATCATGATAAGCAGCCAAAAGTCTAGCTCAGAGTTAGTAATGTTATTCACAATGTAGACAATACCCTTATTTTGATGCGAGTTTTTCTACTGGGAAGGCTACAGCTGGTACTATGTATATGGTGAGTATAAGTAATATCCTTGCACTTTGCATCTCAAGATTGTTACAATTATCTACCCAATTCTACCCAAGATACAGGGTGCCTGACCGCTGAATTGAAAATAGAAGAGATTGAGATATTCTCTTGGTTTAGTCCTTATGGAAACAACACTTACCCCTACGCTCCCATCAGTTTAGAATATTAAGAGTGTGTATTTTTTTTTCAATGTGGGACTTGAAGTCACTGACCCTGAGATCCAGACCTGAGCTGAGATCAAGAGTCAGACACTCAAACGACTGAGCCACCCAGGAGCCCCTAAGAGTGTGTGTTTTTAACCAATACAGGATCTTTTTGATGGCACTCAAGTTATATTCTGCAGGATGAGCAGTTTCCCTAGTAGCATGGCTGCTCTTGACTGGAAATCCATTTCACATATACTCTGTAATATGAAATTGAATGGAATTTTTCCCGTTTCCTTAGAACTGACTCTTAAGACCCAATGCTGACAATGAAAAAGTGACATTTTTAGAAGAATAAAAAACAAAGTTGAGCCAGGCTCTAAGACTTATTTAAAATCAATAGACCTGGCTCTTCCAAACCCAACCATGTTTCAGCTACATGAATTCATCTTCCTTTCCCCATTCCCTCTAAACTCCAGCCTAAATAAAGAGAAAGAGCCAGAGGTGTATGGGAGTAAGGAGTCATTGGGCTGGGGGATGGTGCCCCCTAACTTCACCCCAAACCAAGTCAAGAGGGCACTCGGGGAACCACATTAGAACCTGGGGGTGCCTGCAGGAGTGTGGAATTATCATCTCATTCCTCAGTTGGACTTTTGCTTAAGCAATACACATGCTAATCTACCTATTTCAACCAGGGAAAGGGACTAAGGAAAGATGGCAACAAGCAGATAGGGGCATCGATGGTGAGACTTCCAGAGGTGTGTGAAAATATCAAGGTTAAGTGGACATTGCAAGAGGTAGTTGAACAGGAAATATCTTGCTGGTAACACATATGTCCAAGAAGACTGGGCACTCAGTAAGATATCAAGAGCATCAAGAAGTTGTGGGATAAACTGCCAGGAGCACAAACTGAATGGTTTCAAGAAAGTTAAATTAGAAAGAATCTCATATTAGAAAACTATGCAATAAGGAAATCTCAAAGGGCCCTCTCGCATCCCACAATAGAGCCAACACTGAATGTTTGCATCAGCAGCCAGCAGGTCTTAGCCAGAGACTCAGAGACTGCCAAGAGACATGCAGAATTGAAGTGACCTGCTAAGTTAAAGACACTTGTCCTATTCCATCTTCTTCCATACTAGAGAGACCAAGGGTCTCTGACCCTGGGTCAATCTGAAGTGGGATGCAGAAGAGCAGGACAAAAGCAATAAATTGACTATGACATTGAGGCATTAAATTCAACTAGACTGGACGGAACTTCCTTGTATCTAAAATTTACTGGAAACCTGTCAGATCTGCCTAAAATAGTTTAGATTATTAACATAATAGATGTCATTAGATTATTTGCAAATGGTCACTCCCTCCCCCTTGACCTCCTCCATAGGCTGGAGGAGAATAGCATGAATCCTGCCCATTCATGCAGGCTGTGGCTATGGCACTTGCTTTGGTATATGGGATGTTGGCAGACTTGGTATAAGCAAGAACTTAAATAGCATTTATGTGGATTGGCTGGCCCCTCTTCACTCCTGCCTTTCACCATGAGAAGAACATGCCTCAATTGGTCACTGGTCCGAAAAGAATGGGAGACACTTGAAGAGGACATGAACCCAACTCAGGAACTACAGCCAAGCCCAGTCTGGAACAGCTGGAGCCCAGCCAACTGGTGCAATGTGAGAAATAAATGGACAGATATGAGTTAATTTAGCCATTCTACAATACTGATAAGCATTAGGTTTTTATCCTTTCAATTTTTTTAAATTCAGAATTTGCTTCAATGAACATATCTTTCCATGTATCATTGTGCATATGAGGGATTATTTCTATAAGCTAGATAACTAGCAAAAGAATTTCTGGGCCAAAGGTATAGCACACTAAGACTTTGCTATACACTGCCAAAATTACTTGGAAAGCTGTTGTAATTATTCATATCATCACTATTGACATTCCCTCCCACTGGCTATAAAAGGGCCTATTTGTCCATGCCCTCCCAAGGACAGGCCTTAATAATCTTTCACAATTTTACCATATTGAGGGGGGAAAAAAATCTCATTGTTTCAATATCATTGGTTGAAAATAGTAAAGCATTGCTATGTATGCACACGTGGTAGGGTTTCTACAACATAAGTGAAAGATCAAGTTGCAGAACTATATGTAGGGGTGCCTGGGTGGCTCAGTCGTTAAGCGCCTGCCTTCGGCTCAGGTCATGATCCCAGGGTCCTGGGATCGAGCCCTGCATCGGGCTCTCTGCTCCGCGGGAAGCCTGCTTCTCCCTCTCCCGCTCCCCCTGCTTGTGTTCCTGCTCTTGCTCTCTCTCTCTCTGTCAAATAAATAAATAAAATCTTTAAAAAAAAAAACTATATGTAATATGATCCCATTTCTTGTATACACATATGAACTTACACATGCCTTGTGTATAAATGTGTGCACATGTATGTGTGCGTGTGTGGGCATACCTTTATGTAAGTCTATATAAACATTTAAATCTGGAAAAATATTCTCCAAACTGTTACCATGATTCTCTCTTACAAACTAGTTTGAGGACAAGGAAATAAAAAGAGAATTTTAGCTGTGCACTTTATTAGTTCTGTATTGTTTAAAATTTTATGATCATGTAAGATTTTATAATAAAAGAAAGCGATACAGATAAAAATGTTTGTTTGAATGCAAAACAAAAATCTTCATTTTCCCAAATTATGCAGCCATAATCTCCATTTAATCATTTCTTTTATTTTTAACCTCACTGAGAAATAAGTTAGCAGAGTCATGTGATATATCACAATTCTTGTGTGTTTGACATTTACATTAATGTTATTTAACTTAGTAACATATCAAATATGGCAAGTTATAAATAAATATTTAAAAATTGTTTATTGATAAGGCAATCAGTAATAATAATCCTCTTATTAATTACAGAGGAATGAAATTTTAAAAATCTTATTCTAGATATATCTGTGACTGGGCATATGGGAGTGACAAAGTAGTGCTAATGTACTCTAAAACAAATGAGTCCAGGGGTGCCTGGGTGACTCAGCCAGTTAAGCATCTGCCTTCAGCTCAGGTCATGATCCTAGGGTCCTGGGATCCAGCCCTGAGTTGGGATCCCTGCTCAGCGGGGATCCTGCGTCTCCCTCTCCCTCTGCCCCTATCCCCACTCATGCTCTCTCTCTCTCTCTCTCTCTCAAATAAATAAATAAATAAATAAAATCTTTAAAAAAAAATGAAAAATGAGTCCAGATTTCCACTTGTATTTCAGGAGTCTGTTAGTCTCAGAGCTCTGGGTTTATCATTTTTTTTTTTTAAGCCGTTAATGGACCACCCTAATCCTTTAGTTTACTAGAAGAGTAAAACAATTTCTCCATTGAGATGTTTTTATATCTCCAATTTATCTACCCAAAAGCATCTCACAATTGAAATTTACTCCTACATTTGCAAATCAAGTACACATGTCCGGATGAAGAATTTTTTTAGTGGCTTTTGATACTCAAGATGACATATTCTCTGAAGTAGGAAAAAAATCAAATATTTTGAGGAATTGATACTTGGCTAGACAAATAATGAACATACAAATCATTGTTTCTCAAATGCTTTATATAAACAGTGTGTCCTCTTCCTCCATTGTTCCAGTCATGCAGTGAGTACGGAGTTACACTCTTGAGGCCAAAAATGCAATCAGAGCCTTGTGAGCTAATTGGAAAATGATCATGAAAGAGAAACAAAGAACCCCATAAAGTTAAGAACAAATAAAACATATTGTAAATACATCTGGATAAGAATATAAGAGTTAGGATCTAGTTTCAAGTGCGCAAAAGACATTAATATTCTTTCCCAAATGCAAGTTTGCCCATGAATTACACACATTTGGACAATGTTCTTGAAGAGATTTCAATGTAGCTTTTTTTTTCCCAGTCACATTCTAAATTCATCTTCCACATTCTAAATTCATCTTCCACAGCATATTATCAAATCCTAAATCCATTTTCCCAGGCATATGTTGAAGTGTTTTGTTGAGGTATTCAAACAGCCTGGGGAGTACTTCATTTGTTAAACAACAATTCAACAAACAGAATTATTTTTTACTTTGTTGAAGTTATTTGATTGCTGGTTTCCAGAAAGGGTTCATGCAGGAGATACACTTACAAGAAAACAGTATGGAAACTTTCCTTGGGTCCCACTGGGACTCCTAGAATTTAGCTAAAGGATAAAAGACATGGTCCATCATTGAGATCACTTGAACCTTTGTACTGAGACTCAAAAGAAATCCATTAATTTCAAGATAGACCAATACGATTCAGACCAAGGTTGCCAATGTTACAATATTGGTTTGTGAACCATTTGATAATCTTAGGAAGGCAATAGTTTATCAGTTTATGTACTCAAATCCGCAGGTAACATTCATTTAATCTTATTTCCAGCTTTTTGAGTTAACCTCAGCCACCATCAGTTTGTTACATATCCTTCTAAATGTAAAAATTCTAAGCACTAACTTTCAGAGAGGTGGAAGTATCTGAGGCCCAGCTGTTTGTAAGAATGTTTGCTGGAGGTTTGCCTGGGTGGCTCAGTCAGTTAAGCATCTGCCTTTAGCTCAGGTCATGATCCTGGGGTCCTGGGATCAAGTCCCATGTTGGGGTCCCCGCTCAGCGGGGAGTCTGCTTTTCCCTCTGCCTCTGTCCCTCCCCCCCGCCACTCATGCTCTCTCTCTCTCTCAAATAAAAAAATAAAATCGTTTAAAAAGAAATTTAAAAAAAAAAGAATGTTTGCTGGACCCAACTGCAGTCAGTACTATAGACAATCTCCTGTCTTGTGTTCAACAAATGTTTAAAGGAATGCAATGATTTGCGTATCTAAAACCAAAACTGTGGTATACACCTGTGAGCTTTGAGGGATAGAAGTTAAGAATTCCTAGGAGCAGGTCTAGCCCCTGGAAAGAAATATATGTATATATACAAACTTCTGTCTTCCAAGACTCTTCACCTTTTCCTCTTGAGCCTTTTATTTACATCCAAGAGTAGATGGCTTTCCCCTCTTTTCTGCCTTGAGTCCTGCCCATCTGTCTAACTTTGACTCTTTCTTTATCTGTACATCTGCAAGGGTCTGTCTGTTCCTCAAGTGCACCACACTGACCTCTATCTCAAACATTTTTGCATTGCTCTTCTCCCTGCGTGGAATGTTCTCACACTGTTTCCTGTCCTTCTGTTCTCTCTGCCCGGAATGTTTTTCAACCTTTCCCAAAAGCTGATTCTGTCTCGTTTTTCAGGTCTCAGCTCCAGCATTTTCTCCATAAAATTAAAGAAAAAAAAAAAAAAGCTTCCCTGGACCGGGACACTAATAGCCTTTCACTCAAATTTCTCTCCATCTGATTACCCTGTTTAGTATTTTTATATCACTTATCACTAACTGAAATTATCTCATTAACTTATTTGCTATTGCATGTGTTCCTCAATGGAATAATAGCTCCTTGAGGAGAATCTTGAAGAGTTCATAGTAGGCTCTTAAACATGCTTATTGAATAAATGAGTAAATGATTATTGCAGTTGCTTTTAGTCTCTACATTGCTACATAGCAATGAGAAGCTCATGTTTTGAACTCAGAACTACATTCGAATTCAACCCTTGCTAATTACCAGCTTAGTAACTTGGACAAGTTACCAAGTTTCTTTGAGCTTCAGTTTACTCATCTGTAAAGTAGGAATAATAGCATTTACTTCACTGAGTTTTGTGAAAATTGAACAAAATAAAGCATAAAACACGGACCAAAGTTTCTGCTCTATAAGAAATGCTCAGTAAACATTAGTGACAGCGTTGGATTTCTCTCAAAGGACATTTATATTTGAAAAGATCAGGAAGAGACTCAATCTTAACGGAGATGCTGTGCTTTGCCGACAGTAGGACACCTCCCACTGCTAGAGTAGGCAGTTAGACCTGAGCAGGAGGGAAGAAAGCCAGACGGCAGATAGGAGATTGCCAGGGACTACCCAGTCTCTGCCCAGAGACTACCCCTTAGACCAACCCCTTTTGCGGTTTAGCACAGCCTGATAAGTAGGAGATACGGGCCGCAGTGACTGGCCCAATTTTGGAGCATGCGGACTTAAGGAAAACCGTGTCCGCTAGTAACCCCAGTGCTGTTTTAATATCATTATAATATCATATACACTGTGGTTTTAGCCACCCCTCCCCTGCCCCGTGGGTTTTGCTTAGGTGCTCGTGGGAAGACAGTGTACATGAACCTGTGTCAAAGGTTGGAGGGAAGGAGACCCGGGCGGATCCAGAGGGTGGCATGGCAATGACAAGATAGGAAGGAGGAGACCCAATAGACCCCCCATGAAAATAATCCAATGTGGAACTCAGCAGGCTGCTACCTACCCCCCGGTCAGGCTGCTCCTACGACTGTGGAGAGTATTTTCACTTTGCTAAATAAAACCTTCACTGCTTTAACTATCAAGTCTCATCACTGGATTCTTTCTTTGAAGAAGTCAAGAGCTGAGGAATTGTACAATTCACTACCTGGTAACACCACAACTGGACTTTCTTTGGGCAAAAATGAGGTCATATTAAGAAGGCAAGTTAACTAGCACCTTTCACATCATACTTGGAAGAGAACATTGCCAATGGAGAAGGCAAGAACAGCCTTTGGGAGACTGAGACAGGAGGTCAGATGCTGCCAGAAGATTACCTGACTGGTGAGTAGAAGGTCGTATCCAGCAGCATTTCCTGAGTGAATTTCCCAAAATCAGTTACTAGCCCTGTAGATCCAGAAATGTCAGTCTTCCAGAGTTGGTAAGACTCAGTGAGGCTGCCTTGCAATATCCAAACTAAAGTGTATAAACTAGAGACCAACTTGTTGAATTAGAATAAGAACCCTCGGGGCACCTGAGTGGCTCAGTCGGTTGAGCATTCTCTTGATTTAGGCTCAGGTAGTGATCTCAAGGTGGTGGGATCCAACCGATCTTGGGTCTCCTGCTCAGGGTGAAGTCTGCTTGAGATTCTCTCTCCCTCTCTCTCTCTGCCCCCCCCCCACTCACATGCCCACACGCTCTCTCTCAAATAAATAAATAAAATCTAAAAAAAAAAAGAATAAGAACTCTTAAGCTCAAAATGTCAAATATTCACATTAGCCAAGAAGTCCCTCTTAGAAAAAAATCCATGAAAATCAAATTTTGTTGTAAAAATGGCTTGGTGAGCAAGAAAACTATTTGTGCATGTTAAATGTTATCAGGGATGTGCTACCAGACACTAAGGCACCCATCTGTGCCGCCAGATCCTTTGATGGTGTTGGAGGGACAATATCAGCTTTCCTCTTCTAATTTCTGTTGTTGTTGTTGTTTTTTTAATGTTCCCTCATCTTTCAACTGATCCCTTCCTTAGATATCTTAACATCAATTTCCTGCAACTGCTTGTCTTACTAATTTAGCTAGGTGAGAGATGGAAGAAACTTTTCAGCCAGTTAGCCATTAAATTCCATTATAATTTTCTAGAATTAGTTTTCTATAATTGCATTCTCTAAGCATCTTTTGAAAGGTCTTATTATGCTTTAGTATATTCCATGTTTATGGAATGACTGAGTTCACATACTATGACTGAGTTCACACTTTTGAAAATTGTCAATGACTATAGGAGTAATAAGGATTTGTACACATTGAGGCTGTTCACAAATAATTCGTTTCCTCCTTCCAATAACATAGCTGGATTGCAGTTCACTACCTCCTTGAAGGGATACATGACTGTTGATTTGTTTAACTGATGAAATGGGTAGAATTGATATGTGACACCTACAGGTGGGAGTCTTTAAATTCTAGGCTTGATTAGCCATTCTTCCTTTCCCTCTGCCACAGCATCTGGTGATGTTCCAGGACTTCATCAATCTTGATCCTTGAGCTCATGGAGCACATCTCAATTCCCACCCATGATGGGCATGTCATGTGTGTAAGAAATGCCCATCCCTTTAATGTCTTAAGTTGCCAAGCTTTTGGAGTTACTTATTTATGCATGATAACCCAACCTATTCGCACTAATAAAGAAGTGAAAATCTCTAGAGTATCCCCTGATGATTATCTGGGATGTTGGGTTTTCTGTTTTTCTTTTTGTTTTTTTTTAGCTTAGAAATGTTTCATATTCACCATCTATAAAATAAGATTATTAGATCAAAAGATGTCTAAGATTCTTCCAAATGGCAAATTATACTCTGCATTTACTAGTTTTCCTGAGCTCTGCCTTTAAGTTGATGCTCATATTGATGAATCTGTGTTTTCATTAACAGCCTTTCAGAAGAGTTTCAACTCTTCTGTGATCTGATCATAGAATACTCCTTTGTGGAGATCTTCTTTTAATAGTGTAAGGGAAGATTCCCAGACAAGATCTTTTCTATGTTTACAAGAGATTTCTTTCCAAAGTTTTGAGTTTATAGAAACAGAGCTCAGCTAAGCAACTTTTTGGTAGGAATTGGTAGGTAAAACAAAAGACTCCTTGTGGCCCTGTAAAGGGAAAAAGATGTCTGTTTAACTGCTAAAAACATGTTGAGGAGAGGGAAAAAATGGCTCATTGAGCACATGATAGCAATGCTGAAATATTTGGGGAGGAAGAAAACATCCTCAGGAGAAATAAGATATCTGCTATTTAGGAATTACTGAAAAGAAATAATTCTTATACTAAATGTATCCATTACCAGCCAATGGAATATGTTTGTGAGTGACAGCTTTCTCAAGTAGAAATTATCACTCATCATTAAGCTTCATGCAATTAACCAAACAGGTAAGAGGGAAAATGCCACTGCTGAACCCTTTAGGCTTCCCATTTCTCACGTATTCGTCTTGAAAACTCAATATATTCCTCACTGAGAGTAACATATGGAATGACTAAATCTTAAGTATTAATTCAAAGCCATTTTTTTCTCTCCACTGTCCCAGGATGCAAAAGACAGCTGAGAACAAAGTCAGAGCATGAAAAAACATAGCCTTTCTCCCCTAGGCTCAGATAACAGACTTGTAGCCAAATGGAATTTTACCAAACTTTCTAAAATGAGTAACATTGTGTGAGCACTGTTCCCTTGGGAACTGTGTAAAAATGAGATGTCTATCTCAAAGGGTTCTCCAAGAAAAATCCTTAAAGAAATGGACATTTGTCTTGACCTAGAGACAACTGCAGAAAATTACAAACACCCAAGAATAGCTTAACATAAAAACTTGAATTTTTACCAAATATGATAATAAAAAAGATATTAAAATTTATTGAATGTCAATTATTCATTCTTTCAACAACATTTATTGATTGTATATAAGGTGCCAAGAACTATGCCAGATGCTTTCACATGAACTGCATAATTTGGTCAGGAACTCTGTAGAGTACAGATTACTTTATAGATAAATGGCTTATCTGAAGTCACACAACTAATAGGGCTTTTTATTCAAAAGGTATTCATTAAGGCTCTACTACATGCCAGCACTTTTTGATGCACTGGGGTGTATCATTAACATTTAGAAGGCCAAGGATGAGAGTATAAATTGAAGCCCCTATACCATATGTCTAAGTATTTAAAATTATAAACAGTGATGTGCTGGATCCAGCTTTTTGCAGTTCAGAAGAGCCAACTGTATTTATCTCTTCCCAAATTCACATTCAGTAATGCTGCATCTGTACCTTGAAATTAGCCATGGCAGGAACATTTATACACCACAACAAACGGCAAATGCTACAAATTGGGTGGTGATGGGTGTTGCTTTCCGGGAGTGTCTTGTTGAACACTTACCAGCATACCACTGCTTATAACAATCTAACTATTAAATAAAATATGTTCTATCCTCCAACCTCGAAAAATATAAAAAAAATTTAGGATTCCCAGATGCCATATTATACTACATGCTAACTAACTAGAATTTAAATAAAAACTTGAAGCAACGACAACAAAAAAATAGAATTCCCAGATGCCTTGTTCCATACCAGAATTTGGGGAGGGAGGGCTAGTCCCTAGGCTGTAGTTCCCAGCCTGCAGGCTGAGAGCCACAGACCCCTCCACTTTTCATTCTATCCCAGTTTCATCCTGCACAGGGAGGGAGACTGTGTGGATACTCCAAAATACACATCCATGCTTCATCTATCCATACACCCTACACACATAACACTGCTACCCCTGGGTCATCCCATGGGCCTCAGTGTGTATATACTAGGGCTGTAGTACAACCCCTGTGGCCTGGAGAAAGAGAAGAGATCACTCACAGACCCTAGAAGCAGGCACAAGTCTTTGCAGTTCTGAAATTTAAGGGTCTGGGCTTGCAAAGCACTATCTAGGATGGAGGGATAGTGTAGGTTCTAGGTGGGTTCCTTGGTCTCACAGATGGATCACACATGGTACAGATGAAGGAGCATCAGAGTAGAGCCCCCTAAAACACAGGGCACTATTGCCTGTTCTAAGAATGGTACAAAATACAGAAGTCCCAAAGCCCTCATGGAATTCATGTTCCACTAAGAGGAAATATAACAGTTTAATTGTTTAAAACAAATTATTTCCAAGGTCAAATTGGCTATATTACCACCCTTTTTTTCAGCGCAAGTGAAAAAAAATATTAATATTTACCATTTATTGACATCTTATTATTTATCAGAAATTATTAAATTCTTGGAAACCAAATAACTAAAAACTCAGAGCTTAGCTATTGATTTTATTTCCTAAAAATTTATTTATGTATTTATTTTTAACTTAGATTTTTTTAAATTTTTTAAAATGTAAATTCAATTAATTAACATAATTGTTGGATCCTATTGGCTAGTATTTTGGTGAAAATTTTTGTTTCCATGTTCATGAGGGATATTGGTCTGTAATTCTCCTTTTGGGTGGGGTCTTTGTCTGGTTTTGGGATCAAGGTTATGCTGTCCTCATAGAGTTTGGAAGTTTTCCTTCCATTTCTATTTTTTGAAACAGTTTCAGAAGAATAGGTATTAATTCTTCTTAAATGTTTGGTAGAATCTCCTGGGAATCCATCTGGCCCTGGGCTCTTGTTTGTTGGGAGATCTTTGATTACTGCTGGTTATGGGTCTGTTCAGGTTTTCTATTTCTTCCTGGTTCAGTTTGGTAGTTTATATGTCTCTACGAATGCATCCATTTCTTCCAGATTGCCTAATTCATTGGCATATAGTTGTTCATAATATGTTCTAATAATTGTATTTCTTTGGTGTTGGTTGTGATCTCTCCTCTTTCATTCACGATTTTATTTATTTGGGTCCTTTCTCTTTTCTTTTTGTTAAGTCTGGCCAGGGGTTTATCAATCTTAATTCTTTCAACAAACCAGCTCTTAGTTTTGTTGATCTGTTCTACTGTTCTTTTGGTTTCTATTTCATTGATTTCTGCTCTAATCTTTATTATTTCTCTTCTCCTGCTGGGTTTAGGTTTTATTTGATGTTCTTTCTCCAGCTCCTTTAAGTGTAAGATTAGGTTGTGTATTTGACACCTTTCTTGTTTCTTGAGAAAGGCTTGTACTGCTATATACTTTCCTCTTATGACTGCCTTTGCTGCATCCCCAAAATTTTGAACAGTTGTGCTTTCATTTTCATTTCTTTCCATGAATTTTTTAAATTGTTCTTTAATTTCCTGATTGACCCATTCATTCTTTAGTAGGATGCACTTTTGCCTCCACGTATTTGAGTCTTTCCAAATTTCTTCTTGTAGTTGAGTTCCAGTTTCAAAGCACTGTGGTCTGAAAATATGCAAGGAATGATCCCAATCTTTTGGTACCAGTTGAGATCTGATTTGTGACCCAGTATGTCATCTATTCTGGAGAACATTCCATGTGCACTTGAGAAGAATGTGTATTCTGTTGCTTTAGGATAGAATGTTCTGAATATACCTGTGAAGTCCATCTGGTCCAATGTGTCTGTCACTCAAAGCCGTTATTTCCTTGTTGATCTTCTGCTTAGATGATCTGTCCAGTGCAGTGAGGGGGGGTGTTAAAGTACCCTATTATTATTGTATTATTATCTATGTGTTTCTTTAATTTTATTATTATTTGGCTTATATAATTGGTTGCTCCCATGTTAGGGGCATAAATATTTACAATTGTTAGATTTTCTTGTTGGATAGACCCTTTAATTATGATAGAGTGTCCTTCCTCATCTCTTATTACAATCATGGTTTAAAATCTAATTTGTCTGATATACAGATTGCCATCCCAGCTTTCTTTTGATGTCTATTAGTATGATAAATGGTTTCCCATGCCCTCACTTTAAATCTGGATGTGTCTTTGGGTCTAAAATTAGTCTCTTGTGACAGGATATTGATGGGTCTTGCTTTTTTATCCAACTTGATACCCTGTGTCTTTTGATTGGGGCATTTAGCCCATTTACATTCAGAGTAACTATTGAAAAATATGAATTTAGTGCTATTGTATTACCTGTAAAGTGACTATTTCTGTATATTGTCTCTGTTCCTTTCTGGTCTATGTTACTTTTGGGCTCTCTCTTTGCTTAGAGGATCCCTTTTAATATTTCTTGTAGGGCTGGCTTGGTGATCACAAATTCTTTTAGTTTCTGTTTGTCCTGGAAGCTTTTTATCACTCCATTTTGAATGACATTCTAGCTGGACAAAGTATTCTTGGCTGCATATTTTTCTCATTTAGCACCCTGAATATATCATGCCAGTCCTTTCTGGACTGCCAGGTCTCTGTGGATAGGTCTGCTGCCAGTCTAATATTTCTACCCTTGTAGGTTACAGACCTCTTGTCCAAAGGTGCTTTCAGGATTTCTTTTTGTCTCTGAGATTTGTAATTATATGTAGGGGTGTTGACCTATTTTTATTGATTTTGAGGGGGGTTCTCTGTGCCTCCTGGACTTTGATGCCTGTTTCCTTCCCCAGATTAGGGAAGTTCTACAGTATTACTTGTTCCAATATACCTTCTGCCCCCTCTCTCTTTCCTCTTCTTCTGGGATCCCAATTATTCTAATATTTTTTCACTTTATGGTATCACTGATCTCTCAAATTCTCCCCTCATGATCCAGTAGTTGTTTATCTCTCTTTTCCTCAGCTTCTTTATTCTCCATCATTTGGTCTTCAAAACACTAATCCTCTCTTCTGCCTCATTTATCCTAGAAGTTAGAGCCTCTATTTTTTATTGCATCTCATTAATAGCCTTTTTGATTTCAACTTCGTTAGATTTTAGTTCTTTTATTACTCTGGAAAGGGATTCTCTAGTGTCTTCTAAGCTTTTTTTCAAGCCCAGCTAGTATCTTTATAATCATTATTTTGAACTCTAGTTCCAATATCTTACTAACGTCCATATTGATTAGGTCCCTGGCAGTCAGTACTACCTCTTGTCCTCTTTTTTGAGGTGAGTTTTTCCATCTTGGCATTCTGTCGAGAAAAGAATAGTTGAATGAGAAAACAAAAACAAAATATTAAAATGGCAACAATGACCCCAGAGAAATATGGACTAAACAAATCAGAAGGGACCCAAAGCCAAAAAAAAAAAAGAAGAAAGAATATAATCAGACAGGTGAACAGAATAGAGCAACACACTGGATTCTGTGCATATTCTGGTCTGTTTTTTAGAAGACTAGATCCCAAAATTATAAAATATATATATATATGTATATATATATATATATACAAAAATAAAATGAATACAATGAAAGGATAGACTGCAACTGTAAAAATGAAAATTAAAAGACAAGAAAAAACAAAAGATAAAATAACAACAACAACAAAAAGGAAGGGATATAAACAGACAGGTCAATAGAACAGATCAATACACTATCTCTTGAGTGTATTTTGGTCAGTTTCTTAGAAGAAACTACATCTCAAAATTGTAAAGAAAGAAAAACTTATATATACAAAAATAAAATTAAATACATTGAGAGGATAGAATATAACTGTAAAGATGAAAATTAAAAAAGACTAACAGAATAAAAAAACAAAAAAGAGAATATGATCAGACAGGTGAATAGAACAGAGCCATACACTAGATTTTGCATCCCAAAATTGTAAAGAAAGAAAAACTTATATATATACAAAAACAAAAATAAATACAGTGAAGGGATAGAATGTATATGAACATTTAAAAAGATTTTAAAAAAGAGTTGATAAAAAGTTGGTTGAAAAAATTTAAAAAAAAATTAAAGTTGAAAGACTAAAGAATCATGGGGGAAAAGCCATGAATTCTATGTGCTGTATTCCCCTAGCGCTGAAGTTTTGCAATTCTCATTGATCGGTAAACTTGGTCTTGGCTGGATGTTCTTGCTGATCCTCTTAGGGAGGGGCCTGTTGCACTGATTCCCAAATGTATTTGCCCCAGGTGGAATTGCACCACCCTTGCCAGGGGCCAGGCTAAGTAATCCCCTCCGGTTTGCTCTACGTGGCTTTTGTTCCCTGAAGGCTTTCTGTACAGCTTTAGAGGATGAGAATGAAGATGGTGGCCTCCCAATCTCTGGCCCAGGAGGAGCCAAAAGCTCATGGTCCCACTCTTCAGTGCAAGTAGTCAATCACTCCTGTCTTCCTGGTCTCTGTCCACACTCCATGTTCACCCAGCCTGTGACCGAGCATTTCTATATCTGGCACACGATCCTGTTTCGAGTCTCCAAACCCTGCAAACTCCTGTGGTGTGCTCCCGCACCACTCCTCCCTAGGGAGGAAGGGGGGGTCTCACTGGTTCTGCCTTGTGTTGGGCCCCTGCTCAAAGAGTAGTCACCCAACTGTGCCGTGGATCACAGTTTATGGCAACCCCGAGCTGAGAGCCCACTCCTGGGCTCACTCTTTGCAGCTGGCTCCCCACTCTGATGCCTGGGAGCTCTGCTGTACTTAGGCACCCCCAGGCTTCTTGTGACCCTGAGGATCCTGAGACCACACTGTCCCACCTATGATTCCATCCCCTCTTCACCACCTGAGCACCTTTCAGGCAGGGGCGTCTCTCACTGGAACAGACTTCTAAAAGTTTCGATTTTGTGCTCTGCTGCTCTATCACTTTCTGGTAACTGGCTTACAGAAGCTCCCTCCCCCTGTGGTTTATCCTCCCATGAATCGCCCTGGATTCACTTCTCCACACGTCCTACCTTGCAGAAAGTGGTCACTTTTCTATTTGTAGAGTTGCAGCTATTCTTTTCTTCGATCTCCAGTTGAGTTTTCAGGTGTTCAGAATGGTTTGATAGCTATCTAGCTGAATTCCTGGGACCAGACGAAACTAAGGTCTCCTACTCCTCCGCCATCTTCTAGCTACTGATTTTAGGTAGCAAAATGATTACTAATATTTATTTAGCATCACAGTATTTGTTATGGGACAGACTCAGGACAGCTTCTCACTCAATGCAAATGTTCCTTGTAAACTACCTGGCTGAATCCTTTTGCAAACTCCAGACTGGGCTTGCTCCTTACTCATGGTACCTGTCACCATGGGTGATAAAAACACTTTCTCGTTATTTACTTGAGGATTAGGACCATGTGGGCACCAAGAACTGGTTGTTCATTGTTTACCAGCACAGCGCCGGGTTTCACATTTGTATAGTAAATACTTCAGTATAGGCCAAAAAAATATATATATATATATGAACAGTAATTATATTTGGGAAAAGGAACCCAAAAGAGGGAGAAGAAAGGGGTGCCTAGGTGGCTCAGTTGTTAAGCATCTGCCTTCAGCTCAGGTCATGATCCCAGGGTCCTGGGATCAAGCCCTGCATCAGGCTCCCTGCTCAGCAGGAAGCCTGCTTCTCCCTCCCCACTGCCCCTGCTTGTGTTCCTGCTCTCACTATCTCTCTTTCTGTCAAATAAATAATAAATAAAATCTTTAAAAAAAAAGAAAGAGAAGAAAGACTTACTTTTCATTTAATCTTACTATATTTTTCTTAATAATGTGAGGACAATGGGATTATGGGCCATTTTGGTTTCCTTTATATAAAATTATATAGAGAGTCTTTTTAAAAAATATTTTATTTATTTATTGGTGAGAGAGAGAGTGCAGAGCAAGAGAGAGAAAGGACAGGAGCAGGGGGCCTGGGGGTAGGGGCAGAGGGAAAGGGAGAAACAGAAGCAGGCTCTCCACTGAGAAGGGACCCTGGGATCATGCCCTGAGCTGAAGGCAGACGCTTAACTGACTGAGCCACCCAGGTGCCCCCAGTCTTTTTTGAACTTCTTAAACCTTTTGAAAATGACTAAAATTTAAACAAAAAGAATGCTGATATATATCAACTGTTTATATGGTAAATATTCTTTGTAAATCCTACTGTTTTTCCTTCTTCAAAATAGGAAATTGTGTAAGCAGCAGAATTTTTCCATAAGTCCTAGATTTCACTGAGGCTAACTAGTCCTGCCATCTATAATAGCTTCTTAAACCCAGAACAAGTCCCTGAGCATCACCATACGTTAAGTATAATACGATGTACGTGTGCTGCCGCTGAAGTCACCAGGCTTCCTCCTCCAGAGACACCACCAACCTTCCAACCTCTGAGTGGGGTCTTGCTCAATCTCATCCACTCTTTCTGTTAGGGCAATACTGAAGAAGTCTTTCGAGAAATCCAGAGCCGCTCTTGTTGGTGCTCGCTCATCATATATTTCTGTGTTTCTCCTGCGTAACACACTGACTGTACTTAAGTTCAATTCGCTGCACTTAACATGGACTTAATTTTAAGAATAAAGTTTTCTTAAATCTGAAAAAAAAAAAAGAAAGAAAGAAACAGATGGGCAAAGTGTCAACATTTCTGGCTCTGGACCCAATACTACTTCTTGCACATTTGGTTACCTTCTGTAGTTCATGAACCTCTGCGGTCTCATTTTCTCCGTCTAAAATCCAGAATAGTGCTGTGGTTTGCTACTTCCTGGATAGTACCCTAAACAGCCATATGTGAGAGCAAGCTGAAGACTCTGAAAGATTGACACAGATAGGAGAGAGCCCTCAGAGAAATGCTCATGTATTTATTTTTTTTAATCTTAAAGAGGCTTCTCACAGTCAAGGGTATGATTTGTTTGTTTGTTGTTATTTTTCAATCTGGGAATTCATTCTTTAAATGCAGAATTTAAATCTAGAATTACTGACAGGTCTGTTTGTTGTTTTGTTTTGTTTTACTCTTCTGTTAGAAGTCATGTACGTGCAACACTTTTTTTCAACAACCTTCTTAAAGCTGGAGCCGAATTTACCTAATTTACTCCAGTGATGGTTACAAAAGCACAAAGTGTGAAATAAAAATTAGTTGAATGTATTTCTATGATGTCATCTAAATGTTTAGAATATAATTAACTGATTGCTTCTGGCACACCTATATAGCCTCAGTTACCGTGGGCTTTAAAATGCTGGCAACGTGTATGAGGGCACCTCACATGCACATACCCTCCTCCTGTCCTTGGGAAACAAAACCTGCTGTTATTTTCGCTGGACGCTGGGTGTCAGTAATTTGACCTGGGGACTTGGGGAAAGGAAGAAGGGAGATGGGGGAGGGGACCACAAATGAAGAGACACCATTTAGATTTTACTGTGAAAGGAGATGACAGGGCTTCATGGAGGGAGGGGACGCTGCAATTTTGGGAGGGGGAGTTGTCCTGGGCAAGAACCCACCGCAGAGGCCATGGGAGAGTTGGGCTGCATTTTCTTTCTCCAGGGTTAGCTCTTTTGTTCCTGCCTGTCTGTCTCACAGCTGTGAGAGTTCTTCAGGCAAGAAGCAACAAGTTGCAGGCTGAGGCTGCTTCAGTGTCTTTTGGGAAGGGTGGTTTTGGGGAAGGAGGGCAGAGGGCTCATGCAGCTCTCTCCTGGACCTCAGTTCCCACCTGCAGACTTTCTTTTAGTGGAAGCCCCCACCCTGTTAGGAACTAGGACTTGAGACTTGTCCACCAGCCCTCCCCCTGCACTGGGCACTCTCCATCTGAATGCCTGGCAGCCAGGCTTTGGGTCCCTGGCCTACCGCCCACTCCGGCCTTTCCCTTTTGTTGTCCTCAGGCCTGTGTAATTGTGAGTCAAGTCACTGGGCAACCAGGTGCCTTCAGAAAAGCTCCATGTTCTCTGGCAGCTACTGTTCATTTCAGCCAAAGCTGCCAAGAAAGGAGGGCATCAGGCTGAAAGGGACCCATCTCAACCTTCCTCCCAGCCCCAGAAAGAGTCAAGCTCCCTTCAGAAAGGCTCAAATGGAATATTCTATGGGCAAGCAAATACCACCTCACCTCTGCTGAGGTGGGAGCTGGTGGCTCCTCCCTGTGAACTGCGCATCTCAATGTCTTTTCTCCAAGTGAGTTTGACAGTAAAAGGACTGTCACTGTGAACAGGTGAGACAGAAGTCTCCTTCACTGGCTTCCGTTGCTGCTGCTGACTCAGGGTCAGAAGAACAGACAGGTGAGAACTGCTCTTCCTTCTACCAGGAAAGACTGAACTAAGGCAATGCTTTGCACTGAGCCCTGGGGTTTTGTGGCTTCAGGCACTAATATGATATCAAGTCTTTTCTCTTTCTAACTATTTCTCCTCCAGGCCATAAAAACTCTTTCCTTTTCCTTTCCCTTCCTTCTGTCCTTCCTTTCTTCCCTGTCTCTCTCTCCCTCCCCACCACCTCTCTCTCTCTCTTTCTCTTTCTACCTCCAAGCTCCCTTCAGGAGTTGCTACACCTTCAGATTGGGACATCCTTCCTCACTGGCAAACCTCAGCTGTGTTTGGGGGCAGGGCTTCTGTGGAGCTGCCAGGAGCAGAAAGAAAGGCTCCCAAGTAATAGTGCTACATCACATGTCAGATGTAGGAAACTGCGGGCAGATCAACTGGGATGTGCCGGTTACCAGAAGGCTCCCGCCCCAAAGGACGTTGAGGATCAAAGCTGACTGTTTTCTTTCCTTACAAAAGGAAAAAAATTTTGCATGGTTTGGCGCCTAAAGCACATCTGAGAACAGGTAGGACTGAGCTCAACTTTGCCTTATTTGAAGAGCTTTAGGTCTGTGGATTGGGGGCGGGGGGGGGGACATCTAATTGGAAATCCAGGCACATATGTCTCAAGCCATGTGGGCTGCGAAGGGGATGGTCCATCAGGCATTTGGAATGGCTTGATTTTGGAATGCAGTGGATCTGATTGCTTCTTGGCAGCTTTCCTTTCCCAATTATGTTTGGCTTAGTCTAGTAGTCAAGTTACTTTACAGTCCCTACGCTGATCCAGAAAACCTACAGAGGGGACAGAGAGGGTACTGTCTCAAAAGCAGACTGGGTGGTGGAAAAGGGAGGGTTCTGGCTGGATTTGGAAACAGTCACTGAATAATCCACAGCCCAGCCCAAAGACAGGGACTGCGTATTATACCTTGGCCCTTTGTTAAGTCCAAAAACTAATGGAACATGCTTCTCTAGAATACTGGTCAATTAAGACCGACCTTTGTGTGTGCTTTCAGTTGTTCCCCAAATGTAGCTCAAGAAGAGACATGACAGATATTTTGAATTGATTTTATTATAAAACATAGGATTTCTCATAACAAATATATGTCCTGGTTCAATGATTTAGAAATCTTAAAATATAGACCCAGTATGCTGCATTACATGTATGGTATAATGTATTATGTATATAATATATATATAATATGTAAAGTATAATTACATTATACTTTGATATAGGAGTTTCAATCTGAATGTGGTAATTCTACCAGAGTGAAGCTTTTTATAAAAATTTCTCTTGTTTATAATTTAGGAAGGAAGTGTTTACACAAAATTTGATACTTTAAACAAGGTAGCAGGCAGAATGGTAAACCTACTCAAGAGAATGGAGACTGTTTTTTCTAATGGCTTTATAGAATTCATTATCCACAGGAGTATATTCATGAATTATTAAGTAGCTCAGCTACTTACTAAATCAAGACAAAAAAAATTAAAAACCACAGACTCTAAGTTGAAGGCCCTTAAGTAGCAGGTGTAATGAGTGGAGTGTGCATGTATTCAAATGATACTAACGTTCGGACACTCAAATACAGTCCGGTCAACCTTTACCTTACCAAATGGAAATGAGTTGAGTTTTATGATTTAAAGGTTGATATATAAAAGAATAGTAATACTTCCTAAGCCTTTATGGTGTAATGTCTGGAAAACTTCCTGTCCTCTTCTTCCAGTGATGAAATGTTGGATGGTGAGGTCAACTAATGACCAAGAAACTTGAGATTTGGCTACTATTTTAATAGTACATTTTTGGTAAATTAAAATTATTGCCTGGGAAATTATTCAGCCACAGGTTCTCCATGATGTAGTTTGGTGTAGTGGTGGGGTTCCTATTTCCTCTGCTTTCAAGTCAGTTACTTCACCTGTCCAAACTCAAGGTCACCTGTAAAATAGAAGTGATAGCACTGAACCCAGTGTTTCTGGAGGATTAAATAATTAATATAATCAAAAGCATTAGCAGAGGGGCCAGAACATAGTAAGTGCTAAATAAATGATTTTATACATACACCACACACACACATTCCCATACAATTTGTATGTTTCTTGCATTGTGATCATTTTCTGATCCTACCACCTAGAAGCAGGAGGACAGACACACTAGCGAATCCTGATATCTGATCATAGCAGGTCTGATGACTTAACCTAAGGAAGAGAAGATGGAAATTCACAGATACTGACATTTGATAACATGAGTCCACTCTGTTCTTTCCTTCTCTTACAAAAAAAAAAAAAACAAACAGTCAAAAATTATAGCCTTTTGTTTTAGGGGTCAGTAATCTAGTAGATGAATCAGCCTTCTCAGATGTATATTATTAATTTCCATCGATTTAAATTTTATGTATAGTAACTGTGGAGCTTCTACATCAACTTCCTGAGAATACTATCCAAAACCCATCGTACAAATTAGTATAATTAATAGTGTTTGAGGAAATTTTGCACTCTCTTTTATTAGAACTAGGAAATGTTTACTTTTTATGTGCACAGTGAACTGGCAAACCTAGGTTTGGAGCACCTCTCCCACTAGCCAGCATTGCGGGCTTGGACAAATCACATCCAGCATCTCTGAGCTTCCATTATCCTTGCATATCAGATGAGGGCACTGAGCCCAGTGATATCATGAGTTGTTTCTTTCAGGCTCTGAGAGTTCTAGTTCTAAGTTCTTTTATTTCCAAGATCAATGCATGAAATAACTTTCAGAGCTACTTTCTTGAGTTTCTGAACAGTGCTAGAGAAAACCAGCTGAAAGAACCTGAATTTATAAAATTTTTAAAAAGACAAAACCACACCCATTGCTGAAGTAGAATAATCTCTAAAACAGACCATTTAGTTGTGCCAAACAGGAGTCCCAAATAAACTTCCATAACTCTGAAGGGGAAAAATATGGTGAGTCAGTTAGGAAGGAATACACACACACCACCCCCCTAAGTGATGGGATTAAATTAAAAGAAATCTGTCCTATCAGATTGAAATCCCCTTAATCCAAGATTTGTTTTCCAGGACAAGCAAATCTACTCCCTCCCACCCAAACCAATCTGATATTTCATAAACCAAATTATAATTGTAAGAAGTCAAATAATAATTAAGTCCTAAAATAAATAAACATTTTTGTTTTATAGGTGCCCTTTAATTTAGCAAAGAGGACCCACTGGTAAAATATATTCATATATATATGAATATATATATATTTATTATATATTATATATAAAAGATATATAATACATAGAGATATATATATTTATTATATATAATATATAGAGAAGCTATATAGAGAGCTAGGAATACTACTTTTTTCTTTTTCTCTTTTTTTCTCTTCTTCAAAGAAACAGTTTATCTAATAGCTACAAGTCTATGATGCTTCAACAGGGCTCAATTTTAACAGGTCACATGGGCTAAATGGAAAAATGGATTTCAACAAATCACACTTATGTACAAGCCTACAAACTTGCAGAAAGAATTTGCCTTTAAATGCTGATGATCCTTGATCTTCCTTTCTTTTTGAATGTTCATCACATTTGCCCCAATAGAGCTTTAAGTAAAACAAGATGAGTTAAAGAGGGAAACCATATTCCCATTTCTCTCTGTTTTTGTTTGGATTACCAATCACATTTTGTCATAAACTGAGAAAGGGATTGTGAAGAATAGAAATGACCTGACAAGCTCCTTCATAGATACCCAAACAATTTAACTTCAGCAACACCCAAGTCTTTCCAGTTCTTCCACATTCTCCCGGTGCCTCGGGCAGCTCCCATCAGCCTCTGGTCCCGAAAGCACCTCCTCTCTTGAAATACCCTCCCCAGGATCTCCATTCGGCCAAGCAGGCTGCAGGCTTGGGTGGGGGAGGGGGGGGAAGAGTCAGGTTCCCCTATATCTGGAAGTGTGGTTTTTCCTTTCCAGTTCAAACATGTTAGATAGAAAAAAGAAAGAAAAAAAGAAAGAGAGAGAAATGGAAAGCTTCAGATGGCAGGGTGGAATGTAATTGTTGTTGGTTGGTACAGATGTCTATAAGGGTGATCACTTTAACAGTAAGTGGGATATGGGCACAGTGCCATCTTTAAGTAGAGGGACAATGTGTATTATAGTGGAAAAAATGTGTTCACTTAGAATCAATGTATCAAGTTTCAAGTTTTATAAAAATCCTTTCAACCAAAACCTTTTCAAACCCGTTAATGAACCCATTATAGAAAATGAGTGGAGGGGCGCCTGGGTGGCTCAGTCGGTTAAGCGTCTGCCTTCGACTCAGGTCAGAATCCCAGAGTCCTGGGATCAAGCCCCACATTGGGCTCCCTGATCAGCGGAGAGCCTGCTTCTACCTCTTCCTCTGTCTGCTGCTCTGCCTACTTGTGCTCTTTCTCTCTGTCAAATAAATAAATAAAACCTTTAAAAAAAAAAATGAGTGGAGTCTGAAATATACACCAACACTCATGGAATTTTGATGATAAAAATAAATGAAAAGAATTTATTTTTTTAATTGTCTTACTCCCTTGGAGACCTTAAGATGGATTCTGCTACCATCTGTATGCTGATATTCCCTAGCCTCTTTCTTCTGCTGTTTATTCAGGTAATTGCAGTACATTTTTCATTGGGTTGTGATGAAGATTCCATGAGTTATTGTATGTCAAGCACTTAGTATATGATTGGCATGAAGAAGACATTTGGTAAATGTAAACTTTTACTGTTATTACTAATACTGTAATCTTACCAGCAATATAATTAAAACCAATATTCTTATTGTACAACCAAACTAGTTATTCTTTCTTAAGATCCTATAAACAGTTACCACTATTCTTCCAAACTCTCAAGGTAAAAAAAAAAAAAAAAATTAAAAATTAAAGAACTTCTTTCCTCATTAAGGTACTAATTTCTCTTTTCCTGATATTAGAAATGTTACATCTGTGCTATATTGTATAATTTGAAGTCTCACATTTTGAAGGACATTTAAAACTGGAAAGTAACCATGCATCCTGAAAGGTACAGAATCAAGAGATCACATATTATAAAGAATAGGCTGAAAAATGGAGTAGATTTAGAGAAGAG
This sequence comes from Leptonychotes weddellii, assembly GCF_054177405.1. Classification (NCBI taxonomy): domain Eukaryota; kingdom Metazoa; phylum Chordata; class Mammalia; order Carnivora; family Phocidae; genus Leptonychotes; species Leptonychotes weddellii. The sequence continues at coordinate 28,385,358 of NC_138379.1, read as the reverse complement.
AGGGAATGAAGGAGACACATGATTTTAGTTCATTCTATCTGAAGGACTATTACAGTGGGATAAATACATCCTATACCATTTTGAAATCAGATCAGGGCCAATATGTCAAATGTATTTTAAATGGTAGCTATGTTGGGGCAGCTGGGTGACTCAGTGGGTTAAGTGTCCTGACTCTTGATTTTGGCTCAGGTCGTGATCTCAGGGTTGTGGGATTGAGCCCCACGTCTGGCTCTGCACTGGGGGTGGAGCCTGCTTGAGATTCTCTCCCTTTCCTTCTCTCTCTGCCCTCCCCCCGACCGCCCCCCCAACACGTAGCTATGTTCTCAATATAAAGAGGGTGAGCTTGAAAGCTACATATATTTATTTTGTGTGTGTTGATATTCTGAGGTATCTTTTGCCTTTGATTCTTGGCAAGTAATTTTAGCAAGTGAATAATCCATCAGTTTATAAATAGATCAGGTTAAGTACCAAAACGAATAAATAACAAGAAAAACATATTAGGATACATGCATGTATTTTTTTTTCCCGCTTCTATTTTTCCTGTGGACTCCCCATTATCCATGTTGATATTTATTTGCTATGAAACCAGAACTTTTTCTATCTCTCATCTGCTTGCCACCCACTGAAAAAACATAGCTTTGTACTAAGAAGACTTGTTATAGCTTCATGTCTGGTAAACATATCCACATCTCCAAATGGCTATCTATAGGAACAAGGAATTCATATGCATTCAGAAGCATTGATCACATCCTGTCATCCTCCCTAAGCAGGTGTCCTGGAACTTCTCAGACAACTCTCAGTGCTATTTGTCCCCAGCCTTATTTTCTTGTTTACTTTCATAATTATCTCACTTTTTTCTTGAACTCTGGAGCTTCATGGTGAAATCTGAATTTTCTGATACAGCATTTCAGGCAAAATGAAGATGCTTAGTATTATTTGAATAGGTTTAACTTTATATATAAGGAGAAATGAAGAGAACTATTTTCTGTATTTAAGTATGATTGTCTACCACTGTAATAAAAGCATGCCTTATATCACTTGGTCAAGGACAGCAAATTCTTGCCTGTGGGCTGAGTATGGCCTTCAGCCTGCTTTCTCCAGCCTGTGAGGTAAGACTACTTTTTACATTCTTACAAAAATTTTTAAAAAATTAAAAAGAATATGTGCTAGGGACTCTAGATAGCCTGGAAAGCCAAAAATATATACCGTCTGCCCTTTTATAGGAAATATGTGTCAACCCTGACTTAGATAAAGAGTTACTACAGTTCTCCTTTTTGCCCTTCTGTACCATGTTATTTAAGGATCTGGTTAGATTATTCTATATTTACTGGAATCATCACTGTCCTCTGAAACCACACATAGAAAAAACCTGCCAGCTTCCCCTTCTCCCATCAGGGAAATTAAGCACCCTACCCATTCCTCATTGAAACTTATGTTTGAACTTTCTGAGGGCCCCTTAGTCGAAATCTATGAGGTATACACCCAAGTTTGAACTAATAATATTTCCGATGATTTTTCTAAATAGTAGTGCTGCCCTGTTTCTATATAAATTATTAAGAAAAAAAAATGGATGAGAGTTCCTGAGTAGGCATCACCATGAAGCCCTGTGAACTGTGTTTCTCTTTTATCATTAGGTAACTTCAGTGTGGTTGAGCTAACTGGAGAAAGCAATCTTTTCTTGTCTTGGCCCGGCTTCATAACCTCACTAAATAATCCAAGTTAATGATTTGAGGAAGTATATGTAAAACAATCACCTAAAAGTTGTTTTATTTTAATGTAGTGTAAAGTATTTTTGAAAGTTATGTTAATGGTACATAAAGTCTTCCTGTCTGTAAGTTCAAGGAAGACAGGGAGCTGCTTTGTCCTGCTTGTCATTGAACCCTCCAGTGTCTACTGCAGTGCCTAATACACAGAAGGAATTTGTTTAGCAGTCACTGTGTGTGTTGGGGGGGGGGGCGCGCACACGCATGCATGGGCGCATATGTATGTGTGCACGTGCACACGTGTGCGTCCCTCCCCTTCATCCCAAGACAGTGAGGTCTTGTTTCTATCATCACATGTCACCTTCTGTTAATGAGCTAATCATTACATGGAACAGGTTAAGAAGTTCTACTTCTAAAAAAAAAAAAAAAAGAAGTTCTACTTCTTCCACATAAATTCTACATTTTCCAGCTAAGTTCTACTTCTTCAATCTAAGTTTAGAGTCCTGGCAAACTATACATGAAAAAAGTGAGATTTAGAACATTGACACAATTTCAGAAGACCCCCCCCCCATGTACTCATTAATGGAATCATAATCAACACTGAGGTGTTCAGTCTGTAATACCTTGTGCCTCTCTTTTCACTTGATTTCCTTTCTTATAAATACTTCATGCCCTCAAAATTTGGTGTGTTTTTTTTTTTTAAAGATTTTATTTATTTATGTGAGAGAGAGAATGAGAGAGAGAGAGAGCATGAGGGGGGGAGGGTCAGAGGGAGAAGCAGACTCCCTGCCGAGCAGGGAGCCCGACACGGGACTCGATCCCGGGACTCCAGGATCATGACCTGAGCCGAAGGCAGTCGCTTAACCAACTGAGCCACCCAGGCGCCCATGGTGTGTTTCTTAATAAAAAGAATTCATTATTCCTAAGTAAGGTGAAGGTTCATGAAAATACTCAGTGAAGGTTTAAATTAAATGAACCACAATATCGAGGCACACTCTTAATAGATAACTATTTTCTGTTTTAATAAACAGAAAATCCCAGAGAACAAATCAAGCAAGACAAGAATGGGAAGCTTGCAGAGCCTGGGAACTTTTATACGGCATTTAGAAAATGAATTGTATCAGTAAAAAAGTAAATGATAGAATAGAAATAGCACAATGTACTGGATTATAGTACCTCTTAAAATAAATAAATTGCATTAAAATTTCCCTCAGTAAAACAAGTTACTAATTTAGTGCCATAAAAACATTTTTTTTCCCAAAAGGCACATGCAGCTGGATGTCAGTTAAAATAGCACAGCTATCATTAGTGATACTTTTAATTTGTGGAGCATTTTTCTCCCTTAAAAAACTTTCAGAGCTTTTATGCCAACATAATTATAAAGTGCCCATGTCATTGGTTCTGAACTGGTTATCTAAAATTTCTGGAAAAAAACAAAGAATTCTTTTCATCCGGATCCTGATTCAGCATGTTTATCTTATTTACTTTTAGTCACCGTGTTTCTATTTACAGCATATGAAATACTCTCACCAGAACAAAGGTCCCAGTGCTGATAGGCAAACCTCAAACTCTGGCAGCCGAGCGAACGGCAGGAGCCAGAGTCCGCTTGGATTGTTCACAGGCTTAGAAGTCAAGTTCAGACTTGATCTGCCTGAGATTCCTTTCAACCAGGATTTGTCATAGCAGGTAGCTGACAAGATTTCCCTGCGAGGACCGGCAACATGCACTGTGCCATCCAAAATGCAGTGGTGCTAGATGGGGCTCATTTGATGCAGATCTTCTGGCATGACGGCTCAGAGTCTCTCTACCCAGCTGTATGGCTGAGAGACAATTGCCCGTGCTCCGATTGCTACCTGGATTCTGCAAAAGCGCGGAAACTTCTCATCGAAGCTCTTGATGTGAACATCGGTATTAAAAGCTTGACGTTTGACAGAAAAAAGGTAATCCGCTCTCAATGATCTCTCCTTTCTCTCCCAAGTTCAATGAAGGGGCTGGTCTCCGATAACTTACACAATGAATTACTTTTCATTTGATCGTATGTATAGCTATATCTGGAAGCACATGTGCTTCGTGGCTTGGTGCCAAGTAAGCATGCTCAGTGAGTGGGAGCTTCTGTTATTGTTACTGCTATTTTTATTACTTCTATTTTGAAGAAAAATTGCAGTATTGCTCATTATTCCTTCAGTACGTGGACAGCCTTGAAGACACAGGTGATTTCTATAATAAAAAGAATGCTTCTGGGCCTCAGTTTACTCACCTGTAAAATAGGGATACTCATAGAACTTGTTCGTAGAGATGACGTGAGGATTCAGTGAGATAATATGGGTAAAATGTTCAACATGGTGTCTGGCATGTGGTGAGCACTCAGAAACGTGTATTGATTAATGTATTTTTAGTCAAATGCAAGGCTTGTTCTAGGATTCCCAAAAACATAGCTCTCAAAACTACAAACTGGATGCGGCCACCAGCCTGCGTTTCTCTCTTCCAGATTCACTAGGATAGTTATCAGAAGAGCAAGTGTGACCAGCGAGGTCATGGCTCTCCCCTCTTCTTGTCTTCACCAGGACTCAAGGACTTTACTCCCAGGGTTCATGGCTTGCGAGCTGTGGTGACCTTAGAATTGTTATTCACTCTTACGTCCCTCACTTGAAAAACATGAATACCAGCAGTACCTTCTTTCTAGACTTGTATGAGGACTAGATGAGTTATGTCTGCTGTGCTCGTTACACAGGATGCACTCCAAGTGCTGCTGTCATTGTTACTTATTATGATGACCATCTGTCTCATCATCATCATTCCTAGTTCTGATCCTCTTGGAAGGAATACTAAATCCAGTGATACCTGAATTTAAGTCATCACAGAAAGTTTGGAAACAACAGGTTTAGAGGACATAGAACAAGAAAAGAACTTCCGATCTAGCCAGCTTTTATTTCTTGTGTGATATTTAAGGGACCTCAGACCACAGATGTATCCCCTTGGCCTTCAGTTTTCTTGTTTTCCAAAAGTGTATTCTATGCCTGTGAGTACATAAGTGAAAATAAGATAAAATAAAAATAAAAGACTAAGGGCTAATTGGATCCCCTGAATATCTTAGATTGACATTCAAAAACAGAGCAATACTATGGGCGCCTGGGTGGCCCAGCTGTTAAGCGTCTGCCTTCGGCTCAGGTCATGGTCCCAGGGTCCTGGGATCGAGTCCCGCATCGGGCTCCCTGCTCAGCGGGGAGCCTGCTTCTCCCTCTCCCACTCCCCCTGCTTGTATTCCCTCTCTTGCTGTGTCTCTCTCTATCAAATAAATAAATAAAATCTTTAAAAAACCCCAAAACCAAAAAACAAAACAAAACAAAAAGCAATAATAAACCAAAGTACATAGACGCATACTATACATATACATAATATAAATATACATATGATATTTGCTTTCTGTGTTACAAGGTTTGTATCACGTGGCCAAATGAGCATTACAGCGAATTTGAAGCTGACTGGCTGAAGAAAAGATGCTTTTCACAGCAGGCCAGAGAAAAACTCCAAAGAGAGTTATTTTTGCCAGGTAACCTTGCCGTGGTCGTCAATGTCTTTTAAAACTTGTATGGTAAGAAATTTGCTCAGAGAAGCAAATTCAAACCCTTGTGCTTTGGTTAAAACCTTATTGTAATTTATGCGGTATGTTTAATGATTTACCAACACGGATCATTTGGGTAGAGATGAAAGGAAATATAGAGGAGTTCTAGACATTCTAAAGAGCCAGGAAGAGAAAAAAGTGCAGCAAACTTGTAGCCTTGTCATCTACCACGAATCCTGGCACACCAGATACTCCCTAAGTGACCGCTGCAAAGGAGTAGGGCGAATGAGGCGGACTTCTTAATTTTATCTAAAGCCACAACAACACAAAATCAACAAAGCAGGAATTCCTAACCTGGTATCCACAAATAAAATTATGTGATCCCCGAACCCCATGGGATGGTATACGCGGCATTGAGTGAGCACGGGGAGTGTGTGTGTGAGTGCATGTGTGCATGTGTGTGCATAGCACGTTTGTGTGGAGAGAGATTAATGGGTCTCAAGAAAATCTGTAACTACAAAAATGTTCAGAAAATCTGCAGTAGTTGGATTTGGTGGAAAAAGACTCTATTCTTGAGCTGAGAGACAGAATAAAAGAAATACTTAATACAGGTAAAAAGTTAATTATTGACTCTGTGTAACTTGAACATTTGTATCATAAGACTATGTGGGTCAAAAGCAAATTCTAAAAATATCATGATTCTTACGTGTTTACCAGAATTTTGACTTCTACACACACATTAACAAGGCAAGTCTCCCTGAACTTTCTTTTCCACTGTTGACCAGATATACTGGACCAGACTTGTTAAATTCTAGAACACCCCTTCTGAGGATTCTGTGTCACACACCAAGATAGAGATTTCACCTACTCCTTTCAGATCTGAAATTCTCAAACATGTATAGTCAGTGGTTTTAAATGCTAGTTTCCTGGGTATGGAGATGTTACTAATTAATTAGCTTGAACCACACAGCTCCCCTTTGTCCTATGGTTATCAACAGATAGGCATGATATTGTCCTCTTCCCGTTTAGGCACAGGCCGTGTTGTCAAGAACTAGGTTCCTCTATATCCTTAGTCTCATCATTCTGACAACGGACAAGGTTTTGCTCTAGTGCTTTCTGTCTAAACTGCCAGGAATCCACTTTCTTCTTTACCTAGCTAGCTGGTGGAATCCAGATGGGCATCCAGGGGAAGATGTTTATCCTGCCCTTCCCCAGAGAGTGTACTGTTAGATTCTTCAAGGAGTCTCCAGTTACATAACTGAGTAGCAACTGTCTGGGTCAAATAGCTGTTTCACGAATGTATTATTATTTTTTATTTATTTTAGATTTCTTCTGGTACTCAAAATATTTTTCCTTAACTCTGCCCTAATTTTGTAATCCTGTTGGATTTTGCTTTCATTTCCTTCAAGTTCTTCTTTTGATTACTTCAGGGAACAAAAGCCAACTTTTTATTATTACAGCTTAAGCTTTTAAGCATTGTAAAAAGATACAGCCACCCTCCTCCATTAATATTTCTTGACGAATGCAGTTTTATAGCTTACATTTCTCAGTACTATCAGGCAGTAGCAAAAGGGAAATGATACTACACTCAGTTAAGTAGTGGAAAAAAACAGTCACACGGACAGGCTGCGGTCATGAATAATATAAGGAGACCTGGCTGCTATTTTGACACTGGAAAATACTTTAATGGTTTAAAACAAGATCAGATTTTCAAAATATATTCTCAAGCTGTGCAGTTGGTGGGGTAAAGGAGAAAGCAACAGGCCATTTTTGGAGTATTGCTTCTATGGCTTTTTGCCTGCAGAATTTGACACCTTATTGTCCTCCCGTCGCATATTTTCAAACATTTATACTCCAGAACATGCAAACAAACTCAGTTACATTTGTGAAGGGATTTTGTTTTTTGTCCTCAGTGGCCACGTTGCCTTTACTGCTCTTTCCTTAGAGTGAGGAAAAACTTAAAATCTGGCATCAAGATGCAGACCACTTTTCCTTGATCTTCCCTTGACACTAGCTGTCGAACTCAAAAATGAAAAGACATATGATGATCAGCCAGAAAAAGACTCTTGTCCATGGACAGCCACAGCTGGAAGGAAAGACATGGATAATAGTCATTCCCTCATAAATTTCTATTCAGTTGCACATATATTGGGCATCTATTTTGTGCCAGAAATTCTAAGGAAATACCAAGTTAAAAAAAGACACAGATTCTGTCCTCGAGCATTTATCATGTCTAAGAGGGGGACCCGAGCCATGAAAACAAATAAGTATAATATTTTATTTTAAGTGCATGAAAGCATGCAGAGAAGGTTAATTATAACAAAGAGAAAGGAATCTGAAGAGACAAGAAAATAATCTTCAGAAGCCAGGTGATACTGTGAGCTGGATTTTGAAGAAACAGTTTGTTAGGCAAAGATAGTGAGGAAATTCTCAACAGAGGAAAGGGCATGAAGAAAATCATGGATGTATAAAATAGGAGGGTAGGCTTGGAAACTGCAATTTGTTTAATACCGGTGAAGTTAAAATTGTTAAGGCAACAGAGAAGAAGGAAGGGGCCAAACCATGAAGCGACTTCATGCCCTACTAAGGAGCTCCGTCCAAAACCCTGTGGCAAGGACATTTTCTCAACATAGAGCTCAGGTATGTTCCCTTCCATTTGTTTTCCATGCTGATTCTCTTCCTATAGGACCAAAGAAATGAGTTCAATATCTTTATAAGTTTAAGAAGGATGCTTTAGTTTCTTTCGAATGCATTTTTCATCTTCAGAGTTATATCGTTCTGATTTTGACCAGATGCATATAATTTCTCAAATGCTTACAAGCTTGTGAATATCTTCTTGGCTTCCTCTTTCTCTGGTTGCATTCTCCCCTGCCCCAGTAGGTCCCTTTGGTTCTTGGTTTGTATTTATTTTCCAAAAGAGATTGGAGTGATCGGATCTGTGTTGGAAATTCTTGGTAATGGTCATCTGTATTGGATGGGCTGACGTGGGGAGTGGGACAGGGAAGAGGGTGACCGTAGCATGGCCTAGAAATAGTCCTACAAGAGGCATTGAGAACATAAGCTAGGGAAGTAGCAGAGATGATGGGGAAGAATTTGTATTCAAAGAAACAATATTGGCCTGTAGGATAGGAGGTTGCTGGCCTTGTTCTCTATTCTCCACCAATTTAAAAGCTGACTGTTGAAGCCTAGCATGTAAATGTTTCCAAACATATGAATGAAAATTGGAAACTCTAATAAAACATTGGAAATATGAAGAATTTTATTAATGTAATTATATTTTAGCTTCCATGTCAAATTGGAATGATTATACTCTCATTTTTGTGCTTAACTTTGAGATGCAAAATTCCCAAAATATAATTGATAGGACTGAAATGGGAAAAATCCATATATAGTTTGATCTTATATATAGGAACCTAAATATTTGTTCTTTTTATTAACATTCAGTGTCAGAATGAATGTTCATTTTCCTCTCTCTTTGAATTGGTACTACAATATTTGTATACTATTCTCTGACTTTAATAATATTTGTTATTTCAAATTGAGGTTTAAAAGATTGTAATTTGAAGAAAATCTTTTTTCCATGGAAGCAGTCTACTCACTTTTCTCAGCAGTCCAGAGATTGAAAACATTGCATAGTCAGAAAAGAACATTTCCCCTCAATTCGATATAGCAGAGCAAATCTTCACCTGCCTATTTAATTGGATTACCACCCATCATTTCATAGCTATAAACCCCTCTTTTGTTTCAAGAAGCACATGACACAAGAGGGAGTCAAAACTCTCATGTAACTGTCAGGGCCCTCTAAAATTTCTGTGCCTCTCACATAGCAGAGGGGTGGGGGGAGGGAAGCAGAGTTCCCCCTTTCTTGCCATGCATTTCCTTGAAAATGAAAATTTTTATTATGGCACGAAGAACAGGGTTGGTCTGGTGCAGAGGCTATGTTTACAGAAATTTGTCAAAAAAAGCAAAAAATCACTATTTTTTTAATTAGCAAGTAATGAACACAATAAGTATGTCTAACTCCAACTGATAATTCACCCATGTCTCTAAGCCTTGCTCCACACTTCACCCATTCTTGAACCCCCAGAGGTGGGAGTCTGCAGTGCAAGTCAGGCATGGAGTGAGGGTATTTGCTTCATATATTACTTGGTAATTATAAAAAGGGCTGGGAGCTTATTTTTTTTCAGGCTGCCTCTGAGTTCCCCAACTGGATCAGGGCTGCCAGGTCCTTATGGCTTTGGAACAGCTCTGTGAAAACAGCTGCATCAGGGGAGCCTGGGTGGCTTAGTCGGTTGAGTGTCCAACTCTTGATTTCAGGCTCAGGCCGTGGTCTTGGGGCTGTGGGGTTCCTCGCTTAGTCGGGAGTCTGCTGGAGATTCTCCCTCTGCCCCTTCCCTGGCTCATGTGCTCTCTTTCTCTCTGATAAATAAAGAAATCTTTTAAAAAAACAAAAACAAAACAACCCACTGCCTCAGAACAATCTAGCCACCGTGTCATGTACCCAAATGTATTGCCTTCCCAAGAAAGACCTAGTCAACATCCCTTGCTTGCCATTATCCAGGCTCACACTCTGATGCACAGGTGGGAGATTAGCTCCAAGTCTTCGTGTGTTTAAGAAGCAAGTCTCTGTTCTGTTTTGCCTATTCTATCTGAAATGGACCTACTGAGTTCCAGAGAAATGTCCTTGGGGTTTTGATGAAATGAATACAGGTATCTTCAATGTCTGTGAGTTGACAGATGTGTATTTTGCTTCATTTTTCCTCTGTGCCATATTGATGTCTTCCAATGTGCCCTATTTTTTTCTGAATTACCTGTCATTTATTAGTCAATGTCTGCGTTGTACTTGACAAACCTGGGCATAATAGCTAAAGAGTGTAACGTCCCTACATGGGATGGAGCCTCCCTTGTCCTGTCGGTGAGCCCAAGGTGGGAGACTCACAGCTTGAGAAGAGTCCTGCAGTGCCTTCTATGCAGCAGATGCCACTGACCTGGAGGTCGTTCCCACACTCATCTGCCTAGTTTGGGATCACTTCTAACTTTAGGTAAAATCCGCTTCCTTTCATGCTTTCTTATCTCCATCCGTACTTCCAGCAAGAAAACACATGACCACATTCTGAGAGATAAATATTAAAGAGAAGTCTATTTTACAACTGGATACATGACAGAAATGCAGAAAGAAAAAGAAAAAAAAAGCATGTATCTTCTTTTATTCCTTTTAAGAATTCTTAGATAAGAAACATTAATTAAATTCTTTTTAAGAAATGATTTTTTAATTAAAAAATGATTTCTTAATAACTTCATAAAACAAAGTATCGTTGCATCATCCAATGTTAATGCTAAACAGGACCTTGAAAAGCTGGTGTCTTTAAAAGTCTTGAAAAAGTCTGAGGATATTTTTGAGAACCTAAAGCAAATGTATCTTAAGGAAGAATTATTGCAGAATGTTTCTTTTTCATATTTTCTCAGTATATTTACCACATCCAAAACTAAGGAAAATATACTAACGTTTTTTACTCTTAGAAAAGTAATTTTCTGTTATTATGCCAAAGTATATTTATTTTTTTCTTTTCTTTTGTTTTCTCTTCTTTTCTTTTCTTTCTTTTCCTTTTCTTTTATTTTTTCCCCCCCAAAGAGAATAAAAGTAGAATGGGCTTTCTTCAATGAGTGAAAAGCTTGTTTCTCACAAACTAGTCTTGCTTTTTCTTTCAGCCTGGGAATGAATTTTATAGCATAAGGCAGCTGGATTGTAAATTTTGAATTTATAAATTTAGAAAATTCCAAATGGTGTCAATTTCAAGAAGTAAAATTGGGTTGCTTTATATGCTGACTTCATTTTTACCAACCCTACACATGAGTTATATATTTAACCTGTCATCTTTGCTAGGGCCTACACACCAGGAGATTCACCAGTCAAAAAAAAAAAAAAAAATGGAGGACGACTGATTTAAAAACTGTTACTTCTCACTTCTGATTTCACTTTGCTTCTTCAAGATGGCAGAGCATTGAAATACACAACTTTAGTTCCAGGATAATAGATATCTTCATTATACTTAAATTTCTTCCTTAAAATTCCAACCCCAAACTTTCAAATGTGCCCATGGAAAAAAATTGATTAATTTTTTTTCAATGTTTCTATCCCTTAGGGGAAAAAAAAGGTTAAAACAAATGATGTTGCTATTTACACATTCTGTTGATTTGCCTAATTTCTAATTTAGCAAATTAAAAAAAATAATTTAAGCTCTACTCCATTCAGTGGATTCACTAACTTTATTATTTTTCTCAAAATTTTGTATTCTTCTCAATCTGCAACTTTGCTCTTAATCAAAAGAACAATATAGCACTAAAATCAGAGTGCTCTTGACCCTAGGCCTTGTTAGGTCTGCGATTTTGAGCAACTTATTTTTCTATACCCCAAAATCTTTATCTGTATGATAGAGATAGCACCTAATTACCTTTAAGTAGTGTCAGGTTGGGTAAAAAGCACTGTTGCACTATACGTATAAACTCACTTCATCTTTACACCACTCCCTCGAAAGCACTATAAATAACCAGAGAACAGCCCTGAGCTGTTCTTGAACAGTGTATCAGTTTACAAAAAAAATTAAACTTAAAATTAAAAATGCAGAATTCTATTAGTGAAATTCTTTCTCCTTTACTCCCACTGGCTGTCAGGCTTCTATGCACAGGGCCTGCTTGTCCAAAGACTGATATTCAACAGGTTATAGGGAGAAACGATTATATGGGTTGTCCCTCTTGCCAACAACTTAGCTGGAGCTTTTTATCATCTCATATCTAGATTACTGAAATAACATGGCCTCTGTTCCCACCCGCCTGGCACAACCCTGCAGGGTAATCTTCCTGATGCCCACCTTGATCTCTCTTCCCCTTTGCTCTGCTGTCTCACTGTGGCATGATAAAGTCCTAAGTCTTCACTGGAGCTTTCTAATCATCCCACAGCCTGGTGCCCCTTCCATGAACATGTAGACTTGTTATGGAATGAGAACAGGCTTTGGAGTCAGCAGAGCTGGCTTTGGCTCTCTGCTCTGTGAACTTGACTTAGTTTCATAAATGATCTGAACCTCACCTTCTCCATATGTAAAAAAAGGCAGTGCCTCTCAGTTTTGGAACGTGAAGAGTAAATGATAAAGTACTTGCTCCCTTTTTCCTCCAATTTAGACAGCCATGAACGTAGATGAACATAGGAGCAGAGGCATATCAAAGAGTATTCGGGCAAGGACAGAAGGAGAAATAAACAACAGTGACATGACAATATCTTATGCTTGGGTTCCCCTTACGTGGAGAATAATCATGTTCTATTCCTGACTAAAAACATGAGAGTGGCTTGGAGGTGAACTGTCGCCATGAAAAGGATTTTAATCGCTCAGACACTGGCTTGAAGTCTGGACCAAAATTTCACCTGCCTGGCAGATAGTTTCATTTAAATAAATTTAAGGAAGTCAGTGAAAGGGCTGGTCAACTATGAACCTAATTCCAATCAGGGATATAGAAATGTTTGCTGAGACTGGGGTGATCAGCAAACTCTGGGGAAAATGACTGTGTTATCTATTAGCTAAGGATTGCTACAGATGAGTATACCAACCATCAGCTGACATATTTTTCACGTACAAGCTAAATACTTCAATGAAAAAATCCCTGACCCAAACTAGCTACAAGCTCATGATCACATAAAAGCTGATAATCTCAGTAACAAAGATAAAGGGAAGCTATCGAAAGAGAATGGTGTGCTCATGCAAGAAGGAAGTGCAGAGTCTCTAAGCTCTAACTTTAATAGAGCATAATAGAAGTTTCTAGCCCAGAATAAATTCATCAAGCCAAATATACAATGGACAACCAAAAGGGGATTTATAAAGTGATTTGTTTGGAGCAATTTTTTTTTAAAAAATGAGGAAACCAGAGGAAAGACAGCCCCCCTGATGGGAACAGATGATTTTAGGGAATCCTGTTCCACTCTTTCCCATCTTAGTTGATACGATTCCTTCTCTCTGGCGGCAGGATCATCCTTGACTCCTCTTTATCTCTTTTACTACACATCCAGTGTATCAACAAAATCTACTAGCCCTATTAGCAAAATAATCTAGAATCCATCCACATCTTATTACCTCCACCACCAATCTCTGTCTGAACTACCATGTCATTCACACTCTTCTTCTTCCACCTCTTCTCCTACTCCTTCGCCAATCTTCTTCTTCACATTTTAAAAGCATTGCTCTATGTCAGGCACTGAGCTCAGCACCTAATATTTATTGCTCTATTTAATCCTAGCAACAACCTCATAATAGCATTACATTATAACTATTTTACACATGATAAAAATTAAGTAAGTAGTCCAAAATCAAAGAGACAATACATAGCGAAGCCAAGATTTGACTAAAGAGTATCTGCTCTATTAAATACCATTCTATCACTCTCACCTCTTCTAGGTGGTTGCTGCGATTTGTGTGGGCTTCTGTCTCTGTGTCAATGCAATTATTGCCCTGAATGGTCATTGTGTGTTTGACTGTCTTCCCCAGTCTGAGGAATAACTAATATTAGTAAAGGTGTCATTTATTGAGTACCTACCATGCACTGTGAATTTATTCAGCAAATATTTAAGTGTCTTCTATGTGCTAGAACAGGCAGTCTTCTAGGTGTTGGGGATGAGGTGGTGAACAAAACAGAAAGACTCTATCTATAGGGAGTTTACATTCTATTAGAGAAAGAGATCAATAAATTAAAAATATATACATATATATATGCACACACCATATATAATATATATAAATTTACAAGTACATCTACAGCACATCAAGTGCCATAAGGAAGGACATGGACACAGGCAGGTTGGTGGATGTGGTGGAGGAAATGTATAGAAGTTCCCTTCTGAGTCCTTCTATTTTTCCACGGAAATAAGAGGCAAAGCTGTCAGCTGAGTATAAGGAGGAGGAGGAGGTGGAAGGTTTGAGGACAGAGAATGTGAGAAATGGTCAGCTGGTAAGAGAGAATTAAGCAGACATTAGTAGACATGCAATAAGATCAGTTATCATGGTGTGTTTTCCTTCAGTCATGTCCAGCTGCTCCGGTTCACATGCAGATTTAATCAGGTATGCTGTGTTAAATTGCTTACAGGTAGCGTATCATTTAAATTTCATAACAACCCTGAAAGTCATTTTCATCCTGTATTTTCTGAATGAAGTAACTGAACTGTGAGAGTGTATCACTTTCTGACGTTCTTGCAGATGGGAAGTATCAGAATTCAGGTTTGAATCCAGATCTGTCACCCTCAAACCTTGAGTTATTAACTTTGACACAATGTGTGACACAATCAAATTGGACCTGCATCCCCATCTCCACACATGCTTCACACATTCTCAATGAACTACCTTCAGAAATGACGACGTGACTGATAGACAATTTTTATACATTTTCACTGATTGAAAAGTTAATCTGAGTCAACAGAGTTGAGACAGCCAAAAAAGATTAATTAGGTTTAGGTTGCATGAACGAAAATGTGGTAGTGAGCCTACCATGCAGGCATGGGCCAGACCACATCTATAGTATTATGTCTGGTTCAAGACATCATTGCTGTTAGAGAGTATCAGCAGACTTGAACACATCATACAATGAAGAGCAGAGAGCCTAGGGCAGGGATTGGAAGCCATAAGACATGAAAAACATGGGGAATAAAAAGGCTATTTGGACTTAGAAAGAAAAACAGCACAGTTGCTGTGCTTATATGCATCTCCAAGACTGTCATATTCTATGGGATTATGGAGCACAGAATTAGGGCCTAAAAGAAAGGTGACAGAGGTAGATTGTATCTTAGCATAAGGAGGAAGCTTATGAAAACTGGAGCTTTCTGGAACCAATAAGGGCTGCTCCATAGGAAGATGTGTGCAGTGTACATAATTGAAAGTGACCAAGAGGGTTTTCCATAACCTTTACATGGATATCCTAGGGGACAGTCACAGCAAGAACAGAAGGTAAAACTGAATTTTCTATTTGCCCTGAAACTCTAAGGAAGTCTGAGATAATCGTCTCCCTTTCTGACACCTTACGTGATTGTTTTCCTTCAACATATGCTTTTTTTCTGTAAACTGTAATCAAATTATTTGTGTGGTTTCCCAGCTCTGACGAGCACTAGCTGTGTGATTCTACACAAATTATCTAAGATCCTAGGCCTGTCTCCTAATTTATAAAATGGGAACAATACTAGGACCTCTGTTACGTGGTTGTTGTGAGGATTACATGAATTAATCCATATTAGGTGCTCAGAAGAGCACCTAGAATCCTAAGTGCTCCATAAATGTTAGCTCTCCGTTTTCAAGAACTCACCACACCCTGCCTTTTCATGTCCCTGCCTTGTTTTATCGTGTGTTCTTGGATTCTCCAACAAGAAGGTCACTGTTGTCATAGGGCTGAGCATATAGAATATACCAAGTACCTAATAGTCCAAAAATTTCATTTCATTTCAAGCAACATAAACTTGTGTAGAAGTGTGTTTTATACATCCTTGGGGAGACTTTTTGAGTTTGGTGGGATTATCACCTAGGGAAAAGGTTTTATAGATTTCTCCATCTTTTAAAATACTAAAGAGTGTTCAGACACAATCTCATCTTTCAGGGTGTGCCTCCAGTCTCTAGTCCCCATTAGAAAATAAGCGAAGATTTGTTTAGGATACAGACATACTAGTTTTCTGGAAATCTACTGCTTGCCAGCCTTGGGCTCTATGCTGGAGGGTGGAGGGAGAAGGGGGCAGTAGAGGTGAGGAATTAAAGATATGTGATATGCTCTCCGTCCCTTGCAAGGAACTTGTAATCTAGTGGAAGAAAGAGAGATAAATCCTGCCTGACCGACCCTTGTTAACTTTTACACTTCATCTGCTACCCTCCTCTTTGCCTGGGTTCTAGCCCTAGAAACTTTGAGCTCCCCCAACAAGATGAGAGATTCTCCCTCTTCCTACTGTCTCTCTGCCGAGACACTCTTCTCCCTGCCCTTTGCGTCTTTGCCTTCTCTCACCCACTGGCGTCTGGCTTCAGTAGTGTCTCTTTAGCTAGATAGTTCTTAACTGCGATGTGTAAATATGTTCCCCATCTGGCTCCCAATAATTGTTTGCAGAGGCACCCCATTTGTTACCTCCAGAGCACTTGCTACAATGTTCATTCTTATGTATTTACTTGTTTGCTTCCTTGCTTATTCATTTTTCCCTTCACAAAACAGATGTGTGATCACATCATTTTTATTCACGAATGTGATCTCTTTTGAATAGCAAGGCTTTCCACAAGTATGTGTTGAAAAAGTGCAAGATCATTTCAGCACAATGTGGCAAGCGCTGAGGCTGAGGTGTGTTTCAGTGCCGGGGGACCACAGAAGATAGCCATCTAGCTCAGTCTTATAGACCCTAAAGGAGGGCATTACAGAGGCTGGCCGTGCCCCCTCCCCCCACCGCCCCCACAGCCCTGCAGTACTCTTCCCATGCATGCCAGCCACTTTCTAGCACAGACTGCCACTCGGCTGAAGGGGTTTCTCTGCCTTGGTCTCCACAAGTGCCTAGAGAAGCGGCCAAAGAAAGGTAGGCATGGGTGGCATGTGCACCCCAGCTTCCTTGCCCTGGGTGGGACAACCCTGAAGTATAGTCTACAGTATTGCCATAAGGCCCAGTGGTTCATTTAACCAGTCATTAAAATGATTTCCAGAGGCTTCCTTCCCTGTCTTACTTCCCCACCTCCTATTAGTTCTCCCAGGGATCCCTCCTTAATACATGGCTTGCATTCAGATCCTCATCTCAGGTCAGCTTCTGGAAGATCTCAGTCTAAGAGAGAGCAGTGATCAGATTCTTGAGACATGTCAAATTCACTAGACAAGAAGTTAAAGAATATCCAGAGAGGCAGGATCGCCTTAGCCCAGGGAAGAGACTCAAAGCCCTATTTACACCCAGGTACGTTTCCTCTACAAGGGTCAGATTTTGGCTTTGTCTGGGCCCTGCTAAGTATTCACTGGAAGAGACAGTAAGTGATTGGCTGATCTGAAGCACATGAGACTTGGTATTTCAGAGCCAAGAACAGTTCAGTGCAGGTGGACGGAAGGTTCTAAACTCAAAATAACACATTGCAACCCAGGATGCTGCACTCAGGAATCTTTAACCAAAGAGCTTCTTTGTGTCTTTTCCTTTTTTGAAATACAACTCAAGATCCAGGAATGTGATGCCTAACCCCGAAAAGGAAATCTTGTACAAACAGTTCCTTGAAAGCCAGCATGTAGCATGTTCATAAATTTTATGATGTGTGAAGCACATGTTCAAGGAAGTATTTATTAGTAGGCCATAAGTTAAATTAGAAAGGGTGGTTCATGCCTTAAATATTCCGTCATTTTCCATACTGTTTATGTCTCCAGACCCAAGTGTGAAATTTAAATTTGCTTTTAATGTATTCACCTGACAAATGATTTACTCTAGTCAAACATGTTTTCTCTTGAGTCCATGGTAGTTCTGTTCTGTGATTGGGGGAGACTGGGGAGGTGCTTCTAAATTGCTTTTTCAATGTTGAAGTTTCTGTGCAGATATCATGAAATGATTTTACTGGTGGATTTATTGAAACTTAGTTTATTTCTCCCCACAAATTGGAATATTTTATATTGTGGATGTTATGATGAGTTTAGAAACTGGGTAGTCACAGTGCTATCTCGGAAAGTCACTTGTAACATAACTGAGTGTATGAGTGGCTCATATTAGGACACAGGTTCTATAATGAGCTCTGGCCCTTGGTTGCTGATTTTTGTCAAGTCCTTGCCAGGGCATGCCAGAATGAGAGCTGGAGTTGGAAAACAGTGAACTTTACAGAACTTAAAAGGCATTGTAACCGCCCTCTGATAGTAAAATCCTGTAAATCTGAGATTACTTATAGTAGAGACTACACTGTGTGTAGTACTGAGAGCCTTGGTTTATATTGGAGTCTCAGCATGAACATGGTTAATTTTACACATGTAACGAGTAACAGACTTATTGAAAGAACCTAACTCATTCTGTGTTTTTAGAACGAAAAACAGTGTGTGTGCCCATGTGTGTGCGTGTGTGCATATATATAATGGGAAAATGACTCATGTGGAAAAAAAAACTCATTAAAACATGCTATAAATGTATATAGATGTATATGGTATGTGCCCTAAGGAGGCCCTCCTTAAATCCACAAAGTAGTCAAAATATGAACTCGAAGTTTTTAAAACATTTACATCTTGGAAAATGTTTTTGCAATCTCTGTGTATTCTATTTCCCTGACACATGGTCACTGACACTCTCTGGAAAGTGATAATGGCCCTAAGTTAAAGCAAACCGACCTGGACCTGAAATACACTGGCATAAATTAAGAAGAGAAGCTCGCTGATTTTTAAGCCTTGGTTCATTTCACAAAAGGTGGACAGCAATGTCACTGTAAATGAAACCTACTCCACGTTTTTTCTGCATCTAAAATCCTGACTAGGAGCCAAGGTTTATCTTTAATTTTTTTTTGATTCCATTGTTTCTTGGCCTTTTGGCTAAGATCAAGTGTAATAATTTTTTTTTAAATTCCAGTATAATTAACACACAGTGTTATATTCAAGATTTATCTTTAAACACCCCTGCTTGAACAAGTTCGGACAAAGTGGTCCTAAGTGTAACTTGCTTTGCTTTCTTTTTTTATCTAGTAGATTTCCTTTGTAAGGGACAGAATAAGAAATGGACATTCAGACATAGGGCATAAAAACACATGTGACAACAGTATTTCAAGGCATCACCTGTTTATGTGTAGTTGTCAAAATTATAGACTTTGGAATCGGTTGCCTGGATTTGACTAACTAGCTCTGCAAATCATTAGCTCTGCATGATTTGGATCTCTCTTCCTCCCTTCTTCATAACTTGGGAATGCTGAAAGCATCTATTTTTTATTGTGGACATTAAAAGAAATAACATATGGAAAGCACCTCGCACTGTGCCTACCATCTAGAAAGGACTCAGCAAATACTGGCTATTACTATAGGTGGTTGGAAGAACAGTTGTCTACCGTGTGCCAAGCACTATTCTAGGCTCTTTGCATGGTCAACAAATGACCTGCATGGCAAATATAATTGTGGCTATTTTATAAATTAAAAGATGGAGGCTCAGAAAAGACACCAAGAAACTAGCTGGTAAGATGCAGGACAATGATTGAAACCCAGGCCCTGTGCCTCCATTCTTTACCCTATTCATATCCTGTTTCATACAGTACTAGCTGCATGTGGCTGATTAGCTGGTGGGAGAGCAGGAGGTGGCCTCCTCAACCTGCAGGCACTTTTTCACTTCTAAGGCTATTATCTGACTCCTGAGAAATCTCCGTTTCTGCAGAAACAGCCATGATTTCCAGTCTACAACAACTACACAGGAACATTGATCCAGTCCTCATTCTTAAACTGTGGGCTTGGGGCTGTTTTCCATAACATGATGTATATTCCCCCGTTTGAGAAGTGAGGCATGGCTCAGGATGATACTGAGATCATAAGATCTCGTTCTGTCACTTGTTGGGAAGGTTTGCCTTCCTAAGGCAGATTCTTTCTTCCAAAACTGAAGAAATCAAATGGATTAGATCGAGTTAGGTCTCTCCTGAATGCAGTTGTTAATATCTGAGTTATTTCCCTTGGCAAAATGACATCTCTGTGTTCTGCCTCCTTTGGGAGAGCCTGATTTGCAAAGCAAATTATTTTTTCCATTTGATTTCCTTTCTGTTTCTTCAAGTACACTTTTTTCATGAGCAGTTGATCATGAGGAATCAGAAAGCTAATGAAGGCATTTGATTTTATCTACTGTGTGTTGTCATCAAAGGATCTATGCAAAATGCATTTTTTATGCATCCCAGGACCACACCTTTCATCTTTTCTTCCCCATGGACAGTTTTTGTTGACTCCAAAGAATGATTTGACCTCAGAGAAAGCTTCTTATCAGGTGAAATAAGAGGAAGGAGGAGCTGTACCGACCAAGGCAAACACTCCTCCCACCTCTAAGAATGTGCATATGCTGTTCTAAGTCCATCATTCAGATTTTATCATCTATTTGGAGTTGAGCAATGTAACACGGCCATTAAAACACACAGGGTCTCAGTGGAGATGTTTCTAAGCAGAGTCCAGGCAAAGAAGCCCTAAGGACGTACAGATCAAGAGCTATCCATGAGCTAAACATTCTCTCGACAAATAAGGTCTAGTGAATACCTGTCATGGGTCAGGCAGTGGTAGGCAGGAGGTATATAGTAGATTGGCATGGCCCCAGGGAAGAAAATCTAGTGGCTTGGGCAATTCGAATGTGACTGAAATTTTGTAAATCCCATGATAAATCAAAGGTCAACTTCAATGAACTAGTCCCTTCTCAGAGGTTCTCATTTTATATAAAAGCAACGTAATCCCATCTGGTTTCTTCTTTTTCTTATTCACAGAATGTCAGTACTGGGGCACAGAGCTCCAGCTACCTACACTGGATTTTGAAGATGTTTTAAAAAATGATGAACATGCCTACAAGTGGCTCTCCAGCCTCAAGAAAGTAGGCATAGTACGACTCACAGGAGCATCTGACAAACGAGGACAAGTTTTAAAACTTGGGAAAAGGATTGGTTTCCTTTATCTCACATTTTATGGGTGAGTCACCAAATAGTTTATATTCTGCCATTATATATAAAGTTTGATATATTTCCCAGAAGGGAGACACTTATGATTGGAGATACAAAATTTCCATAATGCCCTGAGCAGGAAGTCAAATGGGAAGACATGCCTAAAATCCCTAACTGGGATTTTAAAGGATTCTAAAAGCCCAAGGGCATCAGACATCAAAGACAGGATAGTTATAGAGGGTGTGTTAGTTTGCTAGGGCTGCCATAACAGAGTACCATAGAGTTTGGGTGGCTTAAACAACAGAAATTCATTTCCTCAGACTTCTGAAAACCAGAAGTCCAAGGTGAAGGTGGTTGCAGGTTTGGTTTCCGGTGAGAGCTCTCTTCCTGACTTGGAGATGGGTTCTCATATGGCCTTTCCTCTCTGCCCCTGCACTGCTGGTGTCTCCTCCTCTTCTTATAAGGGCTCCAGTCCTATTGGAGAAGGGCCCCACCCTTACGATTTCATTTAACCTTAATCACCTTCTTAAAGGCTCCATCTCCAAATGCAGTCACACTGATGGTAAGGGCTTCATCACTTGATTTTGGGGAGAGCGCCATTCAGTTCACAGCAGGTAGGATGGAAGACTGTTTCTCCAAGACTTTTATAAATGCTGAAGTTCATTAAAGTTTTACCGCCCAAGACTTGGCGCAAAATAAAGTAGGGCCCTGGGGAAGTGAAACCAGCCCCCAGATGTGTTAAAAAAGATAAAACTAACATGCAGAAAATTAGGTCTATGCACTTTGGCAAGTAACAGGAAATGTATCTGATTTTAACTTTGGAACAAGAAGCTGTTTGCATAAGAATTGCCTGGGAGGTAACATTCATTATGGATAATGAAACACTAACAACAGGAAATACTTATTTGGAAGTGGGGAATATGACTGTATTTCTAATCTTAGGGTGAACCTTTCATGCGGGACGTATACAATGATTCTTGGGCTCACGGAGCAGAGGGCATTGGGAGTGAAAATGACCTTTAAAATCCAAATGTTGCAAAACAGGTAGCACACAAGCTGTATTCAGATATGTTTTGGTTGGCCCACAGGATGTTGAAAGAAAATAGAATTAGTTGTCAACACTTAAAAACTGGGAGATTTTACATTAAATATGGGTCTGACTTTTCTTGAAAAATCAAATCTGGCAACAACTGAGACTAAATCCCTGCGTGCCAGGAACCTGCTTGATGTAAGCGGAGGCTGCCCCTTGAAGAGAGCATGTTCTCAGGCTCCAGTTGCTCAAATTGTGCCCCCACCACCCCCCAGACCTGCAAGGGCCCTGCCTGCCCTTGAGTTTGCCACCCCTAATCTAGAGTAAGACCCTGTCTGTAGATAAACAGAGGATCAAAAATAACTAATCTCTTGCCCCCAATGATTTGATCAAGTTTATTCATGGCAGAAGACTCTATCATGTGTAGGCTTAGATGACCCAGCCCCCACCCCCACCCCAAGAACTTACTGCTACCATTAGCACACTGTGTCCTACATAATTTTTATCTCCCCTACATCTGCAAGAATTTAAGCTGTTTTGGGGCACCTGGGTGGTTCAGTTGGTCAAGCAGCTGACTCTTGATTTTGATTCAGGTGATGATCTCAGGGTCATGAGTGTGCTTGAGATTCTCTCTGTCCCTCTGCCCCTCCCCCCACTCATGTGTGCGCACTTGCACGTGCCTATTCTCTCTCTCTCTCTAAAATAAATAAGCCTTTAAAAAAATTTAAGCTGTTTTAGAGATTATATCAGTAACAACAGACAAAACAAAGAGTTGGAAAAAGACTCGAAATTATTAAGAGCCTCAATCTATTTGTTCTTTAATGTTCACAATTTTCTGAAATAGGTAATTTCCCCCAGTTCGCTGATAAGGAATCTGAAGCCCAGAGAATTAAACTATAACCCAAGTTTTCACGGGTAGTAGAAAAGGAACCAGAGTTAGAATCCGGGTCTGTTTTATCCACGGGCTTCCTAATCCACGTCACTATCAATGATATTAAGGAAGAACATGGAAAGGATGCTTTTAGGCACCAGAAATAAAGAGAATACTTCAAAATAAATCTCTTCTATATTCTTCTACTTAGTTTTTATTTGCTGACAACAGACTTTTTGTATCTATGCAACAAATGTCACAATTTCACAACAGCAGCCAAATTTGGGGGGCTCTTTGTTATAGTTTCCTAATGCTCACCCCCACCCATCATATTTAGGGTCAGATTCTTAGTCCTGATTTATGACTTGCATTTTGTTTTGTTTTGTTGTCACAAATCCTAAAATGGCTTGATAATTTGACCACTGATCTAATTGATCTAATCTTGTGAAATTTACTGGAATAAATACTCAAGGTTTGTTGTCAAAAACAAATCAGACCTCCCACTACTGTTGTATTTCGTTTTTCCAAGACCTTTACATCTAACCAGACAGGTTTAACCTACTCAATCTCATCTTCCATGCAGAGGATCACATTTCTTCCCTGAATCTCTCAAACTATACCACATGCCAAGAAAGGCCTCTCTGGCCACTTTACTGCTACTTCCACAACTGATTACCAAGATCTCTATGGGCTTTTTGTTTTTTGTTTTAATTTTAATTTTTAATTCGTTACCTCAAGAACTTACAGAAGAGGACAGTTTTGCCATTGTTGCTTTGTTTTTGTTTGCTTATGTGTTTTTTGTTAAGAGAATGAGGTAAGTGAATGTTTTCCTGAAGTGATTTCCCTTTTCTGCCCCTTTCCACAGTAATGTGGAAAGTGATATTAAAATTTCTGTAACATGAGATTCAAAAGAAGAAGGGATATTTAGAGCAATAGTTCTCAACTGAGGTTACACATCGGAATAGCCAATTTTAAAAATGCTGACATCTGGGTCCATTCTCCAGAGATTTTTCAAAACAGGATTTGGATTTGACCTGAGTATCAGGACTTTTAAAAACTCTGCAGGTGATTCTTGTGTGCAGCTAAGGTTACAAACCTCTGGTTGAGAGGAGGGGTTACTTCAAGAGAAGGCAGGTCTCAGTTGGTGTAGCATTTGGGTGCTTTACATCCTCTCAGCTCTTACAGTTAAATACACCAAGTGGCATTTTTCATGTTCTTCTTTGTGATGTGGTAATGCCTGGACATGACTTATCTTTATAACAGAATCAGCAGCTGCCTGCAACGTGGTCCCTTTCTTTCATAGCTTTGTTTCTCCATTGGCAAAGAGCCTTATTCTTGTTTGAAAAATAATTGACAGGTGAGTGAGCGAATGCAATGAATAAATGAAGGCAATAAATAATGGAGAGGAGGGATTGCCAGAAATAGAAGGATAAGGAAAGGAAAGCGGGAGGAGGAAGTCTAAAGGCTAACTTTGCATTCCATGTAGATTTTTCAAGGAGCCTGGTTTCTACTCTTGCTTAGATGCCAAAAATAATAATAGCATGGTGCCACTTTACACATGTCTCCCTTGGGAAACAAATATCCACCCAGCACTTTTCCATTCAAATAGGATTACTAGTTTGGAGAATTTGAATGCATGGGTCCAAAGTGAGAATTCTATTATCTATTTTTGGTTCTTGGCTGTCATCTCAATTGTTAAAGTGTTGGTCAGAGAAGTAAAAACAGTAGATTCCAGCATTTTGCACAGTCTTAGCATATAGTAGGTAAGGAATAAATGTTTAATAATAGATGCACACCTAGATGTTTTCAAAAAACTATAAAGCAACAGGTGAATGCAAAAATTATCAGAGCATTTCATAATCATAAAATTATGTTAAAATACTAAATCAAAATGGTAATAGCTTTGAGGACAAAAGTATATATCATTTCCATGTCTATATTTTCTCAGATGCTTATCATTATTTTGTCAGTGCATCATCTAGACAATATTTTTTTCATGCAACTCAGTGAAATGATCAGCAACCTTACTGCCTTGATGATGAAAGCACTCCTGGGAGAAAAGAATAAGACTTGGTAAAGAAGCTCTCATTGTCAATTTTGTCAGATATATATATATATGTAGAACAGTATGTAATGAGATAACATTTTCAGAAGGATTTAGACCTTACATTTGGATCGATATAGTTTTTACAGAGTGGGGCCAAAAGCCTTTTGACTTTTTGGCCAAAAGCCAAAATACCATTCTGGATAATTTTCTTTTAATTATTTATTTTTTTTAAATTTACATTTAATTAATATACAGACTGATACTCATTTCAGGTGTACAATATAATGATTCATCAATTCTATACATTACTCAGTGCTCCTCACAATAAGTATACTCTTGATCCCCTTTATCTCTTTCATGCTCTCCCCATCAGCCTCCCCTCTGGCAACCACCAATTTGTTCTCTATATTTAAGAGTCTGTTTCTTTGTCTCCTTTTTTCTTTGTTTGTTTGGGTTTTTTTCTTAAATTCCACATGTGATATGGTATTTGTCTTTCTCTGACTGACTTATTTTGCTTAGCATTTTACCCTCTAGATTCATCCATGTTGTGGCAAGTGGCAAGATCTCATTCTTTTTTATGTCCACTGTATATACACCACATCTTCTTTATCCATTCATCTATGGATGGACACTTGGGCTGCTTCTATATCTTGGCTATTATAAATAATGCTATAATAAACATAGGGGTGCATGTATCTTTTCAAATTAGTGTTTCTGTTTTCTTTGGGTAAATACCCAGTAGTAGAATTAGTTCTACTTTTAACTTTTTGAGGAACTTCCATACTGTTTTCCACAGTGGCTGCATCAGTTTGCATTCCCACCAACAGTGCATGAGGGTTTTTTTCTCCACATCCTCAACAACACTTGTTTCTCATGCTTTTGATTTTAGCCACTCTGACAGGTGTGAGGTGATATCTCATTGTGGTTTTGATGATAATTTTTTAATTGAAGAAATTATCTGAATTTATGACACAATCTAACCCAATGGGAAATAGTCATTGTAAACTAGACTTTTTCTATACACTGCCATCCTCAATGATTATACCAAGTTAGAATGTTTTCAAGAATGCTACCAGCAGAATAAATCTGAAAGAAGTACAGTCGCTGTCGATCACACTGAATGTCTTGATTGGCAGTACTATTGTTTTACCCATCTGTACACTACACTGTGCAAGGCACTGTGTTAAGCATTTTGTTCTGACCTAGATTTGGGTTTCTACTTTATGAAAAAGCCTCTGTAGCTCTAGGAAAGACAACCCTCTCCCTCTGTGAGATCACTACCCTCTGTGAGATCACTACCAGCACCTCATCTCCAAGCCCAGGCAAATAAATAAAACAAAATAAGCATTTTACTCCTCACTCAAATGAGCCCGTTTTGCATTCTGAATGACCTAGCCAAAAAGAGAAGTGGAAATAATCCCCTCTCCTGCATATTCATAACATCTAGTAAGGCAATTTCTATTTTTTTTTTTTTAAGATTCTGCTTCTAGCAGAGATGCATGCAGTGTGAAAGAAAATCAACTGCTCTGCTGTAAGATATCCTTACTGTCTGTTTGCTGGGTTTTAGTAATGCTTACTGGTCATGGGCTTTTGAAACCATACTTCTGGTAAGAAAACATTGAGAAGAACAATGTTCTTCCCTAAAAGGGCAAAATCATACTATGAAAATATTCCTTTTCCAATTGGTTGGACAACGAATTAAATGGGCCAGGTCAGGGTTTTGTTATTTACATAAGTTCATGTAATGGTGTGTGTGTGTGTGTACATGCATGTGACACGGAGAGAAGGAAGAGATTCAGTGTCGATTTTTTAAAGTATTTACCACCAGCATTGTGTATTAACTAGCTGTTTTGCTTGTAACAGGATAATCTCTGAAAATAAGGCATGCATATCTCATTGCCATCATTGCTGTCATATTGAGCTCCTTGTAGACTGAAATGGTGGCCTAATCAGAATGATATCTTCAGTACTAGCTCAGTGCCTGGCACACAGTGAGCACTCAGGGAATTTTAATAAAAGGGAATGTATGCTAAGATATTGAGGACTTCATTTGGTCAAGACATCAAAAATTCTTTCTTAGCATTGTCGACTTTTTTTTTAAGATTTTATTTATTTACTTGAGAGAGAGAGCGAGAGCTAGAGAGAGGAAACAGAGGGAGAGGGAGAAGCAGACTCCTTGCTGAGCGGAGAGCCCAATGTGGGGCTCAATCCCAGGACCCTGGGATCATGACCTGAGCTAAAGACAGACACTTAACCAACTGAGCTACACAGGGGCCCCAGCATTGTAAACCCTTAGTGAGAAAATTAACCTTGTGAGCAACTCTGAGTGACCCTTCTTCGTCAGAAAGTCAAGCAGAAGAAAATACAAATTTCAACCTTAGCTAGCAAGACTGCCTTCTTCCCAGAATACAGTCCAGAAGTTTCAGATTTTCTTCTTTCTAAGAATGTTTTATTTGCTGGCATAAGCAAGTTGCATTACTACATTACCATATTCTTATTAGATTAATAAGAATAATGAGGTGAAAATGAAAAATATGTTTTTCTGAAACACCAACATCAGGAATAAAATAGGCAGCGACAATGAGAAAAAGGGGTAAAAGGAACTTAATGGATCCTGGTAGTAGTCAGATTTTATCTTGTGGAGACAAGCATGGAAGCTGTACAATTACTGAATAAAACTTACAAGGTTACAAATGGTAGTGGGAAAATTTAAATAAATACTTTGGAACACTTCATTCCTAAAAAATGGGGGGAGAGTTGAGAACCCAACGCCCCAGAGCATCTGCATTACATTACTGCCCGGAGAGCTGCCTGTAGGACCAATAGAGAAACAGTTGAATCATGGCTCTACCACTGGCTATTTGTAGGTGAGAAGGTGATCTAAACTTTTCATGTAATTTCCTGGAGCTCTATGATTCTCCTCTACTGAGGACTTGCTTCTCTCTTTCTACAGGACCGTTTTAATACCTGGCATGCCCTTTGAAACCTTTAGATGAAAGTTCGCTGGAAAATATAAGAGGCTACTCCTGCTGCCCAGTTTTGCATCTGCATGAGCGCCTTGCATGCAGGCTTCATCAGATGAATAAAATCATGTCAAACCAAAAATGTTTCTAGTGGGCTGTTTGTCAAATACACCAGCCAGGCCAGTTAAGAATTAACAATATTGAAATGGCCTCTGGGGAGTACAAGAATATATCCTTTCCAGCATTCACTGGATTTCTGCTAGCATTTCTGTAAGCCAGCCCAGCAGCATTTCACACATTCGGTTGTATTAGTGATTGAGGGTCTATGAGTGAAAAATATTATTATTCCTTGGCTTCCGGCCCCTTAGAATTTGCTCCTACCACTAGCACTGCCTCCAAACCTGACTTTGAAACAGCTACTTGTTTGATATACATGTTACTGGAAAACATTTGTGAAGTGTGGAGACTTAACAGGGAAAGAAAAAACAAGTTTATCCATTTTGGTGAAGTTTCTAGCCAAGAAATTGTTTGAGAAAACCATATAGCCCTTCTTGAATAAAAATGGCTCTGAGTTATGAAAAACCAACCTAAAAGCAATTTAGACTTGAGAAGAAAACCTGTCTGAGTTCTGAATCTAGTTGTAATTCCATCCTACTTTGTAAAAACTTCACACTGGGATTTCTTCATGAGTTGTTTTAGACTTAGTACTGACCCTAGTGTTTGAGTAGGGGTGGGGAGAACCTTTAAAATGTGTATTCTTGTGAGTATTAGGGTTTCCCAAGCAAAGTAACAAGCTGTGTTCTTTCGGCCATTGTGAACCCCAGCTTATGTTATCAGCCAAGAGAAAGGTCCCTGGGGTTCCCTTTGTAATACTCAGTTTCGCAGTAATTAAAGTTGCTGCCAGCAAAACCACTTGAGTATGAGATCATCTCATGAATGAAAGGAAAAATAATTTCTGTGTCTCATGCTCCCCTAGAAATCACTTGAGGAAATTTTGAGACCCTAGTAAACCACTTGCTTCTCCACAAGCCCTGACCCCCCCCTACCTCCTCGATTTTCCTCTGAGCATTGGGATGGGACAAAATGATTTTCTGTTAAGCACCTTTTATGTGCCAAGTATTGAACTCAATGTTTTACGGTCATTATCTTGAATCTTCACAATTCTAATAAGAACCATTATTCCCATTTTAGAGATAAGGAAACTGAGGCAGAAGAATCAGGCTTCAAACCCAAGTTTACTTGATTCAACAGTCTGCAGTCTTTCCTTGGCACTGTACTTGTATGGTGGTTTATCTAGCATTCCCCCCATAGTTCCTAATGCCAAAAGAATTATTAACTACCAAATGTGGCTTCCACACATATTTATAGCTCAGATGCAAGGGAACACTTTAACAGGATTATATAGAAATTTCTCAAACTAAGTCATAACAACAGCACCAGAATATTCATTCCCATCCCATCTATTAAGTTCAAATTATAGCCAACTGTTCATGCAAAGGGAAAGTGACAATTGACAAGGAATCAAATAACTTGTGACAAGAGAAAATGAAGTTTATATTTTAACCTTGCATATCAAAAATCTAAACCAGCATCTAGCTCCTGTTCTGTTGAAATAAATTAAGCACAATTTGACCTACCACCTCCAAAAAACTAAATATGCTTAATGTGGAATTCTCATAAGCTTTTTTTTTTTCTTCTGCAATGCACTGCATTCTTAGTTTTTCATAATGAAACACTTTAGAACTTTGGAGGAAATTGCTAAAACTTTTTTCTTTATGTTTTTAGAGGTGGTTGCCATCTTTCTATCACTACCCGTCTTTATTTTTATTAACATTATTATATTATTAACCTTTCAAAATAAATTTTTAAAAAAGTAACTTCTCATGGTAAAATACAATCCAGACACAGAAAAATCACGTAAGACAAATATATAGCTAAATGAATTTTTGTAAGGCACGTGCTCTTGAAACACCATCCACGTCAAGAAATAGAACATTGCCAGTCACTCTGGAACCAATCCACATGCCCTAAGCAATCACAAACCTCTCTTTTCTCCCCAAATGTAATAGCTCTCCTGAATTTTATGGTATTCACTATCTTGTTTTCCTGAGCATCCCTTTTTTTTTTTTAACAGTAGTTTGGTTTCCCAATTTTTTAGATTTTTTATATATTTTTTCTCCCCTATTAGTAGTTCTGTGAGTAAATAAAATTTACTACTTAGTACAGTGCCTGTGTGAATGTATCTCTATTCATTTGGGTTGTCTGAATCCTATTCTCTTGTAAATTCCTCAGGAAGGCCCCAAGAGAACAATATTCTCTAAATTCTTGCATGTTGACAGCAATTTAAGATCTTTATACTTGAAAATCAGCTTGGCTAAATATAAAATTCTTGGCTCACATCATCTTTAATATGTCACTACAGTTTTATTGGTAATCTAATTTTCTTTCCCTTATAAATAATTTGATATTTTTACTTGGACGCCCAAAAGATTTTTCTTTTTAAAGACCAGTAACTTTATAGGATATCTCGGTGTTGGATATTCTGGGGTAACTTTTTCAGGGAGTGTATGGTTTGGTCTTTCAATGTTTCAAATCTTTTTTTTTTTTAATTTCAAGAATTTTTTTTTAATTATAGTTCTTAATAATTGTTCTCTTTAATCTGGATTTCTTCTTTTGAGGATTCATATTATGTGTATATTAAATCTTCTGTTAATTAAAATTTATTACTTTCTCTCAGATCTTTCTTATCTCTTGTCTTTTTTGATATTTAAGTTTTTCTCCCTTTTATCTTCTCCTCATCCAAAGGTGTTATCTGTTGTGCTTATTCAATATTGCATCCCTTCTAGCTTAGTCTTCATTTTTAATGATTTTTAAAAATTTTTCCTTTCTGAGTGTATCACTCCCTTTCTGAGTTTCTATCTCTGATGTAAGTTATTCTTTCATATATTGTATCATTTCATTAATGTCTTCTGGACTCAACAGAAGTACGTATAAATAGAAAAATAGAAGTTAGAAAAACTAGAACATTTTTTATCTTTGGGGGGTGTATCCTTCTGGCATATATTATCTATAGGTATGTTATTTTGCTATTCATTCTCTTTTTCTCTTAAAATAACTTTATGAAACTAAACCTTAATCAGGTGCTATTTCTAATTTTTATGTGAATTTTTTTCTTCACTATTAAAAGGAGATATGATTCAGAAACATTTTGTTATGGTTTTAAGCTGTATTTCAAAACAATGGCTGATGACCTTCTAAGACCTCCTGGTTTCTCTCCTTTACTTTTAGCTGGAACTTCTTTTTCCTTTGTCCTTGCTGTCCCCGGACTGCTCAGTTTGGCGTCATTTTCTCAGGAGGAAGCTTCCTCGTGGATGAGAATTTTATCTGTTAAGTATTTCGAGTTCCCGAGGGCCCAGACTAATCCAGTCCCTTACCACGGACCCCTCATAGGCAGCTGAGTTGGAACGTGAACATACCTCCCAGGTTGACTGCTATTCTCAAGGTGCCTTTCTACAGGTGCCAGTACCTGTCATTAGTGCTCTGGGAATTTTTCGGATCCATCCAGTACCTAGTTGCTTCCCTCTGCTTCCTCCTCTGCACCGTTTCTGATGCCACAGATTGTGGCTTTGGAAAGTCTGTCTCTATAGCCCACTCATATTTTGGGCTTCATGGATATATCTTGTCACCTAATTTGGGTTTAGATGTTGTCCCTGAGTTTTTGGGTCTGCACACTAGATGTCCTATGAAGAAAATTCAGAGAGATTAAGAACTATGTCACCATCATCACCCCAGGATCCTCCTTGTTTGCTTTGTATCTTTATGCTTCATGGAGATTTCCATATGAGTTTAATGGATTGAGTAAGAGCAATGCTAGATATCAGACAGGTTACTTTTGTTCTTCCAGTTTATAGTGGGGATATTAATTCTCACCAAAAATGATATGGAGTTTTTCATTTTCAGGAATAAATGCAATGTAAAAATGAGTGTCCACAATATAAGTAGAACTGAAAAGATGATGGCTTTTTAAAACACAACTCTAGCAATTTTGCCAAGTATTGTTTACAAACAACTGTAACGCTTCCCCTAGAAATCAGACAACAGGAATGATTGGTGGTCAAATTATTCATAATTTAAATATACCTAAAACATATAGCTTTGGCCAGGACTAAAGTTAATAGCCAGACAGTCGGGAACATAACACAATTTACTGTCTTACAGTCCATGCCTTCATTCAACAAATATTTTTGGCAGTGGGTTAAATGCTATGAGATAAAGAGTATGTTTCAACTCAGTTCCTAACTTGATGAGATTTTTTTTTTTTTTTTGGTAAGACTTTACAGGACAATAAGGGAAGGAGAAATTTGAAGCAAAGTCAGGAATAACCATAGAGCAAACCATCCCCACTCTGGCCCATATTTGACTTCTATCACTTCCCCTAAGAGGCTGTGTTCTCTCCCTCCACCGGACCTTCTCACATGCTATTTCTTCTGCCCACAATGACCTGTCCCCTTCTAGGTATATCCTACTCAATCTTCAGGTCTCGACCTAATCTTCACTTCTTTATTCTCATAACACCTTGTACTTCAGCTTTGGAAGGTAAGTCACATTGATTTTTCTTCCCCATAGATCATATGTTCCATGAGGTGCAAGTACCATGTCTGCTTGGTTCACACCTGCATCCTCAGTTCCTGGCCCACTGTGTGGGTCTAACAAGTGATAATGGAAAAATAAATATCTGAAGCTCAGAAGGGTGACTGCATCTGGGAAGTCATATGTGGATTTGTCCCAACTGCAGTTAGAAATGATAGGGGCACCTGGGTGGCTCAGTTGGTTAGGCATCTGCCTTCAGCTCAGGTTGTGATCCCAGGGTCCTGGGATCGAGCCTCCCATCGGGCTCCCTGCTCAGTGGGTAGTTTTCTTCTCCTTCCCGCTGCTCTTGCTCTCTCTCTCTCACTCCCTCCCTCTCAAATAAATAAATAGAATCTTTTTAAAAAATTAAAAAGAAATGATATACAGTGTAATATTCCTTTGGATGATTATAAATGTTTTTGTTTATTTTAGCTAGGAGATAATTTTCTTTTTCTAAGATTTATTTATTTATTTGAGAGAGAGCATGTGCTCACATGAATGCGTGCACGAGAGCAGGGGAGGGGAAAGACAGAGGGAGAGGGAGAGAAAGAATCTCACTCTCCACTCAGCATGGAGCCCAACATGGACTCGATCTCACGACCCTGAGAACATGACCTGAGCCAAAATCAAGAGTTGGACACTTAACCAACTGAGCCACCCAGGCTCCGCTAGGAGATAATTGTCTATGTTAGAACTTAAAAAATAAAAATAACGTATGAGCATTATGTTTTAGATCTAACAGAACAAATAGTGATAGTCAAAAGAAGGCATTTTTCTGTTACCTGATGAGAGCAGCTTGCAGCAGGTTGAGATTAGAAATTGTAGCTGTTGGTGATAAGAAATACAGGTTGCAGTTGT
Source organism: Leptonychotes weddellii (assembly GCF_054177405.1). NCBI lineage: Eukaryota > Metazoa > Chordata > Mammalia > Carnivora > Phocidae > Leptonychotes > Leptonychotes weddellii. The sequence goes on along the minus strand of NC_138379.1, from coordinate 28,352,093 downwards.
AGAACATCTTTTCATGTAAGCCATACTTCAGAAAAGAAAAAGATTAAAAATAAATCTAACATGGTTTTCCAGGTGTGAGCTGTTAACCAAAAGATTATAAAATCTATCACACCAAGGGTATAAAGAACAAATCTAGCAAAAACAATATTTAAGCATTCCATAAACATTAAAGGATTCAAATTTGTCACAAAACACTATTAATTTCATGAAATATCATGAATATCTATGACTGGCCATCTAGACTGGAGTGGATCTAGTGAATAAGTATTCAAACGAAGCCCACAAAATAGTCTCTAAAAGTCATGATTTTAATGTACAGGAGCTTTTGACAAAATCCTTAAATGGAAAATATAAAAGAAATTTCTTTTTTTTAATTTTAATTCCAGTATAGTTAACATGCAGTGCTGTATTAGTTTCAGGTATACAGTATAGTGATTTAACAATTCTATATATCACTCAGTGTGCATCATGATATAATCTATAATTATATATATTCTATATAATTCTATATATATAACTATATATATAATAATAATATATTATAATAATAATTCTATATATAATATAGAATTCTATATTATAACCATCAGTTTCTTCTCTATAGTTAAGAGTCTGTGTTTTGGTTTATCCGATTTTGAGAATGACACAAGTAGCTCAGTGGAAATACCTAGATTTGTTTAAAATAGGATCTCTGGCAAAAGCAGTATTATGAGCACAGTTTCAATTGCCTGTCCCAGCATAATACCAGGCAAGTCTATACCAATGGGTTAAGATGCTATGCTGAGCCTGCCTCTTGAGTTTTAGAAAAATCTGGGTCCTGCACCTTTGCTTTGGTCATGACAGTTTCTGACAGTCTGCTTGAGCTGCTTTACTTGGAGGAGCATTAGAATCTGCTTCTAATGAAAGATGCTTATAAATACACCCTCATCTCACTAAGGCCCCACGAGTGGGCTTTTAAAAAACAGTTTCTCCACAGGCCAATGGGTCACATTCACATTTATTTCTGCTGTGTTTTCCTTTGGATTTGAGAAGGAAATGTGAAAGCTTAAGGTCATAAACAATCAGCAGCAGCTTTCTTGGCATGATTCATTTCTATAAGGAGGTAGAAAGGTAGACCAAATGACATTTCTAGGATTTTTCCAGACTTATGTTAGACAATTATGGGAATGTTTTATGATTGGAATTGGCAAGCCCCTCTCCTGGGATTTATCATTATGTGCAAGCATAGACTTTTAGGCTATGTATCCCACACCGTGCCTAAGACACTTTAGGGCTTAAAAATGTTTATTATTCCCTGCCAGTTAGCACAGAGGGCTGGAGAACTGCGCTGATGATGCCAAGTCACAGGCCCCATCCCTGTAGAAGCCAGTTAATGTCAGACAAAGGAAAGATCCATTCCCTGGCTAAAACATGCACCTTGAATCTCAGCCAGCTCTTGGCTGCACGAAAATTCAGTGAGTTTACCCTTGATCATAGGAGGACCCAGGAAAGGGAATGTAGGTGAATCAGTGCAAAACCATCATCACTCTTGAAAAGAAAATCTAAATACAGTCATTTCCTATTCACAATGTCAAAAGCATTGTCTTCTTAGAAGACATTATAGATTCCACAACTTGATGAAATTACTTTTTTTGTATCCTTAAATCCTTTCCTACATGTTGATTATTGTTGGAATGCTGATGGTGACAACAGGCAGAATCTACATTAGGTGTGGGTCACGGAGTGACATGAGGCTCATAGAGAACATGTATTTCCTGGCTACAGTCAACAGTATAATGGATTGTCTGACTCATATTTGAAATTAGTTGCAGTAGGCTATATATACTCTTCTTTCATGGAGTCTCTTTCCAGCTTATGGCCACATAGAGATGGTTCTTTAAACTTTGGTGGAAGATTTACCAGGTTTTCCATTTTAAATTTATTTTTTTAAAGATTTTATTTATTTATTTGAAAGAGAGAGAGAGCATGAGCAGGAGGGAGAAGTGGGAGAGGGAGAAGCAGACTCCCCACTGACCAGGGAGCCTGACTCGGGGCTCGATCCCAGGACCCCGAGATCATGATCTGAGCCGAAAGCAGACTCTTAACCGACTTAACCGACTAAAACTCAAGAGCCACCCCAAGGCCCCTCCATTTTACATTTAGATGAAATATAAGACAAAACAAAAAAACAGCCAAATAGTTTCATCCTCAATCCCAGAGAATGGGGAAGAAACCCTACCTTTCACTTCAGATTCCTCTTCCTAAAATACATCACCCAGAAATTCACATTCTCCTTTTCTTAGAGGTCTTCTGGAGCACTTCCCAAAGCATTATCTCTGCCATGATATTCTCCTGGCCCCCAATCCTTATCTCCTTACCTTGCTTTATTTTCTTTATAGCACTTATCTCTGTTATTACATTTGGTAATTACTTGTTTGTCTTTCTTGTGCCCTGCTATATCTCTAATGCTAAAACAATGCCTGGAATAGAATAGGTAATCAATATAGATCTATTGGAAAATGATTTGATTAAAGTGAACATAAATTAATAAGTAGATATTATGACAGCAAGAAAATGACAAGCATATATGGTGACACATTTTTCAAAACAGCTTTGCCTTATTTTAAAACACGACTTCCTTCCAATTACCCATTGTCTCAATCTGCTGAGGGAAAAGCCTTACAAAATCTGAATATTGGTTTAGTTTCCTGACAGAGTTGCAAGTAATCCCTAGTTCATTTATTAACCTTTTTTTCTTAACTTTTAAGTCAAGTTATTTCTTTTGGTCCTGGAGGTAAAATTGATATAACATAAAATTAACAATGTTAAAGTGCACAGTTTTGTGTCATTTAGTACATTGACAATGTTGTGGAACCATTACCTCTATCTAGTTTTAATGCATTCTCATTAATAAAATTATTTTTAAAAAAACTAATTATTCATCTTGGAGTGGTAGAAAACTAATCCATTACATTATAAAATGGTAAATAAAGGGAAAGAATCAAGTATTTATTTCAGTATCCCTAGGTAGCTACTACATGGGGTAACCAAATACTAGATGAAGGAAAGTAGATATTTTTAAAAGTACTGACAAATGAAAAAGAAATTATTAACTTCACTATTTGGGACCCCCAATGAATTAGTAAATCTAGCCACTGAGCCTAAGTATGTACAAATATCATAAAAAGAAAGACATCTTGGCATTCTGTGTCTTTAACAGAAGAGTACAATGCCATCTATAGTTTTGCCAAAGAGAGGAAATAGAATTTGTCCAAGCCTCTGCATTTAGTTGCAAATTTTCTAGAAACAAAGAGAACAGAGAAACATGTTGAACCACATCATGATACACAATCAGCAAAGTCCAGACTGTGAGGAACTCTGTAGGCCCAACCCCCTAAATTCTTCAAACAATAAACAGTAGGAAAAACAGGCTGGAGGGGAAACCTGTAGATTAAGAGATTTAAAAGACATAACAATTGTTGCTAATGGGCAATATTAAACAAAGTGTCTAAGGATGCACATTCAAAAAATGCAAAGAAATTATAAATATAGAAGTCATGGTATGGTTACTTTGGAGAAGAGAGAGATGAGACTGGCTGGGACAGGACATATAAACTTAAAGTTATATTTCCTGATCTGAGTAGTAGTTACAAGAGTGTAATTAAAAATTCATTAAGTTCAAATAAAATAAAATAAAATAAATATTCATTAAGTTCCCTCTAAGATCAGGAACAAGATGAGAGTGCTGGTTTTCACCACTGCTATTCAACAATGTACTAGAAGTTCTGTCCAGGGCAGTTGGGCAAGATATAGAAATAAAGGCATCAAATTAGAAAGGAAGCAATAAGTCTATCTCTACTCATAGATAGCATGATCCTATATATAAAAAACTCCACAGAATACACACAGCTATTAGAGCTAATAAATGAATTCAGCAAAGCTGTAGGATACAGGAGCAGTACACAGAATTGAGTTGCATTTATATACACTCACAATGAACAATCTGAAAAATAAATTTTAAAAAATTCCATTTACAATAGCATCCAGAAGAATAAAATACCTAGGAATAAATTTAACCAAGGAGATGAAAAACATAAAATGAAAACTATAAAACATTGTGAAGGAAATTAAAGAAGACCTAATAAACGGAAGGACATCCCACATTCATAGGAAGACATAATATTGTTAAGATGTGATTACTACCCAAAGCAGTTTACAGATCCAATGCAATGCTTCCCAAAATTCCAATGGCTTTCTTGTGGAAATGGAAAAGCAATGCTCAAATTCATATGAAATTGCAAGGGGCTCTGAATAGCCAAAACAATAATAAAAAACAAGAACAAAGTTGGAGGACGCATATCCTGATTTCAAAGCTTATTACAAATCTATAGTAATCAACATATTGTGGTGCTGGGATAAAGATAACCAGGCAGACTAATGGAACAGAACTGGGAGCCCATGCATCTATGGCTAACTGATTTTGAACAAGGGTGCTGAAACCTTTCAATGGGAAAAGAACAGTCCTTTCAACAAACAGTGCTGGGACAATTGTACATGCACATGCAAAAAGAATGAAGTTGGGGCCCTTCTCACACATTATACAGAAATTGGCTCAAATGGATCAAGGATCTACATATAAAACCATAAGATTCTTTGGAGAAAACATAGGTGTAAATCTTCATGACCTTGGATTGGGCAATGGATTCTCAGATATAACACCGAAAACACAAACAACAACCAAAATAGATGAATAGAACTTCATCACAATTAAAAATTTTTGAGCATCAAAGATATCACTAATGGGCGCCTGGGTGGCTCAGTTGGTTAAGCGATTGCCTTTGGCTCAGGTCATGATCCCGGAGTCCCGGGATCGAGTCCCACATCGGGCTCCCTGCTCAGCAGGGAGTCTGCTTCTCCCTCTAACCCTACCCCTCTTGCGCTATCTCTCTCACTCTTTCTCTCTCAAATAAATAAATAAAATCTTTAAAAAAAAAAAAAAGAGCATCACTAAGAAAATGAAAAGACAACCTACAGAAAGAGTAAGAAATAGGGGCGCCTGG
>NC_138379.1:28284848-28346554 GCF_054177405.1 Leptonychotes weddellii | reverse complement strand
AAAGGGTAAGAAATAGTTGCAAATCATAGGTCTGTTAAGGGTTTAGTATCTAGGCTATCTAAAGTGCTCATAGAAATTACAAAAGGACAAACCACTCAATTTAAAAATGGGCAAAGGACTTGAATTGACATTTGTCCAAAGGAAATATACAGATGGCCAAAAAGTATATGAAAAGATGCTCAACATCATTAACCATTGGGAAAATACACATCAAAACTATGAGATACCACGTCACACCCACTAGGATGGTTAAAACCACCAACAGCAACAACAACAACAAAACCCAGAAAAGAACAAGTGTTGATGAGGATGTGAAGAAACTGGAAGCCTCACATATTGCTGGTGGGACTGTAAAGTGATCCAACCACTGTGGAAAACCGTTAGGCACCTCCTCAAACAGTTGAAGATAGAATTATGATGTAATTCTGTCATTCCACTCCTAGGCATTACCCAAAAGAATTGAAAACAGGCGCTCAAATAAGTACGTGCACACAAATGCTCATGCCAGCACTAGTCACAACAACCAAGGAGTAGAAATAGTGCACATGTCCATCAGTTGATGAGTCAATAAACGAACTGTGGCATATCCATACAATAAAATATTATTCAACCATAAAAAGGAATGAAGTAATGATACATGGTCCATCGTGGAGGAATCCCAGAAATATTCTGTTGAGTGGAACAAGCCAGACACAAGAGGTCACACACTGTATGATTCCATTTATATTAAATATCCCAAATAGGTAAATCCTTAGAGACAGAATGCATGCTGGTGTTTGCCGGGGACTGGGAGGAGGGCAGAATGGGAAGAAAATGCTTCATGGGTAAGAGGTTTCCGTGTGGAGTGATGGAAATGTTTTGCACCTAGATAGATAGAGTTGATGCTTACCAACACTGTGAAAGTCCTGAGGGCCACTGAACTGTCCACTAAATGGTTCATTTTATGTTATGTGAATTTCACTTCAATAAATGATTTTAAATGCACTAAGCTATTAAAAAACATAACCTACAATCCCACACATACCTCTTCATAAACTCTGTAGGATAGACTAATGTGTAAATGTACTTTTCTCTGAGAAGAGACAAGAAGGGAGGAGTGCATACTCTCAAATGGTAACTTTGGACAAGGAAAGGTTGGGCTCTCTTCCTGGCTCACATCATTATGGTAATTATTTCATAAAATGAAAAGTTTCCATTTCCCCCATGTATCCAGTTCATTCTAACACATTTCCTCTGGCTTACTGACAGCCCGTTTAAACATATGTTTCTTGTATTTTACAGACATACTTGGCAAGTGCAAGACAAAATTGACGCAAACAATGTGGCTTACACAACCGGGAAGCTAAGCTTTCACACTGATTATCCAGCCCTCCATCATCCACCTGGGGTAAGGTGAGCCTCAACATATTTTCCACAAGGCAGGCCAAGGACCAATATCCAAGGACCAATATCCTCCTATATTTTGAGTCTAAAGACTCTATGTTTCACTAGCTAATTTGTCCTACATGGATCCTTCTTCAAGCACAATCCAAACACGAAATCTCTGTGCCTAAAATCCTGAATAGCCTGACATTCCCAAGGGATAGAAGATTTTGGTGTATTTTTTAAAAAACATTTCTTTGTTTCCTTTTGGAAATAACTATTGGCACTTTTTGCTTTGTCTAGACAAATTTTATGATAGCAGTACATCTTGAGGTCCTTTTGCATATTTACCATTCCCAAGAGAGTTAAAAGAGAAAATGAAACCAGGTAACACAATGTAGGGTTTTCCCATTAAGTCACATGGCCACTAATCTTATCAGTTAGCCATCACTGCATAAAAACCACTTGATAACTTAGTGGCTTAAAAGAATACTATTGGGGTGCCTGGGTGGCTCAATCAGTTAAGCATCTGACTTCGACTCAGGTCATGATCCCTGGGTCCTGGGATCGAACCCCATATCTGGTTCCCTGCTCAGCAGGGAGCCTGCTTCTCCCTCTGCTGCTGCCCCTGTTTGTGCTCTCTCTCTCTTAAATAAATAAATAAAATCTTTTAAAAAAATAAATAGAAGGGGGCGCCTGGGTAGCTCAGTTGGTTAAGCGACTGCCTTCGGCTCAGGTCATGATCCTGGAGTCCCAGGATCGAGTCCCTCATCGGGCTCCCTGCTCGGCAGGGAGTCTGCTTCTCCCTCTGACCCTCCTCCCTCTCATGCTCTCTGTCTCTCATTCTCTCTCAAATAAATAAAATGTTTAAAAAAAAATAATAAAAATAAATAGAAGAATATGTTTTTACATATTCTTACGTAAAAAATATTAGCACATGTTTTTACAATTTGGGCTGTGTTCAGCTGGGCAGTTCTGCTGTTGGGCTTACTAGGAGCTGATTGACCTGGGTGGAAAACCTAAGGTGGCTTGTCTCTGCTCCACTTGATCTGTCATCCTCCAGCAGGCTAGTCCAGGCTTACGTGAATTTTCAGAGAGCAAGCCAAAACATAAAGGCCTCTTGAGACCTACATTAGTAATCAGCACAATGTCAAATGGATGAAATAAAGTTTAAAAAATTAGTCTAGAAGGGACGCCTGGGTGGCTCAGTTGGTTAAGCGTCTGCCTTTGGCTCAGGCCATGATCTCCGGGGTCCTGGGATCGAGTCCCGCATTGGGCTCCTTGGTCAGTGGGGAGTCTGCTTCTCTCTCTGCCTGCCGCTCCCCCTGCTTCTGCTCTCTCTCTCTGACAAATAAATAAATAGAATCTTTTAAAATAATAGACTAGAAAACTAAAGATTCTAATTTAATATTTTAATTATCTGCTATTTCTTATGAGTTTAGGTTTTGTTTCCAGGTTAAAATTGAAAGCCTAAGGGACAGTGATTACATGGCTTTGTAAATATTCTTGAAGTACAATATAATGCTTGACATTTTCATAGCATTTTTTACTTTTTCAAAGTATTGCTACATATATTATGTTGTCTGATCTCTCTTAACATTCCTGTAAGACAGACGATTGATCATGTCTTTTTATGTAAGATGACAAAATGACACACAGCAACGTTAAACGCTTTCACCGAGTGACATCGGATAAAAGGACATTTAAAATGGAACCCAGGCCTCTGACTAGTTAGTTTTTTCACCATACCATGCTGATCTTGAGTTGGATTTTCTAATTACCATAATTTACATAATGTGATGAGCATAGACATCATCAGACATTACAAACTCTTTAAATACAGGAACTGAATCTTCCACTTCTCTCTATCTCAAGACTTAGCCCAGCACATTTCACATAATAGACTTCAAAAATATGCTGTAAAGAGGCAAAGAAACACCACAAAGTTGTACCTGTCTCCATCAGCGAATGAAACATTCAAAGATAAGTGACCTGATAGATGCTTCTTAAGTGAAAGATGATTCCTAAAATGTCTAGATCGTAGTAGGAGAATAATTAGAATGTAGGCAGCTGTTTGTGTTATTGGTCAAGTTTCCATTTGGAATCATTTAGGGATCTTTGTACCAAAGTTTGAGCTTTTTTATAACAAACAAAATAAGTCACTTTTCACTGCAGATGAAATGATCTGAATAATGAGTTACCTGTTGAGAGTTGAATTTCATCAATTTGGATCATGTGGGGCAGAGATAAAGTGACACTTTTATTTTTTTAAGATTTTATTTATTTAAAGAGAGACAAAGCGAGAGAGGGGACACAAGCAGGGGGAGTGGGAGAGGGAGAAGCAGGCTTCCCACTGAGCAGGGAGCCCGATGTGGGGCTCCCTCCCAGGACCCCAGGATCATGACCTGAGCCGAAGGCAGACGCTTAATGACTGAGCCACCCAGGCGCCCCGAGGTGACACGTCTTTAAAGAAACACAGATGTTCCTTCGCTCACTGTCTTTAGGCCGAAAGTCCCATGCTGCTATAAAGTAACATCTAGAAAGAAAATATTTTTGGTTCTGAATGAATTACGTGAAATAGAATTTGATTTTATACATATCAGGTGTATATGTACTGTTTGAATTAGGTGATGGAAGTGTTGTCTGGCACCATCATATTTTTTCTTTCATAAGATTGCATTAAAATATAAATATATAAAAGAAGATTATTACTTGGCCTTGTCATATATGTAAAAGACATCAATTGATCTTTTTTTTAAAGATTTATATTTGAAATATTCTGTGACTTCATTATGGCAAAATCTAAGGATTTAAAGAACACTGATTCTCTCAAAGACTGAGTTGTGCCATTGTTCTGCCTTCTTGGAGTTTGGTAGACTTGAGGCTGATGTTTCCATTTTATCCTCTTGTTAATCATGCTGCCTCACCTTTTATCACCCTGCTGATGAGATGGTTTTCTACAGTGACTGGTCAGCTTATGCACATATTTTTTCAAGCTTAAAAAATTGGCATCAGTTTAAGGTTGGAACAATTATTAATGTAGATCAGTTCTCTCCTAACATCAGAAAATAAGGCATAATCAACCTGAAATGGGAATTTAAATTTACAAAGCACATACATACACACACCACACGATACTATTGAGTCCCATAAAATAATTTCCCCCTTTTATAGGAAAAGAACTTGCTGTACAATGATTTTGAGGCAAATAGACAAAGCTTTGAATGTCAGTTTTGCCATGTGTAGCTGAGTTCTTACTAGCTGGCCAACTTTTTCACTTCTGGGTCTCAGGTTCTTCAACCATGAAATGGAGAGGAAAGTATGAAATTCTAAGGACTGTTGTGAGGAACTGATAAATGTACAATCATAATTTGAGAACAAGTATGTATAAGATTTAAAATATTGAGAAAATGTGTGCAGTTTGGGGAAGAAGGTAGGATTTGTGTTCTAGATCTGCATTACCCAATATAGTAGTCACTAGCCATATATGATCATTTAAATTTTAATTTAAATTAATTATGTTTAAATAAAATTTAAAATGCAGTTCTTCAGTCACATTGACCACATTTTAAGTGCACAACAGCCATGTGGGACTAGTGTCTACGTGTTGGGCTATATAAGAAGAACATTTCTGTCACCACAGAAAGTTCGAATGGACAGCACTGTTCTAGACCATTCATGGAAATAACCAAGTGGATATTTTTCCCACTCATATTCCCCCTATTCTGGATGTTTGATCAAATTTGCCTCTTTCTTATTTTTGTTTAACTCAGAATAAAGTTGTCACAGCTGAATAGTGTTCCTTTCTTTAAGCAGAAAATCTGGTTCTAAACTTAGGTAATCAAAATCACTCACTCACACTAACTAAAGGAGTCATAGAAACTCCATCCAAAAAATATATTTCTACATTTTACTATTTTTTGCTTTTCAAAATGAAATAATGTTGAACATTTCCCCCTAAATCTTAGTAAAAATAAATATCCTTTTTGTTTCTTATTCCCAGTGTTTCTTGGGTTTATCCATCCCCATAGCCCCCACCCAACCTCCATTCCCTTCTTATCCTTTATACCTGAACTGTCTCTTTAAAATCTCAAGTAGTCACTGTCTCACTAATACCCTCCTTTAAAAAAAATGTATCCTATGTAACACCACTGGACTGATATTCTTCAACTCAGTCTTGGCTACATTACATCTGTAATGTAAAACCCTTTAACAATTCCCCTCTGTGCACAAGAGAATGTCCAATATTCTTCATCTGACATTCAAGACTCCATGATGAAGGCTTCAATGACCTTTTCAACTGGATTTATTCTTTTTAGTCATGAACCTCTATTGCAACCAAACTTTTTGATACCTAGTGAGGCGTGCATTTTTGCACATCCTTTATCACTGCACTTGATTTGCTCTCTCCATTCTCTCTGTATATCCAAAATTTTATCCATCCTCCTTTGCCCAGTTGAAATCCCACCTCCCCTGTAAAACCAACAGGAAGCGAGTAAATACTCCAACATGAAGTGTTCGCTCCCTGCAGCTATTATGATCTGTGCCTTTTGTTTACTAATGAACATTATTATGCCTATGTTCATGACTCACACTGAAACAATGTTTGAACTACAGAATACTGGTTAAAAGCAACTTTTTTCTCTCCAGTCCCTTTCCTTGCTGACACAAAAGAGATTTAAGAGGTTTTTTGACTTTAGTGCATTCATAACTTTCTGAATCTTTAACAGTGTTAAAAAATGTAAATGTTTACCATTTTAAAATGCATTTCTCTATTTCTTTTTACAGGTTCAGTTTCTGCACTGCATAAAACAAACAGTCACTGGGGGTGATTCAGAAATTGTAGATGGGTTTAACGTATGCCGAAAGCTCAAGGAAAAAAATCCTCACGCATTCCAGATTTTGTCCTCCACTTTTGTGGACTTTACAGACATTGGAGTGGATTACTGTGATTTCTCTGTACAATCTAAACACAAGATTATAGAGTAAGTACTATTTATACATTTCTCATAGCAATTAAATAGCTGACTGCAAAAGCTTCATTACCCTAAACCTAAAACTTAGAAGAAAGCTTCAATTAACTCCAGAGTTATTTTTTATTAACAGTTTAATCCAATTTTGGAGGGAAAAAGAAAAAACAGAATATTTTCACCATAAAAAAAATCATTATCAAATTCCATGAACTCTCTCTCTTCCTAATTATTATGAGAGAAATAACTAAGACTTTATATACATTTGATTTTTTTCACATACAAGTTCTACATAAGTATAATCAGTACGATTATAGTAGTCAGAATCCTTCAGCCAGAAGGGAAAAGAATCTAATTCAAATTAGGTAGAGCTGATAGATAAGAAATGTCATCTGATATTGATCTCTTTTTTCTTCATCTCTTAGCTTTGCCATCCTCTGTGTTGGTTTCCTTTTCAAAGATGTCAGTAGAAGCTCTGCATTTTCATTGTCCTCAGAGCTGATAATCACATACACAGAAAGCCCTTATTTCCCAATAGTTACAACAAAACTAGATGACTCACTGCCAGATTTGTATTTAAGTCCATCCTTGAAGCACTCACCATGGCCAGGAAGTCAGAGAATTCAACCGGCCATTCCTCGATTACATGTTCATCTCCGGAGCAAAATCAGTCTCATTTGTGAGAATGAAACAGGAATGTCTGCCTAAATTGATGCCAACAAAAATCATATTTCCCTACATAGGACATTTTATTATTTTTTCATTTAACATTATTTTAACATAATTTTTCTAAGTATCTACAAAGGCCACAGATTTATCCTTTTATTCAAGAATTATCTTACCTTGTGCTTTCTTGGAATTGTTTTATTTAATCAGACCTCAGTTCATGAATTTTGGGGTGTTTCCAATTTTTATTTTATCTTATTTATTTATTTATTTTACTTAGTTAACATATAGCACAATATTGGTTTCTGGAGTAGAATTCAGTAATTCATCACTTACATACAACACCCAGTGCTCATCACAAAAAGTGCCCTCCTTAATACCCATCGCCCATCTAGCCCATCCCCCATCCACCTCCCTCCATCAACCCTCGGTTTATTCTCTATCTTTAAGAGTCTCTTATGGCTTATTTCCCTCTCTCCCTTATCCCCACCCCTTCCCATATGTTCATCTTTTTTCTTTCTTAAATTCCACATATGAGTGAGATCATATGGTATTTGTCTTTTTCAGCCTGACTTACTTCACTCAGCTTAATACTCTCTAGCTCTATTCACGTCGTTGCAGATGGCAAGATTTCATTCTCTTTGTTGGTTGAGCAATATTCCAATGTGTATATATACCACATCTTCCTTATCCATTCATCAGTCGACAGACATTTGGGCTCTCTCTATAGTTTGGCTATTGTTGATAATGCTGCTATAAACATCGGGGTACATGTATGCCTTTAAATCTGTATTTTTGTATCCTTTGGGTAAATACCTAGTAGTGCAGTTGCTGGGTCATAGGGATGTTTCCAACTTTAGAGTTGAGTTTGTATTCTTCTTTTAGTAGAAGCCACATAATATGAAAATTAACTCATTTAACAAATAATGAAACCCCCAATATACAAACTCATCTTTCTTATATAAACATATGGCCTTCATTTACTCATTCAACAAGTTTTTATTGAAAGCAGCTACTCTTCTTGGTGGTTGGGATACATCCATGGACAAAACAAAGATTCCTGCCCTCGTGTAGCTTAAAGTCTAATGGGGGAAGAGGAAATTCGAGATTTTAAAACAAATGAGTAAATTACAGTGACCGTTAAAACATTTTTTAAGTATTTAAGAAAAAAGAAGAAGTAGGGCAGAATAAGGGGAATCCATAGAACCACAGACTTAGGGAAGATGGAACTTGCATTATTCATGTGTGGTGAGGAAAAGACTTCCTGAGTAGGTGATATTTGAGCATATCTTAAAATTTAATCTTTAAAAACTTAAAGGACTGAAGGAGTTTGTCCAGAAGAGGAGCAGTTTCCAGAAGCAGCTAGAGCAAGTGTCCTAAGAAGGCTCTAAGAACACTTCTGGTGTGTTCAAAGGACAGCAAGGAGGCTGGTGTGGAGCAGAGTTTTAAGACAGGAGGTCAGACGGGAGTAAGTTCATGTCAAGCCTTGTTATCCATGGTTTAAAAACATATTGCCTTTCACTCTTAGTGAAATAGGGAGGTGCTGCGAGATTTCGAGCAGAAGAGAGACATTTATATTTATATAAATTTATTTATATTTTAAATGGGTCACCCTGGCTGTTGTGCAGAATATGGTGAAGAAGAGCAAGGGCAGGAACAGGAAGACCAGTCAGGAAGCCACTGCAGGACAGTAGGCTAGAGGTGAGGGTAACTTGAACATGAGTAGCCCATGTGGTGGTAGAGGCAGTGTGGAGAAGTGTTTAAGGATGTGTTATGGGGGGGTGCTTGAGTGGCTCAGTCGTTAAGCGTCTGCCTTCGGCTCAGGTCATGATCCCAGGGTCCTGGGATCAAGCCCCCGCATCGGGCTCCCTGCTCGGCGGGAATCCTGCTTCTCCCTCTCCCACTCCCTCTGCTTATGTTCCCTCTTTCACTTTGTCTCTCTCTGTCAAATAAATAAACAAATAAATAAAATCTTTAAAAAAAAAAAAAAAAGAATGTGTTATGGGAAACAGCATATTTTCCTGACAGATGGGATGAAGGGTGTGAGAGAAAGATAGCCATCAAAAATAAATTCTAGTTCAGAATGCTGTTCTCTGAGAGGTCAGTCACCAAGGTGGAAAAGAGAAGAAATAACTCTTGGATTCCTAGTTTTAACATGACAGTTTTAACTATTCAAAAATTACCTTAAAAATCCACAACAGATGGCATAATTTTGTTGTGGCAGAATATAATTGCAGATTCTGCAAGGCTAGTGAACGAAGGCAAAACAAATAAACAAACCCTTAGTTATTGAGTGAGATTAATTGAATGCTCCTCATCTGAATCATAATTTGTCTTTGTTATTTTTTGTAGTAGAATTCCAGAATTTGGTCATTGTCAAGTGTTAAGGTCTCAGGGGATATCCCTAGAGAATATCAAGTGGTTAATGTTAATCCACTCAAAAATGTATTTTTAACAACAGGGGGTGAAACGAATAGGGTTTTCAATTAATTGAGGGACTTGGTTGCCTGGGTGTTTGGGTTAATTTAATATTCCTCATGGTTAAATGTTTAACTCCTTTGAGATGTTTATGTCCTATCTAGTATAAAAAGATCTTGGAGGTTGCTGGCAGAGTTAGGGTACAATGAAGTATAATGAAAAATAAACAGATAAAGAAACTAGGAAAAATAATAATGGTGAGACTAAGCTACAGCAGTGCATCCTCATGCTTACAAGTTCAATCCCATGAATACCGTTCCTACTCCTTGCCTCATTAGTGGTGCAATCATGGTCTAATGACTCAGACTTGCTAAGCTACAGTCATAATATTAATGCCTACCGCATACAACCAAAGTGGGAATTATAGAGACAATAGATAGACTCCCCTACCGCAGTGCCTGGCTCTGAAAGAGCAGAATAAATTTTTTAGCTAGCTAAAATTCTATAAAGTCCAACACAACTACTAGTGATAGATTTCAGTTTCAGCTCTGAGTTTCTACAGACCAAAGCAAGGAGGGAACATAATCCATTTGCAAGATTCAAGACACTTCTAAAGTATGAAATAAATTTTTCCTGCAGATTCCAGTAAAATGTGATGTGGTGTGCAACCCCACAGTGACATACCCACAACAAAATCAAGTAGTCCCATCAAATATCACAACTCTCAATGAGACAGACCATTGTAACTAACAAGGAGTATTCATGGCACCAAATCTGATTGCAGGAAATGATTCTACAGTCCTTTCACTGGGTTCCTTTGTTGGCATCACTGATGACATTTTGCTTTTGCTGATTTGCAGTCAGCAGACTGCTCGTTAACGTTTAAATGTGTGCCCCTTATGTATTGCTAGAATGTAACCACTTAACTATTTGTCTTTGGAAGCTTTTTACCCTTCCTGAGCATGTAGCCCTGCATTGGGACCTCCCTTTCGTTCTGTGGCTGCACACAGAACGCTTACTGAGACTCAAGTTTGCGTTTTAGGTTGATCTTCAAGATGTCAACCAATCATCTCTTCTAACATTGTTCAATCCTTAGAATAATGTCTTCTCTAGACCTCAAAACTAAATTTTCTTTCTTTTCCCCTCATGTCATTGCTGAAAATGCTAAATAATGAATTTGTGTCTTGTTTTCTCAGATAGAAAGTAAACATCAGGCGAAAGGAGACAGACTGTTTCTCTCTTGATCTCTCTTTCTCTCTAGAGAAAGAGAGAGAGAGAAAATATTTATTATTATCTACATATGTGAACTCTTTGGAAATGAAAGTGTAATACAATGGTCCATGGGGCACACAATTCTGATTTTCCTTAAGTTGATGAGTCACAAAATTCTTTTCATGATATGTGAGGATACACACACGGACTCTAAAAGAGAGAGCTCATTACTAGCATAACAATTTCCATCAAGGAATTCTAGTGTTAATTAAAAAGAGAAACAGATCACCAGAGTGCTTGTGCAGAAGACCTCCAAGAAGTTTCAAAGTCATGACAACTTTGTCTGTAACACAGAGGATGGCACAAAGAGTGTCATCATTATATGTACAGAAAATAGGATAAGGGAAAAAGGAGAGAGGAGGAAAGTGAGTTGGGAACCATAAGGCTAGAATCCTAAGATTAAAAGACAAAATGGCCTCAAACTGAAAGGGTCTGAAACCCGCAGTGTAAACTCTAACAGGGCAATTGAAAGGTCAGGTACTGCCCTTTGTGCCATTCAAACCTGGAGGCCCACAGTCTCTTCTGCTGACTGACCTTTTCCTTGATTCTTTGTTCATAAAGCCACAACCTGCAGGCCACAGAGTATTCTTTGTCTATGTGGAGAGGATGGGGAAGGAGGGAGGGCACTCCTTGCTTATTCAGTCATATTTGCTTTTTAATCAATATATGTAAATTCTGGTTTTAAGAGTCCAAGAGCCTTATTGAAAACCTGTTCCTTTCTTTCACTTTCTTTCCCCAGGGTGGGTTCAATAGGTAATTTTCCATCACTACCAAAATGCAAAGCATTGGGGCTAATGACCAGTTTTTAGAGTTTACCATTATAATTGCCTTTGGCTCAGAGGATTGAATATTAATCTGAGTCACAAAGCACAGGGACCCAGAGAGCCACAATTTATATAGCACAGGCAATCACATTTTCCTCCTATACCCTGCTTGTTGATAATGGTTTACTCTGTGTGATTGGTCAGCTAAGTGTGATCTAGACTCCAAATCAGTGTCACCAAGCTCTTGGGTACATGCGACTGTCTCTGTGGTTTGACCCATCAGGTCTGGATCCCCGAGAGCTGTAGGATCATACTACCACCTCCTGGGCTGGCCCAGGAACAACTCTAGGCACTTTGCCACCACCCTTGCCCACCTTCAGTTTTTATCCATCCTTCCTTTTTTCTATCTAAAGAAAGGATAGAGTTGGTAGATGCTTTAGGACTGGCTGAAAGTTTACCTTCCCAATAAGTTTAAAAATATATCTTCCTTTTGCTTCTGTGTATAGACAGTGCTCATGCTGTGCTACTGATAATGAGCATAGCTTAAATTAAAAAATAATGGTATTTTTTTTTACATCAAAAGTAATATTATCTTACATTGTCATGATCATGATGCATATTCTAAGGAAGGATAGAGAGATCACAATATACTATCTCAAAAGTACTAAAAAGACCTTGGTATTCTCCCAAGGTACTGAAAAAAGTATAGAGAATCACATATGCAATGAATATTTACTAACTGCCTACTATGTGCAGGTTCTATGTTAAATGCTGAGAATACAACATTAAATGAGATAGAGTATTGGTCTTTTAGAAGCCTATATACTAAGATACATAGTATAGATAGAGAGATACAAAAAACATATCCCAGGCTAGATTCTTCTTTTCTCTGTGTCTTGGTTTCCCTACCTGTAAACTAGGGATTGAATTAGAAGAGTGAATTTCAAACTTTTAGAAAATAGATTTTTCTTCCCAATCATGCTTCAAAAAAATTATACTTAAAACCCTAATAAACTGGTTGACCCATGAACTTGTAACATTAAAAATACTTTAATACATAAAAGCTACTATTTTAAAAAATGAAGAATGAATTCATTTCCTGAAATATATAAAAAAATTTTAACTGGAATCTTTCAGTAACATTTATTTTAAATTAATTTGAATCATTCTGGCATTTATGTAGTAGTAAGTCTTCAAAAAATACCTGCTAAGTGGATGGCCAACATGAAAAGATACTCAACATCATTAATCATCAGGGAAATGCAAATCAACACCACAATGAGCTATCACCTCACATCTGTCAGAATAGCTAAAATCAAAAACACAAGAAACAGCAAGTGTTGATGAGGATGCGGAGAAAAAGGAACCCTCGTGCACTGTTGGTGGGAATGCAAACTGGTGCAGCCACTGTGGAAAACAGTACGAAGGTTCCTCAAAAAGTTAAAAATAGAATTACCCCACAATGCAGTAATTACACTATGTAGAATTTAAGAAACAAGACTAAGGAAAAAAGAGACAAACCAAGAAACAGACTCTTAGCTACAGAGAACAAATTGATGGTTGCCAGAGGGGAGGGGGGCGGGGAAGTAGGCAAAATAGGTAAAGGGGATTAAGAGCACACTTATCTTGACGAGCACTGGATGATGCATAGAATTGCCATATCCCTATATTATACACAGAAAGCTTAATATAACACTGTATGTTAACTATACTGGATTTAAAATCCTTTAAAAACTGCTAAATGAATGAATAAAGAACAAATGAATACATCATACCACAGATAGCCATAATACCTTTTGTACATGTTTTTGGATTCTTCAATACTATATTTCAGACACATCTTCCAAGACAAATTGACCCTCAGAAATGTAAATAAATACTTCATGGCTTTTTAACTTTTTTCTCTTTAAAAAACAGATTAGATGATAAAGGCCAAGTGGTTCGCATCAACTTCAATAATGCAACCAGAGACACGGTATTTGATGTACCTGTTGAAAGAGTTCAGCCTTTTTATGCTGCTCTGAAGGAGTTTGTTGATCTCATGAACTGTAAAGAATCCAAGTTTACTTTCAAGATGAATCCAGGTCAGTGAGCACATTTTCTTAAACAATTGAAAACATGGATGTTCTTCAACCTTAACCATGTAGAGCATTATCTCGAGCAGTTTTTCTCAAATGTGGCATGTGGAACACTTATAACAGAATCTTTGTGAGCAGCCTCCACCCCTGCTCTGTTGCGTCTCCAAACTTAAAAATACTCATTCTTTACAAACTCTTAGGGAATCTTTAAGCACACCGAAATTTAATAACCTCCAACCTAAAGAAGAAATATGTGAAAGACAAGCTACAAGCCAAATGAAATCTCATGTCTGAGGTCAAGACTGATGACTTTTATTTTCTGTCCTGATAGCCAGTCAATATGAACTGAGGTTTCTATTTGATTCTTCTATCCCAGTAAACAAATAAAATTATCCCCATGATTCTCACTCATGAAGTACATGGGTCACATTTACTCATTTAACTTACCTGATCTGGCAGAGATAGTGCCACCTGAAATAAAGCAGTATTGGAAGTAGTCCAGCTACATGAAATAAAGGAACAGAAAGCATTGTATTTGTTCGGGACCGTCTCTACTCAGTGAAGCGACTTCAAACTTGAGCCTTTCCATATCTATTAGTAAAAAGCAGGATTTCTCTCTACTGTTGATTTGGCCAAGTGGGAGATACTTTTAACTTCTGATTATCTTTTTTTTTTTAATCTTTTTTTTTTTTTTAAAGATTTTATTTATTTATTTGACAGAGACAGAGAGCGAGAGCAGGAACACAAGCAGTGGGAGTGGGAGAGGGAGAGCAGGCTTCCCGCCGAGCAGGGAGCCCGATGTGGGACTCGATCCCAGGACCCTGGGATCATGACCTGGGCCGAAGGCAGACGCTTAACGACTGAGCCACTCAGGCGCCCCTGATTATCTTTTGAATTGATCTTTGGCATGATAAAGTAATACTAGAAATCTCTATAAATCCACTGATATGCAGTCACCACAGGCTGATTTTAAGAGCAGTAACATGTGAAATTGAAATACCAGGAGAGAAAAATACCAAAAAAATAGAAGTTGGAATCCAAGCTCCACTATTTAATGGTAGTGTAGCCTCAGGCAAATTCCTCAACTTCCTGGAGCCTCAGTTTCCTCACACAAAAAGATGAGCTAAAACTCTTTTCAGGATTTTTATGAGGCTTAGAAATAATGTACACAAAATACTGGCAACATAGAAGACAAACCAAGTCACTATCCTTAAAATTATTTGAAGCTGTTAAACTGGAAATAAACACTTCTAAGTAAGAGCTAAATAACAACAAGGAAGAACAATTCAAAGTTTTACACGAAGATAATATTTTAAGTAGACACTATAAAAGTGTCTACAGATGCCTGTACTTTAAATGTCAAAAGGTCTAAAGCAGTTTGTGTCCAATGGCCTGATTTCTGTGAAAAAGTAAATGTATAGTTTTCAGTCAGAGAAAGACAAATACGATATGATTTCATTCACCTGTGGAATTTAAGAAACAAAACAGATGAATATGGGGGGGGGGAATACCGAGAGGGAAGCAAACCATAAAACAGACTCTTAACTATAGAGAACAAACTGAGGGTTGCTGGAGCAGAGGGGGATGGGCGGATGGGCTAAACAGGTGATGGGTATTAAGGGAGGCACTTGTTGTGATGAGCACCTAGTGTTGTATGAAAGTAATGAATTACTAAATTCTACTCCTGCAACTAACATTACACTATATGTTAACTAACTAGAATTTAGATAAAAACTTGAAACAAAAAACCCAGACAAACAAATAAAGAAACATAACTGTTTCTTGATGTGAACAAAGTAGCAATGTTATTTTGCATTTTACATTTTCTAGCTCTGCAAATCATTTAAACTCATCATTATTCATGTTGAAAAAAATCTTTTGTCTAGGTGATGTGATTACTTTCGATAACTGGCGCTTACTTCATGGCCGACGTAGCTATGAAGCAGGAACTGAGATATCCCGCCATCTAGAAGGAGCTTATGCCGACTGGGATGTAGTGATGTCAAGGCTTCGTATCTTAAGGCAGAGTATCCAGAACAGAAACTGAATCTCCTGTCTATAATTTCAGTTAAGATTCCAATTATAAGATATGGCAAGGTTGTCTTCACAGACCAGGATCCATGTCATTTACATATTAATTTCTTTCACATTGAACATGTCACCTTTCTTGGATGGGTTTTCTCTTCTTCATAATCATATATAATGCCAATTTTTTAGATGTTTTAGCAGTGTTCTTTCCAAATAAAGCATTTCTTCTGCTCTATTGCATGTATGATCTAATTTCTTTTGCCTGTATATGAGAATCTCCAGAATGCCTACAAATAGTTTTGTATCAAATAAAACTTTTTCAAATAAAGCCTTTTTTAATTAAAGCTTTTGTTTCAAATAAAGGTTGTGTTTCAAATAAAACCTGTCTCAAATAAAACATATTTCTGCTCTGTTGCCTGTAGAATCTCAGTTTTCATGACTGCATGTGACTGTCTCTGGCGTGATTGGAAGAAGGCTTCATATTTTCAAAGATCTGTTTTATTCAGTTTTATTATAGATTTCTATTATCCAAATTTTCAGACCTCAACACCATGTGATCTCAACATTTTCTTTAACAGCTGAATTATGACACCAAACCCAAACATGTCAAATTAAGAAAAAAACCTAGTCTCGCTAAGTTTCTCTTGCCCTAAGTAAACATTCCTAAGGACTTCCAGAATAGCTTACACCTGTCTGTGAATCAGTTCTCATTCCTTGCCTTCAACTAATAACTAGGAAAGGTACAACCAAGGTGCACGCAACTCTCCAAACACAGACACAGTGTCTGCTAACCTCAAAACAGCTTCACCGGCTGATCTTGCCTTCCTCTATGGCCACTCCTTGTCCCCAGTGGTGGAACACAGATGTCACTGCCAGCCATGAATGTCCCGCTCCTGTTAAGCCCAGTCCCTTCCCTACCCCTGCTGAAAGCAAATTACCATTTACTGAAATCATGGTAATACATAGATTTTTAGTTGATACTTGTGGGGACCTAACCAGCCCTTTTATTTTTAAAGTGTTAATGACTGTCACCACTGTGGAGCTCTACCTGTTGCCTTAAGACCAAATGAAAACTCTCCTTCCATCCATGTGTTACTTCTACTTTGAACTCACTGGGTGTCCATGGCACTGGGAGGCTAGATCATAGGTGCTGTGAGCCCACGTCAGCACACACCTCTGATTCTCTAAACTCCGGTAGTGAGTCCACATCACCAGCCCAGACTCCCCTTTCCCTGACAACCTGCCTTTTTCTGGGCCTTTGTTGTCCTTTCCTATCGTCTGGTCTTGATCAAGGTTATGGTAATATATCGTGTATGATTAGTGTCTTTGAACTAAAAGGAATGGGTTGGGTTCTCAATCCCATCTCTCGTAAAGCACTCCTATTGAACAGGTGAGTTCAACAGAGGCACGGCCTGATTCTAAAAGGCAGCATTCAATAGCCAAAAATAATTTTCTGTAGTGACCCTAGCTTCATCCATTTACAGCATCTAAACCCTAGGCATTTGCCAGGCTACAGTGACTTATTATACTCTTATTCATTCAGCAGATATTTATCATATAGCTGGTATATGTCATGCACTCTGCTAGATTAAGGACAGAGAAGGACTTGAGACGTGCCTGCTTATAGTCTGGTAGGGGAACAGATAAGGATATAGATGATGATATGTTATATTAACAGAATGGTTCATAGGAAGGCAACCAAGCCAGACTGGGAAGATTGATCAAAGCTTCAGACTGAGTTCAATGGGTGTCAATTGTAGTTTTTCAGGCAAAGACGGGAACATAGCTGTCCAAGTCGAAGGACAGAAGAGGCACAGAGAACTGAGGGTGAACAGAGTGCATGTGTTGACTTAAAGTGAAAAATCATGGACCAGCTTTTACACCATTTACAGTGGCGTAAATTCTGGGACTGGATGCCTAGGTTCAAACTATAATGATGACAGTTAACTGTGTATTTGAACATATAACATCTTCCCTGAAGCTTCAGTTTTTCTATCTATAAGTGAGACTAGTAACAGTTCTCATCTCATTAAATTTTTATGAGAATTAAAGTTCATGTAAAGCAATGTTTTCCCAAACTTCTCAAATGAGTCACACGTTGATTTGTGTGCATGTTGTTTTTAAGTTTTTTAAGTTAAGTTTATGTGTGTGTGTGCGTGTGTATATACACACACACATCTTTTTTTTTTGGCTTTTTAAGTTTTTATTTCAATTCCAGTTAACATACCATCAATTTGTTCTCTCTGATTAAGAGTCTGTTTCTTGATTTGTCCCTCTCTCTCTCTTTTTCCTTTGCTCATTTGTTTTCTTGGATTCCACATATGAGTGAAATCATATGGTATTTGTCTTTCTCCGACTGACTTATTTCACTTAGCATAATACACTCTAGCTCCATCCATGTCATTGTAAATGACAAGATTTCACTTTATATGGCTGAATAATATTCCATTGTGTCTGTTTATATATATATTTTTTATTATATTTATTTATATATAATATTATATATAATGTAATAATTATATATAATATATAAATATATTATATATATTTAATATGTAAATATATTATATATATATTATATTTATATATATATAAACACACACAACACACACACATCTTCTTTGTATACCTGGACTGCTTCCATATCTTGGCTATTGTAAATAATGCTTCTATAAACACAGGGGTGCATGTATCCCTTTAAATTAGTGTTTTTGTATTCTTTGGGTAAATACCCACTAGTGCAATTGCTGGATCATAGGGTAATTCTATTTTTAACTGTTTGAGGAAGCTCCATACTGTTTTCCACAATGGCTGTACCACTTTACATTCTCACCAACAGTGCATGAGGGCTCCTTTTTCTCCACATCCTTGCCAACACCTGTTACTTCTTGTGTTACTAATTTTAGCCATTCTGATAGGTGTGAGGCAATACCTCACTGTGGTGTTGATTTGCATTCCCCTGATGATGAGTGATGTTGAGCATCTTTTCATGTGTCTGTTGGCCATCTGGATGTCATCTTTAGAAAAATGTCTACTCATGTCTTCTGCCCATCTTTTAACTGGATTGTTTTTTGGGTGCTGAGTTTTAGAACATCTTCATAGATTCTGGATACTAGCTCTTTATCAGGTATGTCATTTGCAAATATTTTCTCCCATTCCATAGGTTGCCTTTTAGTTTTGTTGATTGTTTCCTTCTCTGTGCAGAAGCTTTTTATTTTGATGAAGTCCAAATAGTTTATTTTTGCTTTTGTTTCTCTTGCCTCAGGAGATACATCTAGAAAGAAGTTGCTATGGCTGATGTCAAATAAGTTACTGCCTGTGTTCTCTTCTAGGATTTTTTATGATTCCAGGTCTCATATTGAGATCTTTAATCCATTCTGAATTTAATTTTGTGTATGGTGTAAGAAAGTGGTCCAGTTTCTTTTTATCTTTTTTTTTTTTATTGTTGCTGACCAGTTTTCCCAACTCCATTTGTTGAAGAGACTTTTTCCCATTGCATATTCTTTCTTGCTTTGTCAAAGATTAATTGACCATATACTTGTGGGTTTATATCTGGCCTTTCTATTCTGTTCCACTGATCTGTTTGCCTATTTTTATGCCAGTACCATACTGTCTTGATTACTACAGCTTTGTAATATAACTTGAAATCTGGAATTGTTTTGCTTTTCTTTTTTAAGATTGCTTTGGCTCTTCAGGGCCTTTTGTGATTCCATACAAATTTTAGAATTTGTTCTAGTTCTTTGAATGTGTGTATTTTAATACAACTGCCTAGACTCATTCCCTAAAGATTATAATTCAGTGGGTCTGTGATAAGGACCAGGAACTATATTTTTATCAAAGATCCCAGGTGATATGCCTCATCAGAAAAGTTTGAAAAATATTGATGTAAAGCATTTAGTATAGTTTCTAGCTGAAAGTAAGTACTCAACAGATGTTAACTATTATCAGTTATAATAACAGAGGTTGTAGAGGAAGAGGGTAGATTAGGGTAAAAAGAGATATATGAAGCTGGAGACAGAGATGGGGCCAAGTCATGAAATGTCGAAATGTATGTTGCACTAAAGAGCGGATATTTTTATCTTGAAAGCAATGAGGAGCCATTTAAAAGTTTTTAAGTACTAAAGAGGCTTGATCAGATATTCATTATTTAAAGATGCATTGGGCTACATTGTGGACGGAACTGTAAATGAGCAAGACCATAAATTCACTTATGAGGTTGTGAATCTATTTACTGCAAGCAGTCAGATGAGAAATTAGGAAGGATTGAATGAGAATGCTTGGGAGAGGGACAAGGAGAGGAGAGATATTTAGAAGCCAAGTCTAGAGGACCTGAGGACCCATGGCACATGAAGAAGGAGGGAGATGTTTAAGATGTCTCCTGGGTTTCTACTTGGGAAAGATACATTAACATTGATTCCAAGTACAAGGAGAGAAACCACAACAGCAGAAACAAGATTGTGGGCAAGAAAACAAATCCACTTTTGAACAGACTGAATTTGAATTGCCCCCGAGTTAGTCCACTTGGCAGCAGGATGTATATGCACACACACAGCTTGGGACAGACAAGCTCTCCTGGAATGGAGAGCTCCATTTGGAAAGTATATAGATGGCAGATGAAATCATCACTTGTTTTCCCGGAGACATTTAGTGATTGTGACCAAGGTCACAAGCCTGACGGTAAGATGATAAGCTAGTGATACTGGCCTAGTTTGTGGAATCAGTTACACTTTAGACATAAAGAATTTGCAGTGGCTTATATTCAAACTCAGCTAGACCTCTTACATATCATATTTTGTTGCTAGAAGACAGCATTCCAAGCCAGCACCCCCTGGCCTGGCTGTTTCCTTCTCTGTCAGAAATTATTTCTGCCCTGGAAAGGACGGACAGAAGTATTGGATGCAGTTGCAACAATTTCTGAAGTGTTATATATGACATGATATATTATGGGCTACGGCAGCTGGTGCCAACTAAAGATGATTGGGTTTCCTGGATATAATGGTCTAAAGATTTGACTTTCCCCCAAACTCATAATAGATCTGAGGTAACTTGGACTGGAATTTACCCATATTTGGCAGCGGGGATTCCTGTTCCATTGCTCTGATTTGACTTGGAGAATATTAGCTGCTTGGCTGGTTAATCGGAATAACTCCACAGGTCACGAGAATGACATGTCACAAAGTATCTTCACTGGTCTCTATTTCTCCCTCCAGCCAACTACTAAAAGGTGAGCAAGTGAATATTGGTACAGGGAATTTATGTGAAAGAAGGAATTCCATGGAGAAACTGAGTGACACTGAGGGTAATTTCACTGTTCAGGAATTGAAACTAGGAAACAGGAAACATTTTATAAACAAAAATACCCCTTTATGTTAAATATGATTTTGAGGACACATTTGAACTGAAATCTCTTGCAGCTGTCTCTGCACAGCTGCCTGGAATACTCTTCCCTACTGTCTTTTAAACCTAGAAAATTCTTCCTCCTCCTTCAAAATTTAGGTTAAATTTCACCTCCACTGTGAGACCTTTCCTTATTCTTCTAGTGTGGCTTAAGTGTGGCCTTTCTTCTGGCTTCCACTGAGCCTTACATACAGGTTTGTGTATTTATCCATTCATTCTAGAAATATTCATGAGCATGTACTATGTACCAGACACTATTTAGTGCACTGGTAATACAGTGATGAGCAAGACAGACATAAGGTCTCTCTTAGAGTTAATGGTCTAGTGGGAATATCAGGCATTGATCAAATAATCACAGAAATAAATAATTTGAATTATGGCAAATGCTATAGGTGGAAAGTCCAAGAAGCTACAGGAGCATAAAATAAAAGGATAGGACTAATAAGAAGAAAGTGGGGGCTCAGGGAAGACTTCCCTGAGGAAGCAGCTTTTGAGCTGTTTGATGAAGAATGATATACAATGATGATACTTTGGCCTCAACAGAAACTCTAAATCTAACAGTAAGGAAAATTTTTAAAAGATTTTATTTTATTTATTTATATATTGAGAGAGAGAGAGAAAGAAAGCAGGGGGAGGGACAGAGGGAGAGAATATCAAGCAGACACCCTACTGAGCATGGAGCCCAACACGGGGCTCAATCTCATGACCCTGAGGTCCTGACCTGAGCTGAAATCAAGAGTCAGATGCTTCACCAACTGAGCAACACAGGTACCCCAATAAGGAAATTTTTTATCTCACAAAACATGAAGTCCAGAAGCTTCCCCATACTGTATATCCCCATTCCCACCTCTGTGTAGCTATTTTGGCTCTGTCTTCCTTCAAGTGTGTGCTTCATCCTCTGGTAAAGCTGGTAAAATGGCTACCGAAGTTCCAGGTCTCACATTCAGACATGATTGCAGAAAGAGAAAGAAAGAAACAGATTTTTCTTACGTCTCCTTCTTAGAAGCATAGAAACCCCTCCCAGAACTCCTCTGACAGGCTTCTCCTCATGCCTTCTCAACCAGAATTAGGTCAAATACACTCTCCTAAACTAACTACTGACTGAAGGAAATGGGATTTCCATGACAAACTTAAGCCAGGACCTTCCCTTGGGCTGAAGAGGTAGTTTCTATCTCTGGTGCACATGATTGTGTGGAGAAGGAGTGAATAACTAAAAAGTTGGGATGAACGTGAGGGTTAGATGGCATGTGGGCAACCACCAGTGTCTGTGCTAGATAAGAGAGACTTGTCTAGGGGAAGGGCTAAGCAGGCAGGGAGAGCGTGCCAGTGAGAGCAAATAGAGTAAAGACTCTGACATGGAAGGCAGCATGGTGCCCTTGAAGAAATAAAGGAAGGCCATGAGTCTAGAAGCCAGGTAGGCAACCAACAGTGTCTAATATATTGTGAACTCTTTAGGCAGAGATATATTCATTTGTGTCTCTCCAGTGCCTAAATGTTTGTGGAATAAGTGAGGGGAACTAGGGTGGTGGAGTACTCTATTTTACATCCTCAATGAAATCAGGTCCCATCCTCAGGATCTCAGTCATCCAAAAAAGTCTCAATTTTTTGTGTCAGGCAGGACCTCATTTCTTTCTCCCCCTCTACTGTGTAACATATTTTACCTATGCACATACCAAATTTTAGCCTCAAAAGCTTTCCCGCTTTTTCCCACTCTTTCCAAGAATCAGTCCATTCACCAATTTAAAACACTTTGAAAAGGAACTTCCAGTTTCCAGTCCTCGCTCTATCCTCACAGCAAGTAAAAAAGCTGAACACACTGAAAAATCAACAACTCATCTTAGATCTGTCAGACAAATGAGGCTATAGGGGAAATCGCTGCCCTGAAAATTGTACAGACAGAAAGCAAATACAGAGAATCACAACGTACCAGAGTAGAAACTTCTACAGGTACCAGTGCCAGGGTAGGGAGACCTGAATTATAATTGGCAAACTGCTGAAGGCGCAATATGGACAAGTCTAAGAGAAAAAAAACATATCAGACTATATCAGAGCTTAACCTACCTGGAAGATATAAAATACACAACTCTAGACTCCTTCAGCCATCCTGAGCCACCTAAAGAAGGAACAAATTGAGAAGCACTGAAGTTCACAGTTGACAAGCACAGGGTCACCAAAAGACTGAGACCTAATCATAGGATTACAGAGCACTTCCCCTCCGCACTTACATTTTATCACTACCTTATTAAAGGACTATTTACTACCAATCCTTTTACCTTATACATCATGTCCACCTTGCAACAAAAAATTACAAGGCTGACTAAAAGATAAAAAAACAGAGTTTGAAGAGACTGAACAAGTCTCAGAACCAGAGGCAGATATGATAGGCATGTTGGAATTATCAGACCAGTAATTCTAAACAAACAAACAAACAAAAAACTATGATTAATATGCTAAGATCTTTAATAGAAAAGTAGACAACACATAATAACTGATAGCTAGTATAAGCAGAGAGGTGGAAATTCTAAGAAATAATCAAAAAGAAATGCTAGAGATCAAAAACACTATAACAGAAATGAAGAATATCTTTGATGGGCTCATAAGTGGAGTAGAACCAGCTGAGGAAAGAATATCTGAGCTTGAGGATATGAAAGTATAAATTTCTAAAACTGAAAAGCAAAAAGCAAAAAAAAAAAAACTGAAAAGAATTAGAACAGAATATCCAAGGACTGTGGGACAGCTACAACTTGAATATAATTGATTTGATTTTCCATCTGGATGACATATCCACTGCTGGAAGTAGGGTATTGAAGTCCCCTACTATTATTGTATTATTGTCTCTTTCTTGTTTCAGAGTTTTTAGTATCTGCTTAAGTAAGGTATTTAGATACTCTGATTCATAGAGGGGTTCATATCTACAATATATAAAGAACTCATACAACTCAATAACCACCAACAACTATCCAGTTGAAAAATGAGCAGAGGAGCTAAATAGACATTTTTCCAGAGAAGACATAAAAAATGGTTGACAGGTACATGAAAAGATGCTCATCATTAATTATCAGGGAAACGCAATCAAACCACAATGAGATATAACCTCACATCTTAGAATAGCTATCAACCAAAAGACAAGAGATTAAGTGTTGGCAAGGACATGGAGAAAAGGGGACCCTTGTGAACTGCTGGTGGGAATGCAAACTGGTACAGCCACTGGAAAACAGTGTGGAGGTTCCTCAAAAAATTAAAAATAGAGGAGCACCTGGGTGGCTCAATTAGTTAAGCAACTGCTTTTGACTCAGGTCAAGTCCTGCATCAGGCTCCCTGCTCAGCGGGGAGTTTGCTTCTCCCTCTGACCCTCCCCCCTCTCATGTTCTCTCTCTCTCTCACTCTCTCATTCTCTCTCTTTCAAATAAATAAATAAAATCTTTTTTAAAAAAGTAAAAATAGAAATACCATATGATTCAATAATTCCACTTCTGGGTATATATACAAAGAAAATAAAAGCAGAAAAAAAGAAAAGAAAAGCAAGATATCAAAGATACATCTGCACTTCCATGTTCATTGCAGCATTATTTATAATAGCCAAATTATGGAAACAACGTAAGTGTCCATTAATGGATGAACAGATAAAGATGATATATATATATTAACATACATATTATATAATAATGTATAAAACTATAATATATATAATATTCCATTTACATAATATATTATTTGTACATATATAACAGAATATTATTTAGCCATGAGAAAGAAGGAAATACTGCTATTTGCGACAGCATGAGTGGACCTTGAGGGCATTATGCTAAGTAAAATAAGTCAGAAAAGAAAGACAAACTCTATGTTATAGATAACAATACTGTACTACATACATGAAATTTTCTAGGAGATTCTATCTTAAATATTCTCACCAAAAAAAGAAATGGCAATTATGTGACATTATAGAAGTGTTAACACTATGGTAGTAGTCATATTACAATATATAAATGCATCAGATCAAAACACTGTATATCTTAAATTTATACAATGTTATATGTCAGTTATATCTCAATAAAGCTGATAAAAAATGATGTGCAATAAGTATACTGTGAACAGATTTGGAATTTCATTTCTGCTAAAAGTGTAATATTTTTTATAATTCTATTCTAGTTTTAATGATTTGAAAAAAGAAACAGGTGGAATTAGCAGATGTAATATTTTTGCTTAAATACTGTGTATTTGATATAGTCATTTAATTAAATATTTGAGTAACATTAAGTGCCATTTCTTTTGAGGAAAAAAGGTCATTTTTTCTCAGCTTCTATTATAGAATTTTCCCCTGATAATTGCCGATGGTTGGTTTTTAGGAAATTGCTTTATAAATTTGGACTTCTTTTCTTCCAGGAATAATGAAATAACCATTTGCATGAGATTCTAATAAACACTTAGATTTTTAAAGCAGAAACTAGTCTTAAATAGTATTTAATTCACTGTTTCCCAAAGTATCACGACAATATCATTAACAGTAAGTACAATTGTTTTAGAACTTCAGGGATAGATTTTTAAAAATTTTTTAATTGTTATATATTTTATAGTTATGACTTTCTAATTTACAGTAAGTGATGATTTGTTTCCATTTATGGTAATGGTATAAAGCTTTTTAAAAAATGAAACTTAAGTAACCATTAAAAGAAAAATATTTCTAATACTGTAGGTGGTACTATTTTGGAGGTGGTAGTGCACTGACCAAGGTTTGGAAAATGCTGACCATTTTATGAACAAGCAAACAGAATGGAGAGGAGAAATTTCTTTCCACGACCATATATAACAACATGTATTATTCTTCATACATTGTTATATGAACAATTCAAACACAAGTTTGGATTTCTGGTTCAGTTCTCTATCCACTTTTCTACACTATGAGTATTTCAATTTCATGTGGAATTAGGCTGGCTACTTGCTATTTCTAAATGTCTGACCCTGTGAAGTAATCCCAGAAATGATTCAGAGACAAAAGTGAAAGGGTACAAAGATCATTTGAGGATTTAATAAACATGAGAATCTAAATCAGTACAAAAGTGCTCAAATTATGGAGTGCAGAAAAAGAACATTGGAAGCTTGTTTAAAATGCTGACTTCTGATATAGCTCCATTTGGTTCCAGTAGGCTAGGTCTACAAATCTCGACATTTAACAGGCATCCCAGGGGTAGGGCTGTAGGTGGCCCATAGACCACACTTTCAGAAACAGTGTTCTGATCACATGATCCCAAAGAAGCATTCCAGTCCTGACCGAAAAGGCCCCTGGGACCTTTAATAGCCACTGCACTTGCTCCATTCTCCTTGCTCAAGACTTCCCTTCTTTTCCTTTGGTACATCAGTAGCAAAAAACAGTCTCTTTACCCTATTGTATATTATTAGGGGTCACCAACTCTCCTTAAAAACTGAACATTTCCTTGGAAGCATTTACCATCACTGTAATCAAAGGGTTTTCTGCATAATTAATTATCTGGGATCTCTTTTTTCCCCTGGACATTGTTATGTTCACAATATGCAGTATATGTGGGAGCCAGGAGATACTCAATGATTAGTTGCTGATTAAACAAGCAAAGTATCATCTTTGGGTATAGATTTTTTTTCTTTTGAAAATAATTCAAATTTCACATTTGGTAGAAGAGAGGAAATGTTTTCCTTCCTTTTATTTTTGGAGAAAGTGGCATTTCCAATGGTCATCCTATGATGTGTCCAGGAAGATGCTGGTTATAAATGTTCTCAAATGGATGAAATGAATATAATGAGAAAACATTTACAAAGAGTGCAAAAAGGGTGCTTTTGGCTTATTTATGTATGATGTAAGTAGTGGCCCTTCCTAAGCTTTACATTCTCAGGAAGCCATATGGAAACAATCACTGTCAATGATGCTTGATGAACCCAAATACTGCTATGATTTCTCTCCAAGAAATATCAGAGTGCTGACCCAGCTGCATAGTGTCCATTATATATTTAAAGACACAAATCACAAGGTTTTCCTTTTAATACATTTATGCAAAATTATAGATCTTACCGCCAGAGTTGTTCTGGGTTAAATCATACACAGAGAGACCTAATTCTTCAGCTGGTGGTAGGGAAGCAGGGTAGAGAAGATGCAATGCATATAGATACGTGGTTTCATTGTAAGACATAAATCACAGCATTTCCTTTCTAATACACTGGGGCAAAATTGCAATCCTAGTTGTTTTGAGTTAAGTCATGCATAGAGAGACCTAATTCTTGGACCAGTGGTAGGGCAGGACCAGATGGGAAAAAAGATGCAATGAATATAAATATGCACATTAAAGAAAACTTATTTAGTGGTTTCTATTTTTCCCCTATACAATTTGCTCTAAAATTTTAGGCAATGTCTTTGAAATATTGGATTCAACAAAAATTCAATTATGCAACTCTGGTGAAAGCTAACATTTAACAATCTGCAGAAAGTCTTGTATTTTTTCTTGGATACAACTAAAAGTATTGGTGGTGAGGAATAATGTACCTTCTTTCCCAGGAACCAAAGGAAGACCTGATCTCAAGTCTAAAGACCACATCTGAAACCACCACCACGTTGTTTCCCATTGGCATTATGTTCTGAAGAAACTGAACTGGGATCCAAGTGGAAAACCTCTTAAGGAAGACTAAGATGCCATTTACTTTCCTTTAGCAGCAACCACCAATTATGTAGCCTTTTAAATTAATTTTTAAAAACAGTGTGGTATTTAAAAAAAATAGAAAAGAGTATGATTTACTTATCTAATAAACCAACCAAACCAGACAGCCCCTACACTGAATGCTGATTTTTGGCAGATTTTATCCTTCATATTTTGGCACACACAAAAAGTGATTCAACAAGTATTTCCAATTAAAATAGGGAGCCATAGCCAGCATTGGTGACTCTGGATATGTGTCTCATCCTTTGTGACAGAATGAGTCCTGAGAGTAACTATAGCTGAGCTGCTAGTGGTTCAAGACCTTAATAACGAAGCCTCTTTAATCTATTCACTATGGTATTGGTACTGAAATAGCCAAACAGATCAGTGAAATGTAATAGGGAATCCAGAAATAAAACCTACCATGTAAAAGAATTTATTGTATTGACAAATTTGGTAGTTCAATTCTTAAGTAAAAGGATGGATTATTTATTGATAATGACACAGCAGACTATCTTTCTGGAAAAATAAACATAGAAATTTCCCCATCCCGATCTTACACCATCCACAAAAACAAATTATAGATAGATGAATGACTTCAATTTTTTTTAAAGAATAAAATCCTGAAAATAAACCTAGGAGACTGCATGTACAATCTGCACTGAAAACCTGAAGTTATAAAATAGAAATTATAGCCATTCGACTATACAGAACAAATTTTTGCAAGTTTTTTGTCTGAGTACAAACCAGCAAGGGCTGCTGCTGGCTCCCTGCCAAATGTCAAACCTGATAAAACCACAGACATAAGTGGGGAAATGTGGATTCCCAGAATCATCAAGAAAACGCAAGAAGCCCTGGAGAGAAAGATGACTATCTTGGCCAGGGTTGTGTAGGAAATGGGTAAATGCAGCATGGGCCGGAAATGGTCTGGAAAGCAGTGAGGAGATCCATTGGGGTAAATCTTTTTTAACTCTCTTCTTGTCTCAGTCTTGCTAGCCTTGGGGAAATCATGGCTTATTCCTTCAGCACCCAAATCAATGACAGCCAGAGTGACAGGAGTTAGCTCAAAAGCCTTAATCGGGTGAAGAATTATTGAAAATGGATACCACTGCCCAGATCCTACCCTCTACCTCTGAAATCCCCAGGATTGGCAATATTACACCTATAACCATCACCTCCTCACCATGCTATCTTTTCCTAAGAGTTAAAAGTGATGCAAGACCTCATTCTTCCCTCCACAAACTCACTGAGGTGTACAGAGATGAAGGCCTGGCCTTAGCCTTTAATTAACCCTCATTTCCAGAGTAATTGTTACCTCTAGGCAATGTGATCTCACAAGACAAAATAACAATTCACCTAAGGATATGACCACTGTGAAAGAGAGGCAAAGCAGCAACTAAAGAACCAGCCAGAACAAAGGGGCCAATAATTTAGAATAAACATGAAAATGTATCATTAAGGAGATAAGGAAAGATAATAGTAATATGAAGCAATAATAAAAATTCATTTAAAAAGTTAGGGAAAGGGGCGCCTGGGTGGTTCAGCTGGATAAGCGACTGCCTTCAGCTCAGGTCATGATCCTGGAGTCCCGGGATCGAGTCCCGCATCGGGCTCCCTGCTCAGCGGGGAGTCTGCTTCTCCCTCTGACCCTACCCCCTCTCATACTCTCTATCTCTCATTCTCTCTCTCTCAAATAAATAAATAAAATCCTTAAAAAAAAAGTTAGGGAAAATAACATATAAAAAACATAGTTGTTGAAATAAAGAGTAAAATATATGAGACAAACAGCAGGATGAGTTCACCTAAGAATGGATTAGGAAATTTATCATTAGGGAGATTAGATCAAACTAAAAAAGACAATACAGTAAATTTTTTTAAATAAAATAGGATGGCAAAAATAAGCCCCATTATAACTGAAATTCTATAAATAAATGAGAGCCAGTTTGAAGGTATTCCACTGGCCAAATGTGGGACAATTTGAACCTCAAATAAATGACTATGGCTACAGATTGCATAAGAGTAATTCCAGAGTCCATACTAATATAAATAAATAGATGGAGGTGAATGGAAAGCTCCACCTTTCAGTATTCCCATTAATCATGTGGAAGAGATAATGGAATTAAACTGCCATGATAGTAATAACTGATTCTGATAAAAATCATCAATGAATATTGAAACTAGTAGGTGAAAATTTGTTGAGGAACAGAATATTTACATAGTCTCAAAATAGCTGCCCATAAAACACTTATTAATTACTTATTAATATAATTATGTATTAATGAATAAGTACAACATATATCAAGCAGACTTTAATGTAGAGCAATCTTGCAGACACCATCTTAACCAAGTAATGAAAGTCAACATCCGAAGTGATGGTTCAAATAGACACCATCTGCTTCCTTGTAGGAAGAACACAGCATCATTGTGCTATTCTTGTCAAAGGAAAAAAAGTGTATAACATTAATCTAAACATGGGATAACATCAGATAACCCAAACTGAAGAACATTCTACAAAGCACTTGTACTTCTTGCCTGTACTTCTCAAAAATGTCAAGGTCATGAATGACAAAGAAAAAAATGAAAAACTCTTCCTGATTGAAGGAGACTAAAAAGATACGACAATTTAATGCAACAGGTGGTCCTAGATCCTAGAGAAAAAAGAATGGATGTGTTTACAAAGACATTATTGAGACAATGGGCCAAGGGCTCTGTGTTTGAATAGTAGTATTCTATCAATATTATTTGCCTCTAACAATGGTCCAGTAATTTTGTAGGAGAGGGTTCTTCAAGTATTAAGGAGCAATAAGGCATTACATCTTCAATTTGTTCTTTCTCTAAAGTATGAAAAATAATAATACAATTATAACAATTGTAGGTTAAATATGTGGAGGGGGAAGAATAAAAAGGCAAACATAATAAATAAAACATTTATATAAATAGATAATGTTAACTTTTAGAGAATCTGAGTTAAGATTATACAAAAATCCTTTTTATTATTCTTGCAACTTTTCAGTAAGTTTGAAAGGAGAAAGGAAAGAATCTTTAAAATGGAGGTAATAATACCTACCTTGTAAATTTAAATAATATGTGTAAACTCAAGCATAGAAGGTGTCCAATAAAGGAGAGCTATTCTACAACCTGGAGCTCTCAAAATATACCTCTGCAGTGGTTCTAATGGGCTTTTTGAAAAAGTTTTCAGACAATTTTTTATTTCTCTTTAACTTACAAGGATATTGTAGCATGTAGGGTTGTTTCAGTTATAGGAATCTCCCAGAGCTTCTTAAATCCATAAAAGTGTTGACTCTTACCTTTTATCCAAGGATTTTAGTAAAAGTAAGAATTCTACTGATAACTTACATTAATATAAAGCATATTCCCAAATGGATACTTATTGGATATTTATAATGACCCTGTATGAAGTTAAAATAATTACTCCCATTTTACAGATGAGAACGGAGAACAACAAAAAAAAATGTTAAATAATTTATATATAATAAATAGTGGGGCACAATCCCACTTCACTTGATCTTAGCCGAAAGGCCGAGAAGCGATGGGGCACAATCCCACTTTTTGTGATTCTAAATCTAGTACTTTTTTTCTAGTTAGAATTAATGTTACCATATTATTCAGCATAACAGAATCTTATATGACTCAAAAAAATCAGTTTCTCTGAGACAAATAAAATCTTGCCAAAACAAGATTGGCAATACCAGTGAGAGGAAGCAATTTAAAAGGAAACCTGGAATATATAGGAATAAATAAATCTAGCAACAAATGTGAAAGATTCAAATAAAAAACAATGTTAACTTTACTAACACACTTTGAAAGACCTAAACAATGTAAAAATAAATGATGGTCCTGGGTGTAAAAGTTCAATGTGATAAGTATGTCAGTTCTGTTCCAGTTAATTAATTCATAATAAAATGAAATTAGAACCATAATTCCAACTGGATCATTTTTTTTTTAATTTTTATTTATTTATTTGAGAGAGAGAGAGCACAAGCAGGGAGGAGGGGCAGAAGGAGAGAGGAGAAGCAGACTCCCCGCTGAGCAGGTAGCCTGATGCAGGGCTGATCCCAGGACCCTGGGAACATGCACTGAGCTGCAGCAGGCAGACACTTAACTGACTGAGCTACCCAGTTGTCTCCTCCAACTGGATCATTTATGAATTCTGACAAGCTATTCTAAAATTCCATAAAAGATAAAATGCGTAAGAATAGCAAAGAACATTAAAAACAGAATAAAGGAAGAAGAACAAGGGCCTTCTATCCTACCAGATGTCAAAGAGAACTATGTTGTAGTAGCAGAAACCATGATGTTAGCCCAAGAATTGAAGACTGTTTCATGGTATAGCGTAGAGTCCAGAAACATAGCTACAATTTTATTTATTATAAAAGTGACATTTTATGCCAATAGGGAAAGATGTTCTTTCCAATATTGGAAAACTATTGGCCATTCATTTTGAAAGCATTAAATTCAGACTATCTCTATCACAAGACCTCACTATGCACACACACACACACACGCGCACAAGTGCACACGCGTGCATACACACACATGCACATGCACAAATACACCCACAAAACCCTTCAAACAGATTTTGGAGTTATAATAAATGTACAAAATATGAACATACAATAAGAACTATCAGAGAGCATTTTATAATCAGGGAGTAGGGAAGACTTCATAGACAAGATATAAAACCTAGAAGATAAGGGGAAGATTGGGCCACAAAAACGTAAAACTTCTATACAGCAAACATCGACACAAATAAAGACAAAAGTCAGATGATGGACTGAAAAAATATTTGCAAAAGATTTAACAAATGACATTACAGAGAAAACATGAAAAACTACAAATTAATTTTTAAATAACAACTCAGCTTCAGAAAGCTCTCCCATTTCTTTTCATATGGTGGGAGATAGGTCCTTCATTGCTCCTCTGTATAGCCCTCTATCAAAAGTTATTTCACTTTGCATTATATTTATCTGATATACATAATCTCCTTTAGTGGATGGAGTTACCGAAAGTGAGACACACTAGCATTTCCTGAGTACCTCTAGTGTGAAAGGCTCTGCTTAGCATTCCACACTATGTTTTTCCATTATTCTTTAACAGGTCAAGAAACAGATGGTAAATATCTTGCCCAAGGTTATTGGGTGACTAAGGTGGAGAGTCACTGTACAAATCCAGTCTTTTTACTCCAAAGTCTGTATTTTAATTCCTATGCCTTCTGACTCTTGGTGCTCTGAGAACCTGCTACAGGATCTAGTGAACCCTTGAAGAAAGAAATGAAAAAAATAATGTAGTCAAAATGGAGGGAAGTGACGTTTCTCTATGGTAGAGTAAGCCCCTAACAAAACGGTTCTTTAACAGATGACCATAAACATGGGAAAACACAGAGTCAAAAAGAAAAACTACCCGAGGTCTCTGCAGAGGAATCAAATTTTGAAGGGATATTAGAGCTTGGGAGGAGGGACTGGAAGAGGATGAGTTTTTCCATTTTTGCTTTTTTGGCCTGTGGACAAGCTGCCGTCACAACGTGATGCAGGGTGACTGGCCCTCTGATAGAAACCCCTCTATCCTGCTCACCGGATGAACTGAGTAGTGGATCCCAGAGAAACCACAGGTACCAGAAAGGGAAGAGGCAATTTCAGATGGAAGAAGTCTAAAGAAAGAGGGGCCCCAAATTATGTGTAAGAACTCTGAACTTTATGAGTTGGACACACTCAAACGACTCACCTAGAACTGAAAGAATTAATCTGAGATTTAAACTTCCACCACAGTTAAGACAGACTTTCCAGTTTGAGTTTCACCAAGTTAGCTGCCTGCTAGAATATCAACACTCTTTGGAGCATTAAAACAGTATACAGAGTCCTGACACAATCCAAAATTATTCAAATGTGAAGAACAAGGAAATGGATAGCATATGGATCATTTCAGTCCAAAAGTAGAAAAGAGAACGGAAAGAAAAACCTATTTGAAGAAAGAATACTGAAAAATTCCTAAATATAGTAGAGGATATATAAATACTGATCCACAGGTTAAAGAACCTCAGCAAACACTAAACAGGAAGAGCATAAATAAAAATCACATCTCGGCATATCATAAACTATGGAAATCAAAGATGAAGAGAAAACACTGAAAGCAACCAGAGATAAACATATTACATAAAGGGGCATGAGGATTCAAATAGCCATGAACTTCTTATCAAGAATTATAGGGACCAAAAAACAGAAGGACCACATCTTTAAACTGCTAAAAGAAAACTGTCAACCTAGAACTCTATATCCAATGAACATATCTTCAAGAATCAAAGTGAAAAAATCCGCTTTCATGTAAAATAAATTAAGAGAATAGATTGCCTGACTTATTTCACTTAGCATAATAGCACGGAGGACCACAGGGGAAGGGAGGGAAACTGAATGGGAAGAAATCAGAGAGGGAGACAAACCATGAGAGACTCTGGACTCCAGGAAACAAACTGAGGGTTACAGAAGGGAGGGGGGTGATGGGTATTAAGGAGGGCACGTGTTGGGATGAGCACTGGGTGTTATACACAACTAATGAATCGTTGAACACTACAACAAAAACTTATGAT
This sequence comes from Leptonychotes weddellii, assembly GCF_054177405.1. Taxonomy (NCBI): domain Eukaryota; kingdom Metazoa; phylum Chordata; class Mammalia; order Carnivora; family Phocidae; genus Leptonychotes; species Leptonychotes weddellii. The sequence continues at coordinate 28,312,339 of NC_138379.1, read as the reverse complement.
GTACAATATGTTGGCTAACAGAACATAAAAAAAAAAGAGAGAATAGAATGCCAGCAAATCCACACAAGAAATACTAAAAGAAGTTCTTCAGACTGAAAGGATTTGGTAGCATAGGTAAATACAAGTGTTTAAGAATGAGCAAAAAGTATCCAAAATTGTAAAAAGAGTAAACTGAAAAATGAGCTTCCTTTCTTAATGTCTTTAAAACACATATAAATGTTTAAAGCAAATATTGTTGTGATCACTGATTTCACGTGTCAACTTGACTGGGCATGGGATGTCCAGACAATTAGTAAAATATTATTTCTGGGTGAGTGTGTGAAGGTGTTTCTGGAAGAGGATTTTCAGGGCAGCTAAAGTTTTCTGTGTGATACTGCAGTGGTGGATACACATCATTATACATTCGTCAGACCCATAGAATGTACAACACCAGGCGTGAACTCTGATGTAAACTGTTACGGACTTTGGGTGATGATGACTCCATGTTTGTTCATGGGTTATAACAAATGTACCACTTGTGGTATTGGAGGTTGCTCATGTGTAAGTACAGGGAGCGACAGTAATTCTCAGTACTTTCAGCTCCATTTTTCTGTGAACCTAAAACTGCTCTAAAAAATTTAGCTTATTAATTAAAAAAATAAAAATAAACGGTCTTTAAAGCATATTTACACATTCAGCACATCTATCCTCTGGCTATGGATCTAATGGAAAGACAAAGACAGCAGGCTCTTGTATTGCTAAATCACCAGAAGGATTTTACTTTTTAATATTTTACTTTACTCTCTGAAGAGATCCTAAGTTGTATCCAACCACTTAAGTGAAAAAGAATTTGAACTCAATGAAAAACTTTTACTTGGAAAAGTTTTAACAGTTTCCATCATAAATGCAACCCTTAACCTCTCCTTATTTTCTATTTTGGGAACTCTAGGCTGAAAAGCGTATTTAGGCTACTGTATGGTCATCAGTGCTTACTCCCATGAGAATAAGGAAGATGAGGAGGAGGAGGAAAAGAGGGAGGAAGAGAAGGACAGGATGGGGAAGTGGGGACACTGAGGGAGGAGAAAGTACTTTTAAATATTCCCTTTTTATTACTTTGCCTTCTGCTTCTATGGCAGATCATACTTTGATAGCCAAAAAACGGCCATTTTACTATTGTCAGATACTGTCCTTATGGGAGAGGGATTATTCATGATATTTGGGGTTAGAACAAAATATAGGCCAAATGTCAATTTTGCCACATGCCTTATCTGCATTGTCCAGTCAGGAAATCTTTCTGTAGAATCACAGTAAATGAAACCAGTATGTGTCATGTGTTGTATTTTATGGGGTTTGTAAAACTTATTTTGGAAGGGAAAAAAAACAAACAAAACATAATTCCTAATAGAATCAGAATGGAAAAGGGTTTTGTGCGTGTGTGATTTCATGTGATCTTAAATGCTACATAGAACTATCTGGACCTAAAATAGAGGAGAAAGAGTTCAGACTGGAGGACTCCATATTTAATAAAATAAAATCTACATACAAAAATGCTGGCAGGATGGCAAAAAAAAAATGACTTAAAAAACATTTAGGTCCCCCTTCCTAGTCCCCTGGGCTGGGCTTGCACAGAACGAAATGGTTCCCTTGATGCAAAGATGTCTGCCATTCCTGCATAAGGGGTCTTCTCTTTCCTGGGATGCCTAAGTCATTCACTAAGCATTTAAAGGAAGGACTCCAGAGGTAAGCCAGAAGGTGTGATCCCCCAGCCAAGTTAATTTCCCATCTTCCCCTCTGTTCATGCTCGCTTCTCTACACTGTCTCCTAACTCCATCAGCCACCCCCTCACCCAAGCCCTATAAGCAATCCATGACTTTCCCTCTCCCTCAGTCTCAGCATCTATCATTCACCTAATCCCTTTGCTTCCACATCTAAAATCAAGTTAGCTGCTGTACACTCCCCCTCCATTCCCATTGCAACTCTCTAAGTAGAGGCCTCATCATCTGTTTCCTACACTACTGTAATACTCTCCTCCCTAGCCTCCCTCTAATCTTGGAGGGATGCCTCCCATCTATTCTGCCCTTGACAGCTAGATCAACTTCCAACATACAAATCCAGCTGATCCTCAGCCAAGATGTACCAATCTTGCCATAATAGTTGTTGGAATGGTTATTGCATACACCACCCATTAAATATTGAGCATCATCACCTTAGCTCATCTGTCACTCTCTTCCTTAAAAGCATTCTCTCTTGATTTTCTTTAAAATTTATTGCTTTCAGGATATAGTCCAACAGCTTAGCAATGCAAATAAGGCGGGACAATTCCCCAAAATAGCAGTATTTTTTTGTTATCACCATTTCTACCTAATACCTTTTCCAAACCAGCAACCAAACTTTGCAATTTCTTGCCTTAGGGATTCTGATGAGAAAAAATTAGAAATTTAAGTTTTTTGTAAATATCTAAACCTTTTGAAGACATTAGATTATATTAGAGTCTCTGGAAGGTAAGGGAAAGAGAGAAGTGATGAGGTCATAGCAAACAATCATAAGACATTTCAGGGAAGGGAGAAGTAGAGTCCAAACCCTACTCCCCCACCTTATAGCAGGAAGGTGGAGAGATCTTGGATGGGAAGGCAGAATGGCCTATACAGGGAATCTAGATCCTAGATGCTAGAGTTCCCACCTCAACAAAGATTCTCATGGGTGATGAAACAACAAACCTGCAGGGACCATGAAGACTGAAGCAATGGATCCTTCATGACAACCACTGTGGACAGCTGACTGATACCCTAAAGGGCCTCTCTAAAGACACAACCTTGGGAGCATGAGACACTCCAAGAATAACCAAAGGCATCCTATATTTCCTATCATAGATCTTATATTCAAAGCAGTTACCATTTATCTGTCAGCCCAGGGGATGGCAAACTTGATTTGTAGAGGCCCAGATGGTAAATATTTTAGCCCCAAGTTGCAAACTATGCAGTCTGTGTAGCCACTCAACTCCACCATTGTAGCACAAAACAGCCAAAGGCAATATCTGAATAAATGGGTATGGCAGTGACACAACAAAACTTTATTTACAAACACAATTAGTAGATGAGATTTGGCCTAAGCGCCAGAATTTGTCAACCTCTTGTCCGGTATATTGAATTATACATTCACTAAGGTCAAAATCATATCTTTCCTTAATTCAGCAAAAGTTTGTTGGGAATTTACCATCAAAACCCCTGAAAAGTTGGCATCAGCATTTAGTAGTAAATAATATAAAATCTGTGCCCTAATGTAGCTTAGATTCTAGCATGTGGAGAGACAACAAGCAAAATCAATAAAATCTTAGAGCAATCGGTCTTACTCACTGGTTCTGTTCTCCAGCCTAGTGTTCAGTACCCAGAAAGTACTGAGTATACAGTTGCTCAATGAACATGTCTGGTACTAAAAAGTTTTACAGCCAAACTTTAGTTCTGTTCTTCCTAAGCAACCAGAGGCCTAAGTTGCAGAGAACTGCAAAAGAAAGTGGAATCCTGTGTTAGCCCTAAAGCAGCTGGCTCAATAACTCATCCTTTACTGAAGTCTTGGGGTTGTGTCTGCCTTCACCTCCCACCAGGAGAGTGGTGAGGACCAAGAGCTGACGATAGGCATCTTCAATGTGGGTGTTTCTGCAAGGACACCATGCCATCTCCTGACATGACAGGTGATAGAAGCTCTTGTGGTAGGCAAAGACATCCACATCTTAATCCCCTGACTCTGTGAATGTGCTATCTTGCATGGCAAAGGGGATTTTCCAGCTCTGATAAATTAAGGATTTTGAGATGAGGAGATTATTCTGGATTGTCCAAGTGGACCCAATGTAATCACCAAGGCCCTTATAAGAGCAAAGTAGGAGGGTTAGAATAGGAAGGCCTCATGGGAAACAGAAAAGGAGAAGGGGGCGGAGCCAGTTGTGGAGAGATTTGAAGACACAACCTTGCTGGAAGATGGAGAACGGAGCCAGAAACCATGTAATGCAGGTGCTCCCTAGAAGTTAGAAAAGGCAAGAAATATATTTTCCCCTAGAATCTCCAAAAGGAATTCACCCTGCCGACACCTTGATTTTAGACCCATAAGATTCATTTCACACTTCTGATCTCCAGAACTTTAAGAGCATAAATTTGTGTTGTCTTAAGCCCCTCAGTGTGTGGTGATTTGTCACAGCAGTAATAGGAAATGAATACAGTCCCTCACTCCAGAACTGTCACAAGTAAAGAGGCCTGCAGACCCCTGGGTCTTACCATAGATGTCCTAACCCACCACCAGCTCTGTGCTTGGGGCCCCTTTCCCAGAGGCAGCTGTGCAGAGATCCCTGGCACCACCTGAGCAGCTGAGCCAGGCTGGGGCTGGCCCAGGATCATTGCAGGTCCTGCAATTTTTTTCCCCTTTTCAGAGCTTTCTCCATCTGCTCCACCAAACCCAGCCAAGGGTTTTGCAGGACTATCCTCCTCCACTCCCTTCCTCTGCATCAGCCTTGACTCACCCCAGGCCAGCAGGGCTTCCTGTGTCCTTGATGGGAAACCACTGTTCTTGGACACATCTCAGCTGTGCAGCTACAACCAATCTAGTCAGCCCAGGGAATGGATCCCAAGCAGGCTAACTGGTCATCAGGCATATCAAGCAAACCTGTGTCAATTCCAAAAATTTCAGGTGCCAGAAAAAGGATTATTTAAAAAGGTGCTGAGGATAAGATCTTCAATTAGACAGGCTTCCTAATCAGACGGTATTGCCAAGAAAGGTCCTCTATGTCTCCATCTATCCACCCCCATCACTGAAATTATACTGTTTTCTTCAACACAGGCTCTAGTTTGCAAGTCTATACAAAGGAGATTGGCCTAGATTGTTCTTCTAAGGAACTATTTACTGTACCACGATCTGTGATCTAAATAGTCAGGCTTCAGAGAAGGTTTCTCTTCATAGATTTTTTTTTTTTAAAGATTTTTATTTATTTATTTGAGAGAGAGAGAATGAGAGACAGAGAGCACGAGAGGGAAGAGGGCAGAGGGAGAAGCAGACCCCCTGCTGAGCAGGGAGCCCGATGTGGGACTCGATCCCGGGACTCCAGGATCACGACCTGAGCCGAAGGCAGTCGCTTAACCAACTGAGCCACACAGGTGCCCCTCTCTTCATAGATTTAAACTGCATTCTGGCATCCGCCCCATAGCCCTGAAGGCCCCCTGCGCTAGCATTCTATCCTGAGTCTTGCTCTAGAATTTCCAGGTCAGGCTTAGCCAGTAAGGCCAAGATTATTTTTGCATGACAGGGTGAGACAAAGAACTCTTAATGTGGCCGAGTCCTCATCCAATCTTCAACTAATTTAGTTCTTATAAATCAAAACCTGAACTTACTTTCTATCTCATTTTTGGCTTCATTTATTCTTTGAATCTTTTGTTCCTTTCATTTTTACTCTTTTACCGTATTTTCATTGTCTTTGGTCTACTCTGTGTTTTTATTATTATTTATACTGCTTTCTTGTCTTCATTCTTTTTAGGACCTTACCATGGTTTAATTTCATTTGATTGTTTTAGCCTGACTGTTTTATTATAATTTTCACTGCTTTAACATTCTTTTTTGTTTCCTACTTGGAGTTATTTTGTTTCTTTGTTTTATCTGTTCTGGTTATCTAACATATAATTGGAAAGCATAAGGATATCATCTGCAGGAATAAGCTGTAATCCAAGCGAGAAAGAGTACAATATTTTCTCCTCCGGGGACCAACCGATTGTTCTACAGGTAATTTCTGAAATGTTAGGAAGAATTACTAGCAGTCTGCTGTCAGGGTGAAGAATGAACATGAAGTACAATATAGAGTCTCAATGAGAAATAGGAGTTTAAGTCCTCCTACTGGGGAGATAAAATGTCCACAAGGATGTATTAAGGGAAGTAGGAGGTGAGAGGCTCTGTCTTCCCCTCAGAGGTGCTGCTGGGGAGCTCAGAGTCCACAAAGAGTATTCTGAGCCTGACTGCTCCTTGGGAAAAGCGGGTCTGATTATTTATTTTAATATTTATTTACTGATCAACAAACTGCTTTTATTGCATTACTGGATCTATAAAATAGATTCATTTTAAAACTATTTTTAATTCATTTTAAAAAGTTAAGACAACATATGTCTGTGTATATTGAATAATTTTTAAAGTTTCCTTAAGTTGACAATATGAACATTAAAAAAATGAGCAGAATATTTTTGGAACATATACCTGTGTCTAATACCGTGTCACTGGTATGCTACTGAACACTTTGTGTTATGTAATGTTTTCTTTAAGTTTTTCATAAAATTGTCTGCAAACTTCACAATTACATTTTATGGTTAATAATTTGACACCTTTAATTGACTTTTCTCAGTAGACTATTATACAATGAATTAAAAAATACTTTCTCTACAGGTGCTGAGTTTCCTAGAAAACTCAGAGCAAAATCTGCTAAATAGAAGATATTAGCCTTTTTCTATATTTTTTGGATTAAATGGATAAAAATTCAGCCCAAATGTGCCCAAAGATACTCCCTTTTTACTTTTATTTAAAATGTCTGTATTTAATAAGTATTTTATTAGAAGGCAACAGTGATCCAAAAAATACAATTCTTTTAAATGTATCACCAGGTTTAGATGCTACAAAATTGTTGGCCTTCTTGTTTTCATTCCATTTTGGAATAGAATATAGCCATACCCAATTAAAATTAGAAGCCCCATCAAAGATAGAGAAACTCCAAGCATTATTTACTTCCTACTGTGCTTTGTCTTTTATTTGAAGTATTTAGTCCTTTGGCAGGCCCTGATTTCCTACTTTTATCTCCCGATACCTGAAGACCACCAATAGCTCTGCTTCTCCCTCATCCTCTTAGATACACCTTTCTATTATCTTCTCCTTCACTCAGCCCTCTCCCCCCTGTCTTTACTCTTTCCATGCTGGTTGTCTCCCTTTTAGCAAAAACATTTAACAGGAGACCACAATCTAGCTCTGTAGGACCTCCCAGCTACAATACTCAAAAGCAACTGACACTAGCTTTCGTAGCCCATCCTAATTCCCGGAAGAAAATGTTGGATTGGTCTTACTTGGTATGGATGTTCGCCTGTTGTACTTTTCCTGGACCCATTTGCCCTTCTCTGCTTTGCTCTATAGCCAGGGGCCTGGTATTTCCCAGGATCCCTGTCAGCTGGCTTCTGGTGAGTTTGGACAATGGAAGGCTTTATTGAAAGATTGGAGAGCCAACGAAGGGGAAAGCCAGAGAATTTCCCCCTGTTACTCTGCCAGGGTGGCATCTCAGGGAGGGAATCCATCTTCCCCATGGCTCCAGGTCCTGCTGTCAGGGTTTCTATGGTTCCAAGCTCTGATTGGTGATCCTAGCCCCTGGGTTCAGGTCACACCTCCTTCTCCCTTTGTCCCTTCAAGCCCAGAGGTAGTAATGACTTCTTGCTATTATTAATCCTGGGTTGCCTTCCTGCCCTCTTAGTCTTTGCAGCTCTGCTATCACTTGTATAACCAATTACCCGCATTAAATTTCCTGTGTTTTAAATATTCAGAGTACTTTAGGCTCTCCTGGGAGATCCTGCAGGAATCACCTGGTCTAGTCATTTGGGATGGTAGGATAATGCTGCCCTCTTCCCAGTCCTGACCAAGGGGTAGAAGCAAGGAGGCAGAGTGATAAACATGGCCCCTACTACTGACTGCAAGAAATGCAGAAGGAAAGAGGGGTTAACTGAGCATCAGACACTGGAAAGAAAGAAAGGTCTTCAGCCCCCAATTTTCTTTCAGCCACCTTGACCTTGGTCAGCCTAGGTAAGAGGGATTCAGAGGCTACTTGGTATCAAGATTTCCCAAGGCTAACATTGGTGTAACCTAATTCTCCATCTGGTTTAGCTAGAAAACAAATCATTCTTTGTCAAGTGCAAAGTTGTTGCTTTCTTACACACAAAAGGGAAACAGGCAAACCCTGTGAATTGTCAGTTCACTCATAAATCTCAAGCGTGAAGCTTTTTGTTGGCAAAAATGCCAAATATGTGTGAGTTCATAGCTCATTAAATCGATCTATCATATGTTTAAATTATGGAGTTTTATTTGCAGAATAAATGCACACTTGTTGCTAGTAATCTTTGTAATAAAAATAAAGTTTGTCCCAATTTCCTTAGCTATGGGGTAATCGGTATCAGTCAGAAAAACTCAGCTCAACCCCCAGAAAGAGAAGTTGGCTAGCTCCAGATTTGTCTGAGTTTATTTACTGCCCTGTTTGCACGCAAAAGCCATACTGGGAGAATTACCTATGTTTGCAGGGTTTCCTTTCAAGGAACAAAGAGTTCTTCACAGGACAGGCAGTACTTAAAGCTCATGAAATGGAGGGAAAAAAGACAAAACTGGCTGTTCAGGCATGCAAAGGGAAAGAACCACTGGAAAAGTAAACACTGCTGCAGCGGTCTAAGCTTAATAAACCATGTGGCAAGGAATGACCCATATTTGGGGCAATTCCTGAGAAGAAATGGAGGAAGAAGTTTGAGAGAAAGTGTGTTCCACAACAAAACAAGATTACAGAGCCTTTTAGATAGACTGGGGTTTCACCTGGTGCCCCCAATTCACATTTTCATCTAGAGGAGAAAATGCGCAGATTGAAGTCCCAGATCCGAGTGTGTTCTTTAGGCAGGAACTCCATCTAGTGGTTTGCACTAGAAATTACCCCACGGTCTTTATTTTACACACACACACACACACACACACACACAGCTTCCTTTCACAGACTTGATGAAGATAGAGAAAACATTTCCTCTTGTTGCCTGGCAAGGTTTTCCCTGAGCCCACAGAACCCCATCCCTTTGTCACCAAGAACTGTAGATTTCTTAGCCTCTAGATTTTGCTGTGTCCTCTCCACTCATGGCGGTCTTTTTTTTTTTTTTAAGATTTTATTTATTTATTTGAGACAGAGAGAATGAGAGAGAGAGAGCACATGAGAGGGGGGAGGGTCAGAGAGAGAAGCAGACTCCCTGCCGAGCAGGTAGCCCGATGCGGGACTCGATCCAGGGACTCCAGGATCATGACCTGAGCCGAAAGCAGTCACTTAACCAACTGAGCCACCCAGGCGCCCACTCATGGCGGTCTTATATCTAGTTTATCTTGCTGCATTTAGAAGAAAAATGATTCCTAATGACCAAAAGGAACAAAGGTGTGTGTGTGGGAGAAGGGGGTGGGTGCGTGTGTGTGTGTGTGTGTGTGTGTCGGGTTCGGGTATGCTGAGAAAGAGCCCAGTTGTGGAACAGAGTAGACAATGGCTTTTGCCAAAGTTGGGGATATGGGATACATGTCAGTTAGAACAACAGGAGAATGCATGAATGCACAACAAGATAAAAACAGATTCACGAGCTTGCAAGCATGGTGCCTCACGGGACTGGGAGGAAGAGTGTGACCAAAATGAGACAAATATCAACCAGGATATTTAGTTTCTGGCCCTCAACAAGGCACCTCAGGTGGCCAGTGCTCCCCTGCTCCTATCAGCATGTGACTTTGATTACATACCTCCCCATATGAGCTTCTGACATTCACTACCAGGGTATTATAAAGCTTCTTTGACCCCATACCCCTTTGCCGTTCTGATAAGTGCTGTGGACCCTCTTCTATCATTTTGTATGTAATCTTGCAAATGATTTTGATGGTTTAAGGATGTCCCTAAAAGCCATCCCCGATCTCTAAGTTCGTGATTCCATAAATAGTAGGCCTATGACAATTCTTAGCACTGGTACAGTCTTCCCCATTCTTTAAAATTTCCTTATATCCACTCTCTGAAGTTTTCCAGTCCCTTCTTTGCATGCTCCCACACATCATGTCATGTCCCTGACTCTGCTTCGCCATTGTTGTTCATTCCCACTTGTGTTTCCCATTATCCACTTGTGTCTTTTCCCTCTACGTGCTTCTTTCACTTGACATGTTTCCTTTCAGCCACACTGAGAGCCAACAGTGTTTTTAAAGGAAATCTTTATGCCCCTCAGGGGGGAATATCAGAAAACATGACCCAGGAAAGCAGATGAAGGATAGTGGGTGGCAAAGGGGTTCTAAGAAGCCACGAGAATGTGAAAATAGAGAGAGAGAGATTCAGAAAAACACCAGTTAAAGGCCCCTGTTTTTAAGGCAGCAGATGCCAGTTTTTGTGGGCTTATGACACATTGTCAAATGCTAGAAATCTTGGCAGCATAGCTGTGGTGCTTGTATGGCAGGATTCTTTCCCCAAAGGTGACCAAAACAGTATCTCTCATTCCACAGACTCTTTTTAAACGTAACTTCGGCTCTCCACCCATTGAAAGGTGGGTCTGTGTCTCCTGTCCTTCAATCTACATGGTCTAGGACTCACTTAGCACCAACAAAATGGACTGGAAGTAAACTGCAAAGCTAGGTCAGAAATTGGGAGGCTCCCTCTGCCTTGTGCCCTGAAGTGTCTGCCCTGGAGCCCTCAGTTGCCATGTAAGCAGCACCCCAGTTTGGAGGCTGCCGTGCTGTGAGGAAGCCAAACTAGTTCACATGCAGGAGCCCTGAGGTTATACCAAGAGACACACAAGAGAGATATCTGGCTGGTCCCCAGATGCTACAGACACCAACTGACTAAAACTGAATGAAAGACTCCAGAACCATCCATCAGAGCATTTCCCCGAATCATTAACTCACAGAAACCAAGAATGATAATAATTGTCCCTTTGAACCACTGAGTTTTGGAAGAATTTGTCACACAGCAGTAGAAAGTGTAAGAGAATGAAGGACTTAAAACAAAACTGAACAAGCCAGGAATCACTCAAATGGGAGCACAACTGTAGAATCATCACGTCTCATACTGTCAATAAACACATGCACAATTTCTTCTACCAGCTCCCCTAAGCAGGGTTCCCTTTGGGGTGTTCTCAAACTCTAGTAAACACTCTCTTTTCTTTGACCCTGGCCTGATATTATGATCCTATGCCCTGCCCTACAGGGCCTCCCCAACCAACTCAATTCTGTTTTATTTAATAGACATTAATGTAACACCAGAAGTATTTGCATCAAAATCCAGTGGCTCACCCATCACCGCCATCTTGATTTCTTCTTCTTCTTCCTTTTTGTTAAATACCTTCCTTCTCAAATTTTCTGTTAAAGTTAATGTAGCCACGTGGCTTATACAAGTTATAACAAAATGGAAGCCAGCTATCCTGAACCATTTACTTCTTTTAGACATTTGTTAATTTGAGGAGAGTTGACAATATTACATTAGTTTCAGGTGTACAGCTTAGTGATTTGGCAAGTTTATACATTATGTTATGTTCACCACAACTATAACTACCCTCTGTCTCATTACATTGCTATTACAATATCACTGACTCTATTCCTTATGCTCTCCTTTTTATTCTCATGGCTTACTCGTTCCATAACCAGAGGACTGTATGTCTCTCCCCGCTTCATTCATTTTGCCCAACCTCCCGCTCCCCACCCCTCTGGCAACCATCAGTTTGCTCTCTGTATTTATAGTTCTGATTCTGCTTTTTGTTTATTCATTTTTTGAGAGTCCATTTATGAGTAGAATCATATAGCATTTGTCTTTCTCAGTCCGATTTATTACACTTAACATAATACCTTCTAGATCCACCCATGTTGTCTCAAACGATACTATCTCATCCTTTTTTTATGGGTTTTTAAATATATAATATATATATCATATATATACACACATATCCTCTTTTATATATTATATACTATATATATACACATATGTATGTACACACACATACACACACACACACACCACATTTTTCTTATCCATTCCTCTATTGATGGAAATTTAGGTTGCTTCCGTGACTTTGGATATTGTAAATAATGCTCCGATAAACATAGAGGTGCATATATCTTTTCAAGTTAGTGTTTTCATTTTCCCTGGGTAAATACCCAGTAGTGGAATTATTGGATCATATGATATTTCTATTTTTAATTTTTTGAGGAACCTCCATACTGTCTTCCACAGTGGTTGTTCCAATATACATCCCCACCAACAGTGCAGGAGGGTTCCTTTTTCTCCACATCCTTGCCAACATTCATTGTTTCTTGTTTTCCTGATTTGAGCCATTCTAATAGGCATGAGGTGACATCTCATTGTAGTTTTGATTTGCATTTCCTTAATGACAAATAATGTTGAGCATTTTTTCATATGCCTGTTGGCCATCTGTATGTCTTCTTTGGGGAAGTGTTTATGGGTTTCTAATTCCATTCTTCAATAAAAGACACTACGGCTCTTTGGTGAAATGGACAATTCGAGAGCTTGTGCAGGGAAAATACAAAGTGAGTCTGGAGAATCTTGCAATGCCAAAAAGTAAAAAGTGCTCAAACAAAAGAATGGAGGCACACCAAAGGTAAACAGGCGTCAACCTGAAAAAGCTCCCAGTGGAGCCAGAACAATTTGAGTAACAAAGTAACATAGCACAGTAATACCTCATTTTACTGCTCTTCACTTTTGTATTTGGCCATCTATTCCCTTTTTTACAAATTGAAGGTGTGTGGCACCCCTGCGCTAAGCAAGTCTATCAAACGCCATTTTTCCAACAGCATGCTCACTTTGTGTCTCTGTGTCACATTTTGGTAATTCTCACAATATTTCAAACTTTTTTCATTTTTATTATATTTGTTATGGTGATCTGTGACAGTGATTAGGACTGCCTGAAAGCTCAGATGACGGTTATCATTTTCTAGCAATAAATTTTTTTTTAAAGATTTTATTTATCCATTTGACAGAGAGGGACACAGCGAGAGAGGGAACACAAGCGGGGGGGTGGGAGAGGGAGAAGCAGGCTTCCCGCCGAGCAAGGAGCTCGACGTGGGGCTCGATCCCAGGACTCTGGGATCATGACCCGAGCAGAAGGCAGACACTTAACTACTGAGCCACCCAGGCACCCCTATAGCAATAAATTTTTTAAATTGAGGTATGTACATAGTTTTTAAAGACATAATGCCATGCATACTTAATAAACTACAGTATAGTATAAACATAACTTTTATATGCACTGAGAAACTGGAAAGTTCATTTGACTTATTTTATTGCAATATTTGCTTTATTGTGGTGGTCTGGAATCAAACCCTCATATGTTTGAGATATACCTGTATCTGATTATTATCCGAAGTACAAAATAAATATTTATGATTCCCCTTTTACAGATAACAGTTAAATTATCTATAATACATAGAATAATTGCTTACATATATTACTTACTATGTCATAGGTCCTTGTTCTAAACATTTTGTAAATATTAATTATTTTAATCCTTATAGCATCCTATGAGGTAGATAGTATTGCTGAAACCATTTTACAGATGAAGAACTCAAGGTTTGTCATGTCAAGCCACAAATAGAAAAGGATACCATTTGTACAGCACATTGTAGGCATTGGCAATCATAAGAAATTAGCTTTGGGAGACTGGCCACCATAGGGCTGTCCAGCCACCCAAGAGCTGGGGCACTGCCCTCCAAGGCTCACCAAGAGGCTAGGCTGTAATTTGCTGTGTCCTACAGCCTAGGACTTAAACCTAGACCTAACACTCTATAATCTCTGTTCTTTGCCTTACAATCAAAATAGTAAATGCCAGAACTGTAATAATAATTATATTGAGATTATACTGAGATCGTACAATTATACCAAACTTCAACGTAGAGTCTCAGAAGTTGTACAAAGTCTCTATGGGCCCTAAGGAAAATGTAGTCATTAACTTATGAAGTAAAACGTAGGTAAAGTACTTGCCCAACCAAGCAAGAGATCTGGAACAACCTGCTCAATGGAGAGACACAGCAAAACCTCTCAAGCAGAACCCAGTAAAACTGAACTCTCTGTTCCCAGAATTTTAGCTGAGTTCCACTTCTAGGAAAAGAAACACACAAGGGAACAAGCTGAATTTTTTTCTTGAACTAAAAGAAAAATCACAACAACATCTAGGTGTTTTCTGGGGTCATAACAAATTCAAGGTCCAGCGTCCAGCCCCTACCACCACACACACATTATTAAAACAAAGAATAATGGCACTGTGGGACAAAGCAGACGACACAGTGTCGTGGGGGTCGAATATTCTCCACAAAGCACCTGCTATGTGCTAAGAACTGTTCCAGGCACCCTCCCTTTATTGTTTTTCACAGCAATCTTTGGAGAAAAGTAGTATTAATACCATTTCGCATATGAACACAAGGTTCAGAGAGATGAAATAATTTGCCTAAGGTCACACAGCTAATAAGAGATGAATATAGTATTTGAGTCCAACTGTGACTGCTCCAAAGCCCTTGTCTCTCTTCGTAAACCACAATCAAGGAAAGATAGTTAAAGGTATAGGCAGACTCCTGAGCTCTAGGGAAGGCTAAGCCAGAGATCCAGGAAGTACCTCATGGCTCTATGACAGAATGTAGGTCCCAAATTCCATGTTTGTAAGTAGGGATCAATCCACAACTGGAAGTGGGTGGCCATATCACTAGATAGTGATAGATAACTCATCAGGAAATAGCTAAATAGGCGATGTCAGGGAATCTGTCATAGAAGACTAGATTACAGAGGCAGGCTTCCTATCTCTGGGAAGTTTCATTGACATTCCCCACATTCTCCCCTGACTACAACCTAATATTAATAGATTGCTTACTGTGGGCAAGATATTTTCCTGCTTTTTTTAATTTAATTCTCACATCATCCCTATGAGGGAGATACCACCATTACTTCCAATTCCTAATGAGAAACTGAGAACTAAATTGCTTAACCAACTAACCTAATGTTGGAAAGTCAGGGTAGAGCCAGACACTCTGATTCTAGAATCCACATTCTTAACCACTAAGAGGAAAAGAACAAAGTTCATATTTGAAGTTCAACCCATATTATTCAGTCTATTTAGAATATTAAGTATTATTTCCATTATAATATTTAATTTTATTTTACTCTGATAATGAATTTCATTAGCATTGAGTTTCATTACCATAGTTTTAAAGTTTAGTTTAACTATACTGCTTGGCTGGTCATTAATACTATATTGCATGTATTATTTTAGTACTGGGTTTTATAGTGATGATTGTTATCATTATTACAGTTTGGGATTTTATCATTGCTGCCATGCTTAGTGTTTTAGTAATAGCTTAATGGTCTGGGCAGAGATGGAAAAAAATGACAAGATATTAAAACAATCTCACGGTTGCATGTGTCAAATGAAAAATGAGTAAATGCAGCACCCTGTGGCTAATCCTGCAAATTGGTTTACCCAACACCTGTTCAAAAATCCTTTTTGTGTGCCTTCCTGTACTATGATGGCTAGCAAATACGGAAAACTACATTTCCCAGACTCTTTTGCCACTGGAGTACTCATTATTTACAGTCTGTGAAGAAACACCTCTTCCCAATCCTTGGAAAGCAGAAGTGACACAGATGACAAGATGACACAAGACACAACATAACATAATGATCACAATCCACAAGACAGGATCTTCTGGGGTACTCGGTTCTTCTGGGTAGCTATGATTAAGGTTCTGGCATCACAGGTGATAAGTGTTGGGCATCTCTGGCAACACAGTTTCTTCTAGATGACTTTCTATAGTAGTTGGGTGCTTCCACTTGTTATGTTCTTCTAGCTGTGTAACATCAAAACAAGTTCCCTGACTCTCATTTAAATTTAATAAATTTACTAATGCCCTATAATAAATCCCTTTCCTAAAGTGGACTCTGTTATTTATAATTAAGAATCTTGACTAATACACACCCTTCTACTACCTGACATACTTTCGAAGTGGGAGAGAATATTTAGAGGTTATTGAGTTTGAACTATGTCCTAATGCAAGAGAACTTCTAACAGTAATTTTGACATTCATCCTCCATCTAGGGAAAGGGGATTCATTTTTGCCACTTAAAATCCTTTACAGTTCACAATGACTTCATCTGGCATTCCCTAAAGGGTCTTTTACAGGAAAATTTGTGCATGTATACATTTAGGATTCTGTGGTTGAATAAATGTGGAGAATAAGTGCTAGATTAAATAAAGTTACACAGATTTCTTTCCTGGAGAATTTATCAGAGCCTTGCATTTACTAAGGGTTCATAGATAATCTTTAAGAAGTAGATAAACTGTGCAATTACTTCCCAAACATTTAACCAAATGTTCTTCTTTTGTGGTTGCTTTCTAAGAATTACTGTTACACAAAATACCTTTTATGGTGCTTGCCTTAAATTAATGAATTACCAGAAGAATGGGAATTTCAGCTTTGAGATAGGTGAATGAAGAGGTTGTTTGGAAACCAAAGGTCATTTGGCCCCCTCAGATAACATCAAAGAAAAAGACACCAGCTCCTCAGAAGTGAGATCAGTCCTTTTTTCCAACAGCCCTGACTTAAGAGGAACTCTGCTGAGCATATCTGAGCTGCTGCCTCTGTTCTGAAGTTCCAGGTATCTACTGATGCACTACGAAACACCCTGAAACGTCACACAAATAGTATGGAGAGTTCCTATATACTCATTAACTTCCTACACAACCTTAATACATCATCAAAGCTAAGTTAACATGGTATCACACTATTAACTAAACTACAGACACTATTAAAGTTCATCGGGTGATTTACTAATCATCTTTTTTTATCCCAAGATCCTATCCAGGATCCTGCATTGTATTTAGTTGTTTCCCCTTACTCTCTGCTAACTGTAACAGTTCATCAGCCTGTCTGTCAGGTCTTGACACTTTTGACAAGTATTACTCAGTTATTTGATAAAACCCTTCTCAGTTTGGTTCTATCTGGTGTTTTCTCCAATTCTGTAACTGGAATGAGGTTATGTCAAACTACTTACTGTCTGGCTTCTAAGAGGGAAAAGAGGAAGCTGCTTGTCTTCTGAAAGCCTGCAGAGCAACACTGAAGCTTCTATTGGTCAAGGCAAGACAGATTCAAGGGGAGGGGCAAGAGAGTCCACCTCTGGATGTGAGGAGCAGACTGACCTACAGGAATGGAAGTAACAGATGGTGGCCATTTTGAAGACCATCTACCACAACTGGGTTTTCAAAAATACTTTAAAAATCTACCTAACAAGACAACCATGAATCCTGGGAATCTGCCGCTATCATACTGAACATTTCTAATTATGTGAAATTTCTTTAAAATAGAATTACTGGCAACTGTTTTGTCTACTTCACAGGGTGTGGTAGCCATGGATGATTGTGGGAAGATCTCCCTTACTAAAATGGAAAAACTGCCAGGGGAGAGTGCAGTTAGCTAGCAGCTTCCAGATGCTGCATTTTGGCCATCTGTGATAGTATTCATTCTGGGACCACACCCTCCCCAGGCTCTTCCTAGCCAGTGATGGAGTATGGCAGTGGAGCTAGAACCATACCATTTCTGCTTTGTCACAGGATTCTCTAGCAAACACTCTGTTCAGGAGCTCCCCATCAGCCAGTAGAGACATACCCAAAGCTACACTGCAGTCTGATCCTCTTCCTACTCATCTCTTTCCTCCTCTGGTCCTTCCAGGGCTGTCAGACCTGCATTGTACTTGAAGTCTCTCCCCGGCCACCACTGTTCTCTCTCCCCTTCATCGTTCACAGGCATTCCCCTCAGTAAATCTCTCACACTTCTAATTTCATCTTGCCATCTGCTCCCAGGAGGACATGTCTTGACACACAGAATGCTGCGAGGATCAGTGAGATCATGGATGCAAATAGTCTTTGAAAACCATAGCAAGAAGACTAAGCATTAGGTATTATCACTTAAAAAAAAAAATACAGGGGCAAATTGTTTTATACAACTCAATAGCCTTTTAGAACTCATTGCATCACTACTTCATTCATTTATTAATATTGATATTCTTTTTGTTGTTGTTCAAAGAATATTGATATTCTTAGTGATAGCTCAGTTTAAAAAGATTAGATTTAATAGGCCCCATGTAAGAAAGCATCTAAATTTGTATTGAACTGAAAGAGATTCTCATCTAAAAGAGAATTTACTTCTTAAAGAGGTAAGTTTCAGTTATCTGGGATATTCATTCAAGGTCAAAAGCTAAGAGTCTTTCTGTGTCTGGTCCTCTCCCTGGGATGCCACCTTTTCTGAGGAATTGGGGACTTGCTGGCTACCCTGGATTAGTAACCTATGGCTGAAGCCCCAACCAGAAGTTCCCAAGATGATGAGGATCATTCCTCCTCTTTTTATTACAATAACCTGCAGAGCAGAAGTCCTCTATAGCCAGCCTCTTCCCTGGATCTGCTCCTGTCCATAGTATTCTATACTTGGCAGCGAGGGTTATCATTCTTCTACTCAATATCCTTATTAACTTAACTAAGACTTTTAAGACTAAGTCAAAATGCCTTGGTCTGACCACAGGCTACCACTTGCTCACCTCACTCTGCTCCCTGCAACACACACACACACACACACACACACACACACACACACACACCACAGTCTGCTTCAGCCATATTTCATCATCCTTGGAGATGCACATTTTTTTTCACATCATAATACCCCTGAGGTTGGGATACATCTGAAAATCATAGTAAAACAGGAAAAGTTGTTAACTCATAGTTCTGGTCTTACATGCACACGCATAAAAAGCACCAGTTTCAAAACTGTCAGAATGGGTGTTAGTTTGGAAGAAAATCCCAGAAACAACAGTGGACCACCCTTTTAACCCATAGGCACCAAATGTCATGAGGAGGTTGTGGCGGGGTGGTGAATCAGAGGCATTTAGCATCATTACCTAAGGAGAAATCAAAAGTAGGCTACTGCCAGATATGCAAACCCAGCTTAAGGGCCCAGCCCCAATGGCTCAGTTCTTACATGAATTCTTTCAAGAAATGCCGTATCAGCAATGCTCTATCACCAATGTTCTTCACCATATTGTGTGCAAAAGCTTAGAGTCACTGCATCTGAATAAAAAACACCTTTCAAAAGGCTCTGACTCTAAAAGTGAAATTTTAGGAATACTGAGAGCAAAGTATTTTACATATATATTATTTTGCTATATTTGATAGAGTGTTATTTGGTAAAATGTATGTCCAATGAAGAACTAAAAAAACATGGAGTCTGGGAAGATGGTGGAGTAGAAGGGTCCTAAAAATTTTTTTTAAAAAAATGCTCTTTCAAATAGTATTTAAACCCTAAGTTATAAGAAAAGTTATGCCATATTTAACCGGCAGTATTTTTCTCTTTCTTGGGGGTATATAAAATAAGGGCTCATCTTAAAATCAATGGTGTCTCAAAGTATATGACATACAGTAGAACCACTTTATTCTCTTGCTTTCTCTGATCTCTGGACTTTCATGTGTTCTGCTCTTACTTTCTAGAACACTCTCTTTGCCCTGTTAACTCCTACTCATCCTCTGGGTTTTAGCTTATCATTTCCATGAAGTCTTCCTTAACCTCCCCACCCCCACCCTCAAACTATTGAGTTCCCCCTGCTACACAGGGGTCTCCAGCACTGACACTGCAACTCTCCCAACAATTATCACCCTCACTGTCACTGCTTGTATAATTTTCTGTCTCCCCCACAGGCTGAAAACTCCTTAAAAACAGGGAACTCCTCTGTCTTGCTCACTTTGCCTGGCATAGTTGGCACTCAGTGAATATTCATTCATCAGCAAATAAATTAGCAAATGAATAAGTGCCTCCATTGCACAGCATATAAGTCAATTCATTCAATCTTAAACGGCGAAGCAACAAGAATTTTATCTCACAGATGGGGAAACTGAGGCACAGAGAGTAAGAGGATAGTTAGTGACGGAGCCAAAACTAAAATTTCCTAAAGCCCCATGTAATAGTGACACCTAATGTTTATTGGGCATTTACTATGCCCCGCACTGTTCTGACTTCTGTATATGTAGAGTCTCACCTGACTCTCTCAAAAACTCTGTTAGATGGGAGGGATTAGTATCCTCATTTTATGGAGAGGGAAACTGAGGTGCGAAGTTGGCAATAAAATTTCCTCAGATAAAAGAGCTAATAAGTGGCACAATCCAGATACAAACCCAAGCAAACTCCAGAGGACTTTCCACAGCCTTAGAGGTGCTGGTAAATGGAATCAGAAAGGTAGCAATAGTAAACACTATTAGTTACTAGCAGATCAGTTCTTAAGAATGTGTTTTCAAGGGGGCCTGGGTGGCTCAGTCCTTAAGCATCTGCCTTCGGCTCAGGTCATCGTCCCAGGGTCCTGGGATCGAGCGCCGCATGGGGCTCCCTGCTTAGCGGGGAGCCTGCTTCTCCCTTTCCCACTCCCCCTGCTTGTGTTCCTTCTCTCGCTGTGTCTCTGTCTGTCAAATAAATAAATAAAATCTTTAAAAAAAAAAAAAAAGAATGTGTTTTCAAGCTAGTCCAAGACAAAAGCTTTATTTCAGTGGATATTGATACCAACAAAAACAATTAAGTCTAACATAGTTGAAAAGGCGCCCTCAGTTTGACACAGCCAACTCTTCAAGTAGCTCTAAAGTCCTAGATGAAGAAATTAAACAGTTTCTTTTCACTAGTTAAAAAAAAAAAAAAAGGTGATTCAATGCAAATGAATGCTTAAAATCCTCTGATAGGGTCTGTCACTTTATCTCAAAGCAATTAACTGGTACACCAAGTGGGAGCAATCAGCAATGATTAGTACACTACGCCAAATATTGAATTCGAGGATGTAACTTAAACTCCAGTGTTTGTTCTACAAAATTCAAATAATGTTTGGCAAGGTGAAGGGCCCTTGATCCTCCTCCCAAAAGCACAGGTCTTTAATTCCAGACGTGGACTTCTTTTCCTTTCCTGCTATTGACAGTGTTTGCCTTCGCCGGGAAAGGGAAGCCCAGACTTGTGTGGACAGAGTTTGACTGGTGGGGAGAAGTACATACCTGGAGGGCTAATAGTGCTTAACAAGAAACAGGGCATCGGACTGACTCATTCAAAACAAGGCCTCCCTCACCGTTGCTTTGTTCCAACACTAGATCAGAGGCACAGGCAGAGACTTGCTGAAGTTAAACACTATCAGAAACACTCCAGCCCAGCTATGCTGGGGAGGAAAATGAGATCCTCGCCAGGTGGGTGTTCGTGCCAAGGCTACTGAGAAGAGCTGGAGACACATGCCAGGGCTCCGGTGAGGAACCAGCCCGCATTCTTCAGGGTCACATGGCTGCTGAAACCATATTGATAGTCATGGAAACCTTTGGGAAATGCTTTTCTGACAGGCAGTGGTACCCATTTTCTATTTCTTTTTCTTTTTCCTTTGGCTTTTTCTTTTTCCTTTGGCTTTTTTACTCATTTTAAAATGAGTAAAAGTCATTTTAAAGCTGCGGCTCCAAGGCTGTATTTCTATTCCAAGGTATCCAATGTTTTCAGGTGTCATGATCGCACTTCGAGCTAGATAAATTTGGGTGAATCTCTCAACTTCTTTTTTTTTTTTTTAAGATTTTATTTATTTGACAGACAGAGACACAGCGAGAGAGGGAACACAAGCAGGGGGAGTGAGAGAGGGAGAAGCAGGCTTCCCGCTGAGCAGGGAGCCCGATGCGGGGCTCGATCCCAGGACCCTGGGATCATGACCTGAGCCGAAGGCAGACGCTTAAGGACTGAGCCACCCAGGCGCCCTGATCTCTCAACTTCTTAAAGGTTGAGTTCTCTTGCCTATAAGATGAAAATAATAGTGTCCACATTCGAGGATTCAATGAGATAACAAGTACACCTAACATACAGTGAGCTCAATAAGATGAGCTCTTTTGTGATTCCTTTCATGAAAGAGCACCTTCAAGTTAATCAGTTTTTGATCCTCCAAAACCAATCAAATTTTGGGAGGAAGGAAGCTCTTCTACTAAAAGATTTTCTAAAAGATTGTTTTCCTGTGGCTTAGGAAATACCTCTTGTTCACATAATTAGGACAAAAAAAATTTTAATAGAGGGATACAAATATAGAGAAATTGCATTCCCAATTAAGGATGTATTCATTCAATAAGCATTTAAAGGCACCAGACTTTGAATAGGGTATTAATTACTTCCTTTTAAAGCACTTTTAGCTTACATTGTTTTGTTTTGTTTTTTTTTTACCAAGATTCTTTCATTTGATCCTTGACCATGCTCTGTGGGAATAGATGGGGATCCTTGTTTACCTCTTATAGGTGGGAGTGAAAGTCATAGACAGCACTAGCAGGAGTCCTACAAGATCAAAGTCCTTGATATCAGACAGACCTGGGTTTGAGGACTGGGTCTGTTACCACCTGTGTATCTCCTTGAGCAAGTTACCTTTCTGCATCTCATTCTCCTCCTCTGTGAAGCAGGAATAATACACCTATCTCATAGAACTGCCGTGAGGATTCAGTGAAGTAGAACATGTACTTATTACATACAGTCCCTAACACACAGCTTAACACACTATCCGTTAGTGATCATCATGGTCTTATTACAGTTTTGTTTTTTGTTGTTGTAATTGCTCAAAGCCATCCAGCTGAAATAGCAGAATTGGGTCTAAAACCTTTGTTTGCTGAATTCCAATCCAATATTTTTTGCCATACCAATAGTTTCCAAACATCGCAAAACATGGAAATCCCTCTTTAGGGAAACAGGCACACGAGTATGTAATAGGGCAGAGCAGCTCTTGCGGGAGTTGGTGGGGGGCGGGGGCTGAAGTCTCTCTGCCCACTGCCATGGACAGAAGTCTCTCCCTACCCCCCACTCCATTACTACCAAGTGCGCTGCTTGAAGTCATCATGGCCTGAGCTCACCAGGGACTCAATCTCAAAGAGTGAAGAGGGCATTTGGACAACAATGTTTCCATTTGCCTTGTTAGTATCATCTGCGCCTCTTCCTACTTGTTTTGCCCTGCTCCTCATTTCCTATTTCCCTTGGTCCTTTGACCATCACATTGTTCTGGCTCATGAACTCCATCAATTCTACCAGTTCCTGACTGTTTGCTAGGACCAGAGCCTCTCCCATTTTGTTCTGCCAACCAGCATCTGTGTCTGCTGTTCGTGGAGGTTCATCCACCTCCCCCTGTGGAAGAGGGAACATTTCTGTCCCTCTCCTCATGCCATGCAAACTTCTGCCACCCCCTTCTAGCTCCTCCCCTCACCTTTCAAGAGAGGATGAGTTACTAATCTGACTGATCAAAATTCTAGATCATTTTTCATGTCACATGTTCTTTGGGATCAGATTACTGTGTGTTAAAGGTACAAACCCATTACCTCCTCCATGTGGTTGGGAGCATACAACCAGGCAGATCAACTGTATCTCCATATGCATGCCTGAGCATGCTGGCCCTTGTCTCTCTAGATAATTGAGCTGGTCAGAAGGATTCAGACTCAACTCTATGAGACTAAAGGCCCAACTTAGTCTTCAAGCTAAAGTCAGTGCTTTCCCCAGAACTCCACGTTGAGGGTTACTGGGTACTCCCAGGGCTAATTAGATTCCTACTTAGCTGTTATTCCTTGACTCTATTTCCACTGGAAAATCAACTGGGAGGAGAAGTGACTGGTAGAGTAGATCTAAACTTTTCCAGGTCCCTGGACAAAAAACTATTAAAAAGCCCACCTTCCTTTTTTGTGCCTGGCCCCTTTCCTTTGCCCCCAGCCATTCACAGGTCCCTCACCTTATAGCCATCCTCTGGTGAAACAGAATATTGTAGACATCCCAGCCTATGCTCCCCCAGGCCCTGAACCCAGAATGCCTTTCCTGGCTTTTTTCTGTCTAAATCCTACTATCCTTCAAGGCTGACCACAAATCCCTCCTCTACCTGAAGTCTTCCATTATTCTGTTGGAAAAAGTTCTCCCTCCTCTGGCTCACATAACACTTAATTTTTCATTCAGTTATAGCACTTACTTTATTCTGCCTCATATTCCAAAAAGTTGTTTACAACAGCCCAGTCTTTCCCACAAGACTGGAAGCAACTCAAAAACAGGGAGGCTGATTTGGTCATTTCTGATACCATTCAGCCTCTATCCCTGTGCTTTGCAAACCACTAGTGCACAATAATACATTGCAGTGTGGGAACCAATAATGTCCCAAGAAACCTGATCAGAACCTTAATTTATATTACTATATATATAATATAATAATACGTATTATATATATTGCATCTGTTGTTTGCAAAGAACAACTGTGTGTGTGTATGTGTGTGTGCGTGTGTGTATTGCTTGACCAGTACATATATTGGTGATCAGGTTGAACTGTTAAAGAACCCAGTGTTAGAAATTCCAGGGGCATTGGACATCTTGTGGGCCTCTGAAGCATGAATGGAAAACACTTTGCCAGGAGTGGGAAGGAACTCATCTTTGGCCTATTTGTGAGTTCACTTATTTTCCTGTTTTTTTTCTCATTTTTAATTACGAACAAGCTGCCCCAAGTGTTTCCCACTTCTGCTACCAGAATGCACTGTCCGTGGGCTTTGTGTGTTAGTCAGAACACTGACGCAGAAGTGCTAGCCAACAAGGCCAGGCCTTGGTTCCCCAGGCATGCTGAGGGATTCTGACCCCTCGCGCCAACAGTCAGACTTCCTTATGATTTCCCGCTTCTCTCAGAAGACGATCTGGTGGGGCTTCTGAGAGGCAGTGGAAAGGGCACAGAGTGTGGAGACTGAAGATTCCAATCCAGTTTTGGCGGGTTCCGGTTGTACAAGTTGCTTAACATCTCTGAACCTCAGTCTTGTCTTTTTTTTTTTTTTAAGATTTTATTTATTTATTTATTTGAGAGAGAGAGAGAGAGAATGAGCAGGGGGAGAGGCAGAGGGAGAGAGAGAGAAGCAGACTCCCCACTGAGCTGGAAGCCTGATGTGGGGCTGGCTCCATCTCAGGACACGGAGATCATGACCTGAGCAGAAGGCAGACACTTAACCGACTGAGCCACCCAGGCATCTCCGAACCTCAGTCTTTTCATCTGTAAGCTGGGACTGATGAGACTTGAATGAGTTTTTCTGCAAAGGCAGGTAGGGAAATGTTTTGTAGACTGGCTCTCTGGAAAACAAGGTGCTCTCGTTCTCATGAGTCAAACAACTGTGTCTGCTAAAGCAATGAATGTGTCTCTCCCGTAGAGAAAGTTGTCAGAGCCCAGTCTGGGATGAAAGGTAAGTAATCACTACAAAAAGACAGCTGGGAAGAAGAGGTTGGATACTAAGTCTCCTCAGGGAACTCACCAAAAACACAAGTGCTTAGTGACTGGAAAATATGCCCTTTTATAAATAAGCTGTTGCTTCCATCCCCTCTTCTCCAAGACTCTCTCCCATCATTAAATTGACTCTAAGGATAGAGACCCCCAGGAAAAAGGAGCCCTGCCCCTGGGTACCTCTGGAGAGACTGGCATGTTGCTGTTGGCTCCCCCGCCAAGGATCTTCCGTCGAGTTCAGTTAAGGAGGCCCAGGACAATGAAGCCGTGTTACCACGTGACATTTCCTCACTTGCTATCGGTAGGCAGGTCTGCGGAGCCAGCAGCCCACAGCTGGGTTTACAACCTCACATCACCCTCATTAATTAAGGAATTCTGAGCCTGTTGCTCACCCTGAAAAGATTGTGGCATGAGATGGTGGCAGGTTATCCCTGCAGGAATGCCACACAGCATCTGGGCACTGTTAATTGGGGGCAGCGCAGGGAGTGTTGTGGGAATGGGTAAAAAGGGCGCTGAGAGAATGGAAAGCAAGCTTTATGCATGAGGGCTAACCATTGGCTTCTCCCATTCTGTACATGCTCATCAAGTTCAAAGAAGCCCTCAGCTTCAGTTTCCATGACTTGGAAAACATTGGCTCCCACATTACAAATGTACAGCACATTTCAGATCAAATGCCAGACAAAGTGTCCCACTTCCACTGAAATGTCATTTATTCCCTGGATTGTAGAATGTCCCAATAAACCTGATCAGAAGGGTGTAAAGAAGCAGCTACCAGATCCCATGGTAGTTCCAAGGGAGAAAAGAAGGCTATCTCATTTTCTAAAAGTCTCGCTTCATAAGAGACGGTCCTTGGAAAGCGCTAAAATCGGAAGCAGGAAAACTGAACTAGAAAATGACCTCAGTTTTCATAGCTTTACTCTCTGAATATCTATTTGTGTAATTGTAATGGCAAATGAATTACATCCTCAAACCAGGTTGCTCTGTGTGACTAGAGTCAAAAACATGTTGGAGTAGAATGAGCACTGGGTGTTATATGCAACTAATGAATCGTTGAACACTACATCAAAAACTAATGATGTACTATAGGCTGGCTAATTGAATATAATAAAAAAATTAAAAAATAAATAAATTGAATTGAATTCCACACACACAAAAAATAAATTTCCTTCAAGAAACAAAAAAAATAAAATAAAAATTTAAAAATCAGCTGCGCTAAAAAATATATATATATATATTCATCAAGTTTTAGAAGATTACCATAAACAGAAAAAAAAAAACCCTTGATTTTCATAAGAAAAGAGATTGTTCCTGTTGTTTGGAACATAATAGATCTAAAGAAGTCCTTGTGAGTACCTAATAGAACAAAAGCCCACAATCCCAGATACCTAATGCGCATAGTAGAACCCGAAGTTTTGCATTCTGGTTCTGGCACCAGCTCAGCCAGCTGTGTACCCTTGAACTATTCCCCTCTCTGTCCAGTCTTCGCCTTCTTCATCCACAAAAAGATAGCGACAACACCTGGCCTGACTCCTTCACTTACCAAGGCCGGTGATTTCTAACAGAGGATGGATGGAAAACTCCTTTGCAAATACAAAGCATGAGTATGATGGCGGAAGATTCTACTCTAGGCAAGAGTTTCAAAAGTTTCATTGTTGGGCGCCTGGGTGGCTCAGTCGGTTGAGCGACTGCCTTCGGCTCAGGTCATGATCCCAGGGTCCTGGGATCAAGTCCCACATCGGGCTCCCTGCTCTGCGGGGAGCCTGCTTCTCCCTCTCCCACTCCCCCTGCTTGTGTTCCCTCTCTCGCTGTGTCTCTCTCTGTCAAATAAATAAATAAAATCTTTAAAAAAAAAAAAAAGTTTCATTGTTGTTTTTATTGTTGTTTTTCTCCTTTTAAGGAGCCTTTAGAGCTCTTTCTTTCAAAACGTATTTTGTTTCAAAACACATTTTTTAAAGAAATTGTTTGATTTTGTTCCACTTTGTAATGTTTGGTGGGATGGAGCAGATACGTACTTAAAGGTTCCATCCAAAACATGATTTACAAAGATAGTTATGGAATGCCATCCTTTAAAAATATTATTTTAAAAAGAAAAATAAAGGAGATATTAGCCTAATAAAGGGAATATGAATAAGCATTTTTTGAAGTAGAACAAATACCAAGTGATAATTTAACTCAAGACCATCAGGCTGAGTGTCTAGGAAGTAAACTCAGTACACGGTGTCAACTTGAAAGAGCACAGACATTAATATATTTATATATTCCTAGAATAATTGAGAATCTTAACCTTGATAATGAGAAATCTTTTTCTATTGAGTCACAGAATTTCATATTGTCTATATAGCTGGGAAACAAAGAAAGAAAAAAGCTACTAAAACGCAGTTAGTAAAGGCATGGTGAGTGAAAGAATCCAGTCTCAATGGGGCGCCTGGGTGGCTCAGTTGGTTAAGCGACTGCCTTC